>NW_027441795.1:1200000-1500000 GCF_048569485.1 Anomaloglossus baeobatrachus | reverse complement strand
AGCACCAACTGTGGAGGCCGCCTCTGCATCCTGCCAGAAGAGGCTGACGGCGCGGATCCACCAGGCCAGGTATACCCTGAAACCACCAGCCCATGAAAGCCGCCTCTACATCCTGCCAGAAGTGGCTGAAGTCGCGGCCAACGGGAGAGGAAGATTGGAGGAAAGGTCTGGGGAAACGGATGGCCCAGACCTGGTTACCAACAGGACCGGTGACCTGCCTCCTGAGAGGGTTTTGGGTGGGTTAACGGACTTGTGGGTGGAGGGAGGTGATGTCTGATACCTGGTGGTTTTAAAAATGTTTTACATGTTTTAATGTTTTATGCATTTTAAAATGTTGTCTTGCAGCCCGAGGACGTGCTGGTGATAACTAAGGGGGAATGTGGCGCCCCTGACCTGGTCAGGCACCACTGAGTACTGCACCCATGCTGGGGACAGTACAACACAGGTAATCCAGAAGGCTGACAGGGGTGTGGAACACAGGCGCATAGTGATCAGGTCTCACACATGTACCCATGAGAGGACCCCTGGGGATCCCAGGAGGGGGCAAGCCTTCACCTTCACTGGAATAGTGGAGGGGGTAGAGCCTCCATCTCCTCTCAAGGGGTGTGGTGGAGAGTCTGGTTGCTAGGTGGCGTAGGCAAGAACAGGAGAGGAGGAGCAGTGAGTCAGTTAGAGCAGAACTCCATAGGGCTCAGTGAGGAGCAGACCTGTGGGGCTGTTGCTGTCTAACAGCGCCCGCGCAGTGGCTACAGACGGGGGAGAACGGTCAACTAGGAGTGCTGCCTGAAAGCCAGCTTCAGCTAGAGAGTGCACGGAGTGGGAAGTAAGGAGACTGCTAGAGAGCACCAGGCCCAACCGGGCGGCAGATCCCGAAGCGAGGATAGATTCACCTTTCCCTGCTAAACCTGCCGGTGTGGGGCTCTTAAAGCCCACACCACAACACTACAAAAGCCGCAGCCACGTAACCGCAGTGAGGGCCCATAGGTCATAGGAGGCAAGAGGCTGGAGTGGCCTGGCCCGGGGAACAAGCAAACGGCAAACAACAAGGGGAGAGAGGCTGCAGCATCTTCCCTGGGTGACCCCCATAGGGACTCAAAGTCGGGGTCACCCCAAACCACCAAGGGCTAAGGAAGGCGAGTCAGTAGTCACCCTCATAAAGTCAGCCTGAAGGATACCTGGTTCCCACCTGGTTCATCTCAGCTACGCCCGGGTTACTCACCCTGCCACCTGAAGTGAGTAAAAACCCTGAAAGACATCCTGCCTGTGTGGTCATTCTGCGACTTGTGGTACTACAAACCTACACAGGGCCCTGGGGCTTGCCTCACTCTCAGGAGGCTCCTACATCTAACTGCACACACCATCAGCCCCAGGCGACCCTCAACCTGCAGTGGCGGTCCCTACTGGCCGCAATACTGAGAGTGGCGTCACGATCAAAAACAGAAGATTTCCTACCAGTGACGGAGATCCAGCTGAGTGGAGTCCCTGAAGGTAATGCACCGACACAACACCGGCGGGGCTTCACATCTGTACGAGGTGTACGGAGCAGAGCCGTGTGTGTACGAGGTTTACGGAGCAGAGCCGTGTGTGTACGAGGTGTACGGAGCAGAGCCGTGTGTGTACGAGGTTTACGGAGCGGAGCCGTGTGTGTACGAGGTTTACGGAGCGGAGCCGTGTGTGTACGGAGCGGAGCCGTGTGTGTACGAGGTGTACGGAGCGGAGCCGTGTGTGTACGAGGTGTACGGAGCGGAGCCGTGTGTGTACGAGGTGTATGGAGCGGAGCCGTGTGTGTACGAGGTGTACGGAGCGGAGCCGTGTGTGTACGAGGTGTACGGAGCAGAGCCGTGTGTTTACGAGGTGTACGGAGCTGAGCCGTGTGTTTACGAGGTGTACGGAGCTGAGCCGTGTGTTTACGAGGTGTACGGAGCTGAGCAGTGTGTGTACGAGGTGTACGGAGCAGAGCCGTGTGTGTACGAGGTGTACGGAGCTGAGCAGTGTGTGTACGAGGTGTACGGAGCAGAGCCGTGTGTGTACGAGGTGTACGGAGCGGAGCCGTGTGTGTACGAGGTGTACGGAGCGGAGCCGTGTGTGTACGAGGTGTACGGAGCGGAGCCGCGTGTGTACGAGGTGTACGGAGCGGAGCCGCGTGTGTACGAGGTGTACGGAGCGGAGCCGCGTGTGTACGAGGTGTACGGAGCGGAGCCGCGTGTGTACGAGGTGTACGGAGCGGAGCCGCGTGTGTACGAGGTGTACGGAGCGGAGCCGCGTGTGTACGAGGTGTACGGAGCGGAGCCGCGTGTGTACGAGGTGTACGGAGCGGAGCCGCGTGTGTACGAGGTGTACGGAGCGGAGCCGCGTGTGTACGAGGTGTACGGAGAAGAGCCGTGTGTGTACGAGATGTACGTACCGAAGCCTCATGTATATTATTGTGTTCCCCCCTTGCCACATCTGGGTTAGGCCTTGCAGCCCCATTTCTCTGCCCTGAGCTCAGTCCCGGGGGTCCGGCGCTCTCTGGTCTCTCTGCCCTGAGCTCAGTCCCGGAGGTCCGGCGCTCTCTGGTTTCTCTGCCCTGAGCTCAGTCCCTGGGTCCGGTGCTCTCTGGTTTCTCTGTTTTCTCTGTCCTGAGCTCAGTCCGGGGGTCCGGTGCTCTCTGGTCTCTCTGTCCTGAGCTCAGTCCTAGGGGTCCGGCGCTCTCTGGTTTCTCTGCCCTGAGCTTAGTCCCGGGGTCTGGTGCTCTCTGGTTTCTCTGCCCTGAGCTCAGTCCCGGGGGTCCGGTGCTCTCTGGTTTCTCTGCTCTGAGCTCAGTCCTAGGGGTCCGGCGCTCTCTGGTCTCTCTGCCCTGAGCTCAGTCCCGGGGTCCGGCGCTTTCTGGTTTCTCTGCCCTGAGCTCAGTCCCGGGGGTCCGGTGCTCTCTGGTTTCTCTGCCCTGAGCTCAGTCCTAGGGGTCCGGCGCTCTCTGGTCTCTCTGCCCTGAGCTCAGTCCCGGGGTCCGGCGCTTTCTGGTTTCTCTGCCCTGAGCTCAGTCCCGGGGTCCGGCGCTCTCTGGTCTCTCTGCCCTGAGCTCAGTCCCGGGGTCCGGCGCTTTCTGGTTTCTCTGCCCTGAGCTAAGTCCCGGGGGGTCCGGCGCTCTCTGGTTTCTCTGCCCTGACCTCAGTCCCGGGGGTCCGGCGCTCTCTGGTCTCTCTGCCCTGAGCTGAGTCCCTGGGGTCCGGTGCTCTCTGGTTTCTCTGCCCTGAGCTCAGTCCCAGGGGTCCGGTGCTCTCTGGTTTCTCTGCCCTGACCTCAGTCCCGGGGGTCCGGCGCTCTCTGGTCTCTCTGCCCTGAGCTGAGTCCCTGGGGTCCAGTTCTCTCTGGTTTCTCTGCCCTGAGCTCAGTCCCGGGGGTCCGGTGCTCTCTGGTTTCTCTGCCCTGAGCTCAGTCCCGGGGGTCCGGCGCTCTCTGGTTTCTCTGCCCTGAGCTCAGTCCCGGGGGTCCGGTGCTCTCTGGTTTCTCTGCCCTGAGCTCAGTCCCGGGGGTCCGGTGCTCTCTGGTTTCTCTGCCCTGAGCTCAGTCCCGGGGGTCCGGCGCTCTCTGGTTTCTCTGTCCTGCCCTCAGTCCCGGGGGTCCGGCGCTCTCTGGTTTTTCTGTCCTGAGCTTAGTCCTGGGGGTCCAGCTCTCTCTGGTTTCTCTGTCCTGAGCTCAGTCCTGGGGGTCCATCGCTCTCTTTGTACGTCTTGGTAGCAGGGTCTCCCGGTCTCTTGCTTACACCGACTCTTGGTCACGCTTCCCCCATTATTCGCTCCTCACTTCTGGCACAATTTCCCTGCGCCGTCTTTTCTAGACAGTTTCATGTGTGGAATGTAACGTGGGATTTTTTTCCTGCATTGAAGCCCAATAGACCGGACATGAGATGATTATTACCAGTTACTGGACAACTACTATATGGCGGCACTATTTGTTTCCAAATGTCTTCTTAGGTCATTATAAAGGATTATAAATTTATCACATTTCCAGAATCAATCTTGACATTAGACAGCAGTCGGTCAGGGGTCTCCACAGGGGTAGGAATTACAACAGATATCACCAATTCATACCAATCTGAATCGCACAGGTATTTTAGACTTCCCACTATGAAACAAGGAATAGAGTCACAGATTATTAACCGCTCTGGCCGGTCTCTGAGTGACTTAGGCATGTCTATTCTCAGTAGAGGGCTGTGCTTTGTACCTACCAGTGATTTTGTGACTTTTGAATTTATTAAAGACCTTAATATTTTTATCAGAAAGTTGAGGAGAAAGAAAGGGGAATCTGTGGAATCAGACGATGTGGCCCGGCGTCTCATTACTAGCTGATTTGGAAACCCCTCTAGCAGAGGCAAGTGGAAGGGGACCCTTTACAACTCTTAATAATCAGAGTAAGAAAATGTCCCTTTATATATGGATCTATATGGATCTATCGGCTATTGACATGTTTTTGAATTTAGTAACTAGAGACATAAAAAAAAATATCAATATCTTCACAGGATTACAATGGACTAAATCTGGAGCGGCATAATCTTTCCAAAGGCGAAGTGTACACATTGTGTTCATAGAGAAAGATCAATCTGTTGTGGTGAAGCCCTCCGATAAGGGGGCAACACAGTGATCATGGACACGGACCACTATCGGAATATCTGCCAGGATATCCTTAAAGATAGGGGCACCTATAGAAAATGTATTGGCAATCCCACTCCAGATGCCAAAGCACATCTTCAGGAGGTTTTACTGACAGCCTTACTGGCAGAGATAAGTCCTCCTTTCTCATTACGGATTTCCCATCATATCTACATTTTATATGTTACCCAAAGTTCATAAGATGTTATCTCACCTTAGGGGCAGAGCTATAGTATCAGGTATTGTTAACATGGGACACAATGTAGGCATTTATCTGGATTCTTAATCCCTTTGTTGCAGGCCGCTGTCTCATATATGTAATATAATGGACTTCACGAAACGGACTGAAGGGATCATGGTGGATCAGAGTACTTTACTGGCGAGTATTGTTGTTGAAGCTCTGTACTCATCCATTCCTCATGAATTAGGGATAAAAGCAGTGAAGTAAGTCATCTCTGCAAGGTTTCATCAGTTCTGTGCACACAATGACCTTGTCTCATCCTTTGTTACGGGGGGCTGTCTGATAACCTAAAGGAGTATCAGACAGTCAGGGTCCACCGTGCAAAGACTCTGCTGCAGACTATGGCAGAGTGCAATACCTCTGTTAACTCACAGAAGGATAAAATAAGTAAGTAAAGCAATTCCTCCCTTACTTGGAGGGTGTGTGGAATGATCTCTGTTAATAATCACAGAGACCAAGGCAATGTGTGCGAAATGGCACCTACCTAGGTCCGCTCTTCTAGTGGTGCAAAAGAGATGAACAGCAGCGTAAGCCGCACAAAGCTCCTACCTGCGTTCGCTCCACTAGTGTGCGAGGACACGAACCACTAGATATGGCACCTGCCTAGGTCCGCTCTTCTAGTGGTGCAAAAGAGACGAACAGCAGCGTAAGCCGCACAAAGCTCCTACCTCTGTTCGCTCCCCTAGTGTGCGAGGATACGAACTGCCAGACGCAGTATAAGGAACGTTACCCTAGCGGCAACGTCCACCTACGAGTCGAACCACAAGGCCCAGCCAGACCATGTGCCTCAGGCACCTGCCTATGTCCGCTCCCCTAAGAGGTAAGGATACGGACAGCAGCCGAAGCTGTAAGGTATAAGAACGCTACCCTGCCGGTAGCGCTCACCTAGCATAGACAGAGGAATGCCTAGAGGAACGCGCACAGAGCGTCTACTCTTATGCATGAACCAAGAGGACTGAGCGCCATGCGGCGTGTGTCAGGGTCTTATATAGACTCTGTGCCTCATCCAAGATGGAGGACACCAGAGCCAATCCGCTGCCAGAACGACAGGAGTGACGTCATGCTGGCCTATCACCGAGCAAGGCATTACAAGCACATGACCAGCGACCAATCGGCATAGAAGGTGTCAGAGACATGTGACCTCGTGTCAGCGATGATGTCACCCGCACATGTGCAATGGCTCCAAGATAGGACTTAGTCTCCGGCGCTCGCACATGTGCAGTAGCAAGAAATCTGGACTTAGTCTCCAGTGCTCGCAGCAACTGTAACATCCTTACTCCATTTTGTTTTGTATAACAATTATTCCACATATAGCATAACTGGAGAATTAAACATGAACCGCACATCCAAAAGTCATCAGTTCATCTAATGCCGCTAGGCAAAAATTTAAATGTCTGAATATGAGGTTCTTGGTTTAACATTGTGATCAGACTGTATGAACCCCCTGCCACGTCACGGCGAACCTCTGAGTGGGTCTTTAACTTATATGAATCCTTAAACGGTGCGGCGCTGTGTGCCAACCACTGCTGAAGGGACAGTGCCCAGCAGGGCAGGTGACCTAATGCCTCACAACACCCATGCTGCAAGGCTGAGTCCCCATAAGTCCAGGCCACACCGCCTCACTGATACAAAACCACCACAACAATGGCCGCCACACATCACCAACACCCTGTGAAATTAGCTGGACAACTCACCTTCCACACGCTTCCAGTACGTGAACTGAGAGCAAAAAAGGCAGAACCGCTGCTAATTAAAAACGCCTGTACCAAATGGGAGGAGTGCTGGTTCAAGTGAAAAAAAAAGTCATCAGGGGAATAAAATGCAAACTAGTAAAACTGGAGAATTAGACATGATATCCAAAAATCAGTTGATCTAATGCCGCTAGGCAAAAGCTACATAACAATAGTTGATAATTATTTCACCTTTGATGGCACTGTTTACCACCAGCTCAAGGGCACTGCAATGGGGAGCCCTTGTGTTCCCTGTTATGCCAACTTGTTCCTGGGCTGGTGGGAAGACACCATTGTCTTTGCTGAGTCCACAAGTCGTCATACTGCCCATATTGATTTATGGGTACGCTATATTGATTATGTCTTTTTGTTGTGGAAAGGAACACGAGAGGAATTTATATCTTTTGTCAGAGACCTTAATATCAACTCTATTGGCTTGACCTTTATGTCGGTTATTGATCCCCTGGAGTTATCGTTGTAACATTATATCCCCCCAGCCTGTATCATATTGCAATCAGGCTTCAGCAGTAGCTATTGTCCTTCATTTGGTGGTGGTTGCATATACATTGTTCTCCTCTGCAGGGGACTTCCCTTGTACACACTCTCTGGAGACTGTGTCTAGGAACGTCTTTCTAACTAGTAGCTTCAAGTAGAAAATGTTACAGGGGGGGGGGGAATCTAAGGAGAGGTGGGAGATTCAGACACATGTTTTTTAGTTTAGTTATGCTTTGTTGAGTGAAGGGCGAGGACCTGTGCTAAGGCCAGCTCCTTTTTGCCCGTACATGGACGATTGGACATTGAGGATCAGCTGCCACGCTGCTGGATTTAGAGAATGCATCTGAGGACTGTTGCATTCTTCTTGGTGTCGGATTGCCCCAGATCTGTTTCCTTTGTGTGGACTCTAAAAAACCATTTGGATATTGGATGTTTTATGCTCCCTGCCTCATTAAATCTTCTTGGATTGTTCATCGGTCTGGTGTCCCTTACTGCTGTCGCAGGACAACGTCCCATCAACGTCTGAAACCAGAACCTCAGGATACAAGAACTGGACTGTGGGGAGACTACAAACAAAGGCCCGTGAATTAGGAGTCGGTTACAAAGGACTCTCTAAGGAGCAACTAATTGAGGCATTGGAAAACGCTTGCCTGCAAGATGGCACCGAGGAAGGATTTCCACAGCAAGGGGAGGAAAGAGGGGAGCTGCAGGTAAATACCCAAAAAAGTCAATGGGTTGTGTGGTATGAGGAGGAGATAGCACTGCTTGGAGATGAGGTCACCGTTGAATATAAGATGGATGCTATTCGCAGAGCTCAAGAGAGGGCATTGCTGGAGAGGAGGTTTGCTGTGGAAGCAGCTAGAGGCTTCAGACAAACTGTAACCACAGAACCAACTATGAGTGAATTCTCCAGAGTGTCCCGCAAGAACTTTAAGCCATTTAATGAAGCTGCAGGTGACATTGAGGGCTTCTTCCAGGACTTTGAGCATCGGTGCCGATTAATGGAAATCCCAGAAAGAGAGCGAGTCAGACACCTGGTGGGCCTCTTGGAGGGTGGAGCTGCCGACGCCTATAGAGCTATGGATCCTCAGTGGAATTGTGAGTATGGGGAGATAAAACAGACCATTCTAGAACATTATGCCGTGACCCCAGATACTTATAGGACTCAGTTCCGTACATTAGCCTGTGATTGGGAAGTGTCTTTCAAGATGTATGCCCACATACTGAAACAAGTATGCCATCGCTGGCTGGAGGGAGAGGGGGCCTTAACTTGGAAGACCTTCCTCCAGGTCATCCTAAAAGAACAGTTTTATGCCAAGTGCCCTACTGAGATCCGGGAATGGGTGCGTGAGAGGAGACCAGAGACAGTGGAACAAGCTGCTGCTCTAGCTGATGAGGTGCTCACTATCAAACCTCAGTGGAAGAAGCTGCTAGTGGAGGGAGAAAAAATGACCAGCTCCCCAATACCAGAGGTTCCTTGTCCTTCAGTGCCCAATGTTCCTCGACCTCCTAGACAACCACCTCCAGCACCTGCACCTCAATATCAGTCACCAAGGTCTCCTACCTACTTCTCCAGAAGGCAAACTGGAAGGAGTGAGACGCAGTGCAGATGTTATCGATGTGGGCAGCCTGGTCATCTGCAAGCTCACTGTCCAGGTATTCGGAGGCAGAACAATTACAGACCCCCTTTGCCTGTCCATTATCTACAGACACACTCAGTAGGAGAAGAGCTGGATTCAGGCCCTGATGATTTGCCAAGTGACTCTGATATGTTGACTTCCCTACCAGTAGTCTATGGGGTGCGAGCCACAGCCGCCCGTTCTTCTGATCTTCAATGCCACTTTGTCGGTGCGATAACCAGAAGTCAAGCAAAGAGAGCATCAGATGTGGACGTGTTCAACCCATCAATGGAAATGAAGCCACCCGAAACGCCTTCACAGCCAGTGAGTGATTCTTCTTGTGGGACTCATCTGAATGTCACTTGGGATAAAGTTCAGTTTAAACAAGAGATAGAGACTGACCCCACCCTGGCTAGCTTTAGAGCTCGGGCTGAAGTAGGGCAGTTAGGAGAAAATGGGGAAAAAATTATCAGAAAAAATGGACTTCTATATCTAGTTACCAACACTGACTCCTTAGATAAGCCCTGGACTTATAGCAAACAGCTGATTGTTCCTCAGAAATTTTCCTATTATAGAATTTCCCTATTACACCTTGCTCATGACATTCCTACTGCCGGCCATCAAGGGAAAACCCGCACCGAGAGACGATTGACTCAAATTTTCTATTGGCCTGGAATTTCTCAAGCAGTGGCGCATTTCTGTCGAACTTGCGACATATGTCAGCGTAGAGGGCGACCCGGAGATCACCCAAAAGGCACCCTTGCAACCACTCCCTATAATAGAAGAACCCTTTCAAAGAGTAGCTGTCGATATCATTGGACCTCTGGCTAAACCAAGTAAATCCGGAAAGCAGTATATTCTCACTGTTGTGGACTACGCCACCCGATATCCAGAAGCTTTGGCCTTGTCAAGTATTTCTGCAGCCAAGGTGGCCGAGGCCCTTGTTACTATTTTCACCCGAGAAGATTTCACTTGGGAATCCTAATCGGACCAAGGCTCCCAGTTTATGTCAGAGTTAGTGCAGTGTCTGTGGCGCACCTGTGGAGTACAAGCAATTCGAACTACAACATATCATCCTCAAACCAATGGACTTTGTGAACGGTTTAATCAAACACTGAAAAATATGCTAAGGGCCTTCACTGACAGGGATTCTGACTGGGAGAAGTACCTAACCCATCTCCTGTTTACCTATCGGGAAGTTCCCCAGGAGTCCACTGGGTTTTCCCCCTTTGAACTACTCTATGGAAGAAGGTCAGAGGACCCTTAACTCTGCTAAAGGAATATTG
This sequence comes from Anomaloglossus baeobatrachus, assembly GCF_048569485.1. NCBI lineage: Eukaryota > Metazoa > Chordata > Amphibia > Anura > Aromobatidae > Anomaloglossus > Anomaloglossus baeobatrachus. Next base: position 1,490,001 of record NW_027441795.1, on the reverse strand, counting down.
GGAGGGGCAAGTTGAAGATACAGGAACCCCTGTTGTTCCATATGTCCTCAAGCTTCGGGAAACCCTGGCTCAACTTGCTAGTTTGGCTCAGGATCATGTGCCTGATGGCTCAAACCAGACAGAAGACATGGTATGACCGCAAAGCACGCTATCGAGAATTTGTAGAGGGACAACAAGTCTTAATGATTGTTCCCCATCGGCAAAATAAACTCCAGACAACATGGGAGGGTCCCTTCCGCGTTCTCAGAAAACTAAATGACACCAATTACCTTCTTGCTCTAGATGATCAGGGTCTAAGACAAAGGACTGTCCATGTGAATATGACTAAGGAGTATCATGATCGGACATTACCTATGATAGCAAGCTGTTGGCTGGCTTCAGAAGATGGTCAGGAGGATTAGGACCCATTACCTGATCTTGTTGAAGCAGCCAGAGCCCCATCCACTGTGGAACAGGTTCCTCTGAGAGATCACTTAGATTCCTTACAGAAAAAACAAATGCTGGGAGTGCTCCATCAGAGACAGGCTGCTTTCTCATCCCGACCAGGTCGAACCACAGTAACCCAACATCATGTGGACACTCAGGGCTTCCGTCCCATACAACAGGCTCCCTACCGGGTACCAGAATCAGTTAGAAACACCATGCAGCATGAGCTGGAGGAGATGTTACAGCTTGGGGTGATTCAGGCCTCCCATAGTCCTTGGGCCTCGCCTGTTGTATTAGTACCCAAGAAAGATGGGGAGTACTCGATTTTGTGTGGACTACAGACGACTAAATGACCATACCATCAGTGATGGTTGCCCAATGCCCCGAATTGATGAACTTCTAGACCGGCTAGCTGGGGCACGATACGTCACCACCTTGGATTTCAGTAAGGGATACTGGCAAATTCCCCTGACAGAGGAAGGTAGAGAAAGGTCGGCTTTTATAACACCCTTTGGTCTGTATGAATTTCTAAACATGCCTTTCGGAATGAAAAATGCCCCGGCAACCTTTCAGAGAATGGTGCACCAGATCCTTCGGGGATGTGGCGACTTCGCCTGTGCCTACCTGGATGATATCGCCATCTTTAGCCACACATGGGAAGAACATCTGAATCAAGTAGCTGTTGTTCTTGACCGGATTCTCGCAGCAGGCCTAACCATTCGACCTGATAAATGCCAATTGGGGATGGGTGAAGTCCAATACCTAGGGCATCGAGTAGGAGGAGTTACGTCCTGAACCTGCCAAAATCCAGGCTATTAGGGACTGGCCTGTACCCCAAACCAAGAAACAAGTTATGGCTTTCCTGGGCACTGCCAGTTATTACCGAAAATTTGTTCCTCATTTCAGCAGTGTGGCCAAGCCCCTTACAGACCTCACGAAGAAAACAATGCCTCGGATGGTGATCTGGACTCCAGCCTCTGATGAGGATTTTAACCGGCTGAAGGACGCCCTGGTCTGCGACCCTGTTCTGGCTGCTCCAGACTACAAGAGGAGATTCATTGTGCAAACGGATGCCTCTTCTTATATACTGGGAGCTGTACTCAGCCAGGTGAATGCAGCCGGGGAGGAGCACCCCATTGCCTACCTCAGCAAGAAGCTGCTGGACCAAGAAGTGGTCTATGCAACTATTGAGAAGGAATGTCTGGCTGTAGTATAGGCCCTTAGGAAACGAAGGCCGTATCTGTATGGACGAGAATTCACTGTGGTTACTGATCACAATCCCCTCACCTGGCTAAACAGAGTCTCTGGGGACAATGGACGCTTACTACGATGGAGCCTGGCTCTTCAACCCTATAACTTTACAATACAATATAGAAGGGGCAGCCAACACCAAAATGCAGATGGATTGTCCAGGCAAGAGGAGCCCTGAGTCAGGTCCGCCATGTTTACGTGTACTTGACAAGCAACCTGTTGAGGTCACTAGTCCGTACACAAATTGAGGGGGGAAGGGGTTGTAACATTATATCCCCCCAGCCTGTATCATATTGCAATCAGGCTTCAGCAGTAGCTACTGTCCTTGATTTGGTGGGGGTTGCATATACATTGTTTTCCTCTGCAGGGGGCTTCCCTAGTACACAATCTCCGTAGACTGTGTCTAGGAACTTCTTTCTAACTAGTAGCTACAAGTAGCAAATGTTAAGGGGGTGGATCTAAGGAGAGGTGGGAGATTCAGACACGTTTTTTAGTTTAGTTATGCTTTGTTGGGTGAAGGGCGAGGACCTGTGCTAAGGCCAGCTCCTTTTTTCCCGTACATGGACAATTGGATATTGAGGATCAGCTGCCACGCTGCTGGATTTAGGGAACGCATCTGAGGACTGTTGCATTCTTCTTGGTGTCGGATTGCCCCAGATCTGTTTCCTTTGTGTGGACTCTAAAAAACCATTTGTATATTGGATGTTTTATGCTCCCTGCCTCATTAAATCTTCTTGGATTGTTCATCGGTCTGGTGTCCCTTACTGCTCTGTCGCATACCCCGTCACAATCGTTCTTGGATATTCTTATTTCAATGTCCCTGATGGGAGCTATATTAACGATTTATCACAAACCCACCTCTACAAATGCTTTGTTAAGATGGGACAGCTCACATCCCCTTCCATTAAAACTGGGCATCTCCAAGAGCCAATAAATGCATCTGAGACATAACTGCTCGGATGTAGGTGAATTCATCCTGAAAGCCAAATATTTAAGGTATAGGTTCCATTCCAGGGGCTACCCTAACAAAAGTTTGAGAACGGCCTACCAATACTCCTTGAGCTAAAATCGTAGTCCACTCTGAAACCCATTAAAAAAATGGCTGATGATTAAACGATCCGCTTTATCAGAACATTTGGATAATAATGGATCGAATGTGGTAAAAGAGATTTTGCAGAGGCATTTGAGTATTCTGGAGTGTTAAAAAACCGGTTTAAGGAGACAACTGCAAAGCCAGTATATAATGATTGGAGCGAGAATAGGTGCAAAAACATATTATGGATTTATTCAGATAAGAGTTTGAAGTTACAGTCATTAAAGAAAAGTAACTGTCTTGGCTTGAGTTAATAGATGGATAGACAGATAAGCAGAGAGAAAAAATAACAGTTCATTTGTCTTACATCGCTGTGGTGTGTGTAAGCCGTCTCTCTCTGGATGGTCTGGTCGGGTTTGGTGAGTCCGTCTTTCTCCTCCCTCCTTCTGCTCACCCTTTGAAGTCTGGTCTGCTTTTATAACCCAAACCCCTCCTCCTGATTGTCCTTATCTCTTTACATGGTATTACAAGAAGTAACTATCCTTATTTTAGTCCAGCATTATGTCATGTCACGTGGTTCGTTTTCCCCGCGAAATAAGTGACTTGCGCAGTAGAGACTTGTAACTAGACCTACTTCAACTTATATATAACCCTTTTGAAGCTCGCTGAACTTTGACCTTAGTGTAACAGAAAGAAGTTTCTCATAGCTATTTCAGTTCTTAGCCCAAAATTCCAAACAGAATATAGCCCTTCTTTGACAGCTTTGATGAACAATAGCAGATGACTTTGGTTCTACAATGTCAAAAACCTTGGTTAGCATTTTCCAACTCACAGGCATCCTTAAAGGCAATGGCGAAATACACATATTTTATGAATATATGTATATTCAAGTTTATGAATCAAATCTCCATAAACTCACTATTTTACAGTCCCCCCTTTTATGAAGTTTGATGAACCCCTGGGAAACCCTAATTCATTCGTGTCATCATTCGTATCACATACATTCTTGTTGAAAATTCTAGACCAATATTTGACTTGATAAACCAATCTGCAACTTTCTGTCAAAAAGTCATCTTGCGATTTAACATTCCTCTTAGAATGTTATCTTCCTTTTTCATTTCTATTTTTATATTCCTATATATCTTCTGAATTCTACACATCACAAAAACTTGATATATAATACACATCAAAACTAATAAAAATATGATTATGATGGGATTAAATAAAACATTTCCAACCGCTGACTGAAAAGATGACTGAGACCAGGAATGTACAGATTTGCTAAAACTCTTCCACCAAGTTCTACCTGACATTCCATTCCATTCGTGTTCAATATCACTTAATTCACCTTGTTCATGTCTGAATATAATTTCTGCTTCCTTTAACTGTTTCGTTAATAACTCTAACAAACCCTTATCTTTATTTCACTTGTCCACATATCCCAAGGAAAATCATTTATCTGTGATAAATTGAATTGTATGGGAAATGCCGTTAAGTTTCTCTTTCCTATAGAAGTGATATTAAAACTTACTTCCTTCTTTGAAAGAGACCTCACATTTCCTTCTATACAATACAAACCCATAGGTAGGTTTTCCTTATGTACACAAGTAGAATAGAAAACAGAAACCATCTCTGTCTCAGACATGACCTGAAAACAAATCTTATTTGGACTTACTGGAGTCACCAGATCATGTAGTGTCTGTACAGTCTCTATTCTCGCATGACAAGAAGAATGATTATGAAAACATGAATGATAAATCACCTTATCCTGTCCAGGTAAACACATCACCTTAGAAACAAAATGCAAATATGAAGAAATGTCTACTTGTTCAGTGTTCACTCCATCAAATGCAAAATCTGTGTACTGCAGTTGATAGAACACTTGTTGTGTGTTACTCACAGGTATACCCAAAACTGTAACAGGAACAATAGTTTCTTCTCTTCCGATCACTGGGATTACCGATGTGCCAACACAAATGTTTCGTTCACATCCTAACCACTTATTTACCCACAAATCCGTATGATTCAATGCAAAATCATACTCTACAGGTAAATTTCGCAGTATTCCCAGTGGAGTAATTCCACTCTGTAAAGCTTGTGCAATCAACTTCAGATTAGAAGAATACTCTATCTGTATCTCCAGGCACGCTTTAGCTACTTGTGTTTCGTGTGTGCTTTCCACGAGAGCTAATGTAGCATCCTGTAGATGTGACACGGAAGACCCTAGTACAGCAGCTGTATTCATTACCATCTTTTCAAGAAGTTGATTCAGACTCTTCTGAACCTTTACACCTTTTCCTCCAATAAAACCAATATTATCCAAATCTGACTTAAGTGTCTGTATATTCATGGCATTAGTCAGACTTCCCACTGTCCCAATTCCTCCCAGAATTCCTTCTAACACTCCTCTCTTACTCCTAGTCTGAGTTGTTCTTTTCCCAAACCATTGTTCTATCCCCATCTCCATGTTTATGAGATGTGATTGACACTGAGGAAACCTGGTAGAGATCTTCCAATGAGACATATTGAAAGTCCACACCATTGTCATAAATTCTCCATCCCTTAATAAGGACTTGGACTGAAATTGATTAATTTGGAAAGGAGTAGACGGCATGAACCTCGTGTCTGTGCATGCACTATCTGCTGCTGACCAAATATTCACACTAACGTCTTTACAATGTCTGTAATGTGTCTTTGTTTCAACGCAACACTGGTAAATTCCAGAGTCCCTGGAAGATGGATTCTCTATGGAAAAAATGAAATTATCATCCATCCATCTGATATTACCAATCTGACCTCTGTGAATGACATTAGTTGGACTGTTTAAAAACTTCCCAAAAATGATGAATTTTTGGTCCATGTCAACAAAGACTCAGAAGGCAATTTCAACCTTGTGTTACATTTTAACATTATGGGTAATGTATTTTCTTTGTTATGTACTGTCTGTGGTGAAACCCTTATTTCCGGAACTATAGTGTTAGTAACGGTAAACACTACAGATACCTGAACTTGCACAGGTTCCCGTGTTATCTGGAAATTCCATGTTTTGACCCAATCTTTATCTCCTTCTGTAATGGAGAGTAAAGAAGAATCCAGAATTTTCCCAAAAACCTGAGTTTTTAACAAAATTTCTGTTTTGGATCTTCCAAACTTTCCCTTTGCAATCATGTCATTTGTAATATCACCGGACCATACAGCAGGTTCATCACCTCTGATCTCTATGTTCCAGTATAGTACATCTGTAGGAGAACATTCCCATGTACCCGTTTTATTATTGTGTACATATTCTCCTTGTAATTGTGTGAATCTAGTTTTAGGTCCTGCAATAGCATGTAATATTATGTCTGTGTCGTGTATGAAATGTAATTCAATGCAACATTTTGTTCCATATCCCATGCAGATATTTCCTGTTATCTCCACAGAATCATCCGTGATGTTCTCTGTCAGTAAGTTCCGTGTATCTGATCCTCTCGGTCTTCGAGAATGTTGAATCTCTCTAGTCCGTTCATTCACATCATTGGCGATTGTTCCTTGATGTAACATGTAAACAATGACGGAAATAAAGCAAAGCAGCAGGAAAGTAGATCCCATCACATAGAAGCTTGTCTTGAGCTTGGGAAGATGTTCTTTCTCCAGAAGGCTTGATGTCATCTTTCCTTCACAGTCTTTAGGTTCCTTATTCCAGTTCTTATAGGAATCCATTTCTTCCTGGAAAGAAATGCAGTATCATTATTTAGTCACAAATATTTTGCACTGATCAACGTGAACCCACACTTTTCGTGTTTTCCGGGTCTTTTTTACCACATTTGACACTCGGTGCACAAGAATCATGACTTGTCCCATAGTCTCAAGGACTTCAAAAGGACCTTCCCAATTACACTCCCATGGACCACTCTTGCGAAAGGTTTTGATCATCACTAGAGCACCTTTCTTGAATTTGGACTCATAGGGTGGCTCCATTTTCTGCATTCTCGATGCCGCATATGGCAGAATCGCTTTCAGGTTCTCCTGTAGCGATCTCAACCATTGGGACCTTGAGATAGCATCTTTTTGTGGTGTGGATAAAAATGGCTCATGTGGAAACCACAATGGCATTTTTCTTCCCGTCATCAACTCAAACGGAGTGAATTGAGTTGTAGAAGAGATTGAACCTCTTATACTCATGAGAATGAAAGGTACCTTGTCAACCCAAGTGTTACCTTTGTCCAAAAGCATCTTTGCAATTCTGGACTTGATTGTCCTATTCATTCTTTCCACAATTCCCGCAGATTGTGGATGATAGGGGACATGAAATTGCTGTCGTGCCCCTAGAATAGCACAAGCAGTTTGCATGATTTTACCTGTGAAGTGGCTACCTCGATCGGAGGTAATCATCCTTGGGATCCCCCAAGTACAAAAGACATGTTGTACCAATTCCCTTGCTGTGGACAAAGCATCATCTTTCCTAACAGGTAATATTTCTACCCATTTTGAGAACACATCTACCACAATCAATGCATACCTGAGACCATGTTTACCTGAGGGTAAAGGACCAATATAGTCTATCTGCAGTGTAGACCATGGACCATCTGCAGGTGCGATTCGTAGAAGTGGTGGCTTCTGTCCTTTAGGTCTTGGATTTATTTGGGCACAAATGAGACATGATAGTACAACACTTTGAACTGTTTCGTCCATTTTTTCCCAATAAAATTTCTCCTTGAGAATGACTAACAATTTCTGTTGTCCCAAGTGACCTAAACTCTCATGGTTGTATCGAGTGAATTCTACCTGTAGATGTTTTGGTACAACTGGACGCAATTCTCCATTTGAACTGTGACACAAAACCCCATTTTCACAGATAAAAGGAGGTTTTGGATCATCCAGAGAAGTAACAAGAAAAGGATCTTTTCTCTGTTCTTCTTCAAATGAAGGTATGTACGTGTCTGCTCTTTGAACCGCTGAATTCTCAGAAGGTTCAGAGTCAAACACTTCCTCTCCTGTCAGGGCAGCTTCTTTGGCTAGAGCATCTGCGGTTGCATTACCTACAGATAACTCATCATCAGATCTTTGATGTGCAGCGACTTTCACTATAGCAAATCTATTTGGGGCCCTAGATGCCATCTCAAAAATTGATTCTAGAGTTTCGCGGTGCAGCAAGGCTTTGTTGGACAAGTCCACGTAGCCTCTCCTTTCCCAAACAGGCAGGTAATCGGTTAGGGATCTGACAACATAGGAGCTATCACTGTAGATTACCATTGGAGTTTGATCATCAGCTTCATTCAGCTGTAGGACCATTCTTACCGCTTCTATCTCTGCCCTTTGAGCTGAGAAATGACTCGGTAACTTGTGTTTTACCACTTGTCCTCGCTTGGAATAGAAAATTCCATATCCTGTGTGATAGTGTCCTTCCAAAAAAAATCTAGAACCGTCTACAAACACAGGTTCATCTGCGTCTTCCGACTGTCGTCTGAAGAGAGATGAACTTGGTTCATGGAACGTTTCTATGCAATCATGGGTTTGTCCTTCATACTGCATCAATTGAGGAAGAACATACTTGGCCTTATAATCCACCTCAATTTGATTTGGAGACAATGAGAGCAACCAATGGGCAAATCTCTGATTTGACACACCTGGGATATTTTTCTCAAAGAGAAGTTTCAGTGTGGAATGTGGCGTTTGGAGAATAACCTTTTGGAACCCGATGATGTGTTGAGTGATTTTTATCGCAAAATACACTCCCACCAGGTGTCTTGCGCACACCTCAAACCCCCTCTCAACAGGTGAGAGAAGCTTAGAGAAGTACCCCAAGATTCTCCATTCCCCCCCTTGCAGCTGCAGCAAAACCACAGAGATACTTGTCTCTGAAGTGTGTGCTTGAAGCGCAAAAGGTGCGTTCCCTCTCACCATACTTAACGCAGGTGCGTGTTGTAGATCATGTTTCAATTGTGTGAAGGCTTTTTCCTGTTCGACACACCAGGGACCAAAATAATCATCATTGTCACCTTTTAAAAGATCATACAAAGGTCTGGCTTTGTCAGCAAAATTTTCAATGAAATCCCTTGAGTAATTTACAAGTCCTAAAAAATGTCTTAGTGCCTTGTGTGATGTTGGAATTGGAAGAGATGCAATTGCCTCTATTCTGTCCTGTAGGGGTCGCCGTGTACCTGGACTTAGCAGAACTCCTAAAAACCTGACCTCAGTCTGCATCAGCTTGACCTTTTTGGTATTCAGTTTTAAACCTGCATCATGCAGCAACTCAAACAATTCTGCCAGTAGAGAAATATGCAAATTCTCATCCTCCGTACTCAACAAGATATCGTCCACATATTGCAATAAACATTCCGGACGAGAAAATTTCGACAAAACGTTCGCTAGCGCCTGATGAAAAATGCTTGGCGACATACTAGCGCCCTGAGGAAGACGACAGCATACATATTGTTGATCCAGGTGGTTAAATGCAAATCTATATTGGCAACTTTGCTCAATCGGTATACTGAAAAAACCATTACTGATATCCAATACTGAGAAATACCTTGCCTTAGCATCCAATCTCGACATCATGTCATGTGTATCAGCTACAATCAGTGCAACATTGGGAGTAAACTTATTGAACATCCTCAAGTCCAACAACATCCGATAGCTACCATCGCTTTTCAGAACACACCACAATGGATTGTTACAGACAGAATTTGCCTTACGTATCACACCTTGAGCCAACAATTCCTGTATAATCTTAGACATCGGAGCAACTGACTCCGAAGGCAACTTATACTGACGCTGTGGAGGTGGGTCTCGGCCTTCAATTTTTGACAACAACATCCTTCATTGTTCCAACCTCATTCCTGTCCTGAGCCCATAAAGAAGGAAACCGCTGTACTAACTCAGTCAATACTTCATCATCACCAGTTTCAGGCCACAAATGATCTGCTGACACTACATCGGTCAAACAAATGGTCCCGACATGACTATACTCATTTGGATCAATAACTACCGCCTTACAACCGTTAGAGTCTTTCCAAACTGTTTTGTTACCCAAATCAATAATCCAGCCATGCTTTTCCATAAAATCAGTGCCAATTATATTCTCAGTATCCTGACAACACCAAATATCCATTTTCGTTTTCAAAAAACCAGGTATTTCCAAAGAGACATCCTGCGCTAAAGTCACCTTTGTTCCATTTTTACCACTGAAACCAACAATTGTACATACAGGGGAATCTGGCTTTAAATGTAAATCAACATTTGTGACGCTCAATTGCGCACCTGTATCAAGGAGAAATGTTACTTCCTGACCTTCAAGATTTACCTTTAAAAATGGTCGACCACAGCTATCCATTGAAACTCGAGTGACAAATTCCAGTGGATGCAGCCTGGGGACCGGCTTTGCGAGTCAGGAGGATGGAGAAGGGAGAAGAGCAGCAGGTGTCTTGCCTCTTCCATCCAATCCCTGTATGGTCATTTCCCTTATCTGTCTGGTCAGTGGTGCATATGGTGATTGGTTATTTCTGTTGTCAGTATGAGTGGGCGTATATGGTGATTGGTTATTTCTGTTGTCAGTATGAGTGGGTGCATATGAAGGTGGAGGTGCTGAAGATGGGGGAGGTGCACTGGATGTGTTTGGCATCAGTCCATTTTCCTTACCCAGCCTTTCCTCAACTCCCGCCCTCAGGAATTTCTTGCATTACCACTTCAGGTGTCCGGGTAGGCCGCAGAAAAAGCAGTGAATTGTGCTCTTTCTGTTACCCCCCCTGAATTCTTGTTTTTAGAATTCAACACCGGTCTTTTGTTGTTTTTGATCTGTTTCTCCTGGGATACTAATGTGTCAGTGTTCCCTTCTATCATGGCTATTTTTGATTTTACCTGATTTTGCTTCATTCGTCTACGTATTCTATCAACAAATGACGTGGCCTCTTGTAGATTTTCCATTCTAGAAGCTATTTCGAATGAAGCAGGGTCCAAATATTTAAACTTTTTAACAAAGGCCTTGATCATGGAAGGCGGTTCTTGATCAGATCCGATTTCCAGTACCATTCTGTAGGCCTGTTCGAATTTGACTAAGAAGACAAATGGATCCTCCTGTATGTGTGTCTTAAGGTTTTCTAACAATTCGACTGTTGGGGTAGACTCTCCTGTGGTAAAGAGAATTAACTGTCTCAGCCTATCTTCCTTTGTGTCATGGATCAGGTCATTGTGTTCGTCTGTCCTAGGTGTTGCTTGTAACCTTTTTGCCATGTGGGAGGGAAGCCATACCCTATAAATCTTGTTTCTCTGTTCATTTGTTAGATTATATTTATCGGAATGTGACTCAAAAATGTCCGCATTATGGAAGGCGTCCATTTTATCATCATATTTGGGTATGTCTTTAATGATTTTCATTAATTGGTCATGGATTTTAATGTTAAGACGGGCGGCCTTATCATGTAACTTCTTTTTCCGAAGTTCCTCCTCATTCAGAGTCTCGTCCTCGGCTGTATTCAGCCCGTCCGGTACGTCTGAACCTGAAGCATGTGACGGGGAAGCATCTGTCTTGTTCTGTCTCGTAATAACAGATACATATTTAATATCTTTCCGTAGTTTTGATATTAAATCTGCTCTTGTTTCCAACTGATCCTCCAGATGTTCGATATGTTCTGCTAATATCGAACAATTTGGACAATCTGTTGTTTCTGCATCTGTGACGTGTGTGTCTGTTGTATTGGGCGTGTCTGTTGTTATGGGTGTGTCAGTCACCATGCAGATAGTGTGTGCATATGGCTGTGCCCCACCCACCATGGAGTTGTAAGTGTATACCATACCCAATACATTCTGTATCTTTTTCTGTAACCGATTCACAGTAAAAAACTTCTTATCTAACTTAGTATTCTCAAGTTCACATTGCCGGTACAGATTTGACCATAACTGTGCGTCACTATGTGTATGGTCAAAAGAATACTCTACATGACAGTTACTAGAATAATCATGAATAAAATCCATTTCTCACCAATATGTGATGCTTGTCCTCGAATGGCTCCAACCGTCTATGGATGGATGGTCCTGGAATAGCTCCAACCGTCTTATGGATGGATGGTCCTGGAATGGCTTTGACACATACGACCTCCGTGCAGCTTTATCACGTTAAACCTCTCTTAGGTTCTGATGTGGACACAGTGTATCGTCGTTTGCCTGCAGCTTGGACAGAAATTACTCACAAAACTCACAGACCCCCCTTCTCGGACAAAGGGCAGGGAATGACGTGAGAAAAAAAAGAGTCCTAATAGCTGTGAATAGGCAGTGTGAAAAAAATCACCTCGCACAGAAAACAGCTGTGCCTCTCAATCATTCAGGCTGATGCTCGCCAAATGTTAAAAAAACGGTTTAAGGAGACAACTGCAAAGCCAGTATATAATGATTGGAGCGAGAATAGGTGCAAAAACATATTATGGATTTATTCAGATAAGAGTTTGAAGTTACAGTCATTAAAGAAAAGTAACTGTCTTGGCTTGAGTTAATAGATGGATAGACAGATAAGCAGAGAGAAAAAAATAACAGTTCATTTGTCTTACATCGCTGTGGTGTGTGTAAGCCGTCTCTCTCTGGATGGTCTGGTCGGGTTTGGTGAGTCCGTCTTTCTCCTCCCTCCTTCTGCTCACCCTTTGAAGTCTGGTCTGCTTTTATAACCCAAACCCCTCCTCCTGATTGTCCTTATCTCTTTACATGGTATTACAAGAAGTAACTATCCTTATTTTAGTCCAGCATTATGTCATGTCACGTGGTTCGTTTTCCCCGCGAAATAAGTGACTTGCGCAGTAGAGACTTGTAACTAGACCTACTTCAACTTATATATAACCCTTTTGAAGCTCGCTGAACTTTGACCTTAGTGTAACAGAAAGAAGTTTCTCATAGCTATTTCAGTTCTTAGCCCAAAATTCCAAACAGAATATAGCCCTTCTTTGACAGCTTTGATGAACAATAGCAGATGACTTTGGTTCTACAATGTCAAAAACCTTGGTTAGCATTTTCCAACTCACAGGCATCCTTAAAGGCAATGGCGAAATACACATATTTTATGAATATATGTATATTCAAGTTTATGAATCAAATCTCCATAAACTCACTATTTTACAGTCCCCCCTTTTATGAAGTTTGATGAACCCCTGGGAAACCCTAATTCATTCGTGTCATCATTCGTATCACATACATTCTTGTTGAAAATTCTAGACCAATATTTGACTTGATAAACCAATCTGCAACTTTCTGTCAAAAAGTCATCTTGCGATTTAACATTCCTCTTAGAATGTTATCTTCCTTTTTCATTTCTATTTTTATATTCCTATATATCTTCTGAATTCTACACATCACAAAAACTTGATATATAATACACATCAAAACTAATAAAAATATGATTATGATGGGATTAAATAAAACATTTCCAACCGCTGACTGAAAAGATGACTGAGACCAGGAATGTACAGATTTGCTAAAACTCTTCCACCAAGTTCTACCTGACATTCCATTCCATTCGTGTTCAATATCACTTAATTCACCTTGTTCATGTCTGAATATAATTTCTGCTTCCTTTAACTGTTTCGTTAATAACTCTAACAAACCCTTATCTTTATTTCACTTGTCCACATATCCCAAGGAAAATCATTTATCTGTGATAAATTGAATTGTATGGGAAATGCCGTTAAGTTTCTCTTTCCTATAGAAGTGATATTAAAACTTACTTCCTTCTTTGAAAGAGACCTCACATTTCCTTCTATACAATACAAACCCATAGGTAGGTTTTCCTTATGTACACAAGTAGAATAGAAAACAGAAACCATCTCTGTCTCAGACATGACCTGAAAACAAATCTTATTTGGACTTACTGGAGTCACCAGATCATGTAGTGTCTGTACAGTCTCTATTCTCGCATGACAAGAAGAATGATTATGAAAACATGAATGATAAATCACCTTATCCTGTCCAGGTAAACACATCACCTTAGAAACAAAATGCAAATATGAAGAAATGTCTACTTGTTCAGTGTTCACTCCATCAAATGCAAAATCTGTGTACTGCAGTTGATAGAACACTTGTTGTGTGTTACTCACAGGTATACCCAAAACTGTAACAGGAACAATAGTTTCTTCTCTTCCGATCACTGGGATTACCGATGTGCCAACACAAATGTTTCGTTCACATCCTAACCACTTATTTACCCACAAATCCGTATGATTCAATGCAAAATCATACTCTACAGGTAAATTTCGCAGTATTCCCAGTGGAGTAATTCCACTCTGTAAAGCTTGTGCAATCAACTTCAGATTAGAAGAATACTCTATCTGTATCTCCAGGCACGCTTTAGCTACTTGTGTTTCGTGTGTGCTTTCCACGAGAGCTAATGTAGCATCCTGTAGATGTGACACGGAAGACCCTAGTACAGCAGCTGTATTCATTACCATCTTTTCAAGAAGTTGATTCAGACTCTTCTGAACCTTTACACCTTTTCCTCCAATAAAACCAATATTATCCAAATCTGACTTAAGTGTCTGTATATTCATGGCATTAGTCAGACTTCCCACTGTCCCAATTCCTCCCAGAATTCCTTCTAACACTCCTCTCTTACTCCTAGTCTGAGTTGTTCTTTTCCCAAACCATTGTTCTATCCCCATCTCCATGTTTATGAGATGTGATTGACACTGAGGAAACCTGGTAGAGATCTTCCAATGAGACATATTGAAAGTCCACACCATTGTCATAAATTCTCCATCCCTTAATAAGGACTTGGACTGAAATTGATTAATTTGGAAAGGAGTAGACGGCATGAACCTCGTGTCTGTGCATGCACTATCTGCTGCTGACCAAATATTCACACTAACGTCTTTACAATGTCTGTAATGTGTCTTTGTTTCAACGCAACACTGGTAAATTCCAGAGTCCCTGGAAGATGGATTCTCTATGGAAAAAATGAAATTATCATCCATCCATCTGATATTACCAATCTGACCTCTGTGAATGACATTAGTTGGACTGTTTAAAAACTTCCCAAAAATGATGAATTTTTGGTCCATGTCAACAAAGACTCAGAAGGCAATTTCAACCTTGTGTTACATTTTAACATTATGGGTAATGTATTTTCTTTGTTATGTACTGTCTGTGGTGAAACCCTTATTTCCGGAACTATAGTGTTAGTAACGGTAAACACTACAGATACCTGAACTTGCACAGGTTCCCGTGTTATCTGGAAATTCCATGTTTTGACCCAATCTTTATCTCCTTCTGTAATGGAGAGTAAAGAAGAATCCAGAATTTTCCCAAAAACCTGAGTTTTTAACAAAATTTCTGTTTTGGATCTTCCAAACTTTCCCTTTGCAATCATGTCATTTGTAATATCACCGGACCATACAGCAGGTTCATCACCTCTGATCTCTATGTTCCAGTATAGTACATCTGTAGGAGAACATTCCCATGTACCCGTTTTATTATTGTGTACATATTCTCCTTGTAATTGTGTGAATCTAGTTTTAGGTCCTGCAATAGCATGTAATATTATGTCTGTGTCGTGTATGAAATGTAATTCAATGCAACATTTTGTTCCATATCCCATGCAGATATTTCCTGTTATCTCCACAGAATCATCCGTGATGTTCTCTGTCAGTAAGTTCCGTGTATCTGATCCTCTCGGTCTTCGAGAATGTTGAATCTCTCTAGTCCGTTCATTCACATCATTGGCGATTGTTCCTTGATGTAACATGTAAACAATGACGGAAATAAAGCAAAGCAGCAGGAAAGTAGATCCCATCACGTAGAAGCTTGTCTTGAGCTTGGGAAGATGTTCTTTCTCCAGAAGGCTTGATGTCATCTTTCCTTCACAGTCTTTAGGTTCCTTATTCCAGTTCTTATAGGAATCCATTTCTTCCTGGAAAGAAATGCAGTATCATTATTTAGTCACAAATATTTTGCACTGATCAACGTGAACCCACACTTTTCGTGTTTTCCGGGTCTTTTTTACCACATTTGACACTCGGTGCACAAGAATCATGACTTGTCCCATAGTCTCAAGGACTTCAAAAGGACCTTCCCAATTACACTCCCATGGACCACTCTTGCGAAAGGTTTTGATCATCACTAGAGCACCTTTCTTGAATTTGGACTCATAGGGTGGCTCCATTTTCTGCATTCTCGATGCCGCATATGGCAGAATCGCTTTCAGGTTCTCCTGTAGCGATCTCAACCATTGGGACCTTGAGATAGCATCTTTTTGTGGTGTGGATAAAAATGGCTCATGTGGAAACCACAATGGCATTTTTCTTCCCGTCATCAACTCAAACGGAGTGAATTGAGTTGTAGAAGAGATTGAACCTCTTATACTCATGAGAATGAAAGGTACCTTGTCAACCCAAGTGTTACCTTTGTCCAAAAGCATCTTTGCAATTCTGGACTTGATTGTCCTATTCATTCTTTCCACAATTCCCGCAGATTGTGGATGATAGGGGACATGAAATTGCTGTCGTGCCCCTAGAATAGCACAAGCAGTTTGCATGATTTTACCTGTGAAGTGGCTACCTCGATCGGAGGTAATCATCCTTGGGATCCCCCAAGTACAAAAGACATGTTGTACCAATTCCCTTGCTGTGGACAAAGCATCATCTTTCCTAACAGGTAATATTTCTACCCATTTTGAGAACACATCTACCACAATCAATGCATACCTGAGACCATGTTTACCTGAGGGTAAAGGACCAATATAGTCTATCTGCAGTGTAGACCATGGACCATCTGCAGGTGCGATTCGTAGAAGTGGTGGCTTCTGTCCTTTAGGTCTTGGATTTATTTGGGCACAAATGAGACATGATAGTACAACACTTTGAACTGTTTCGTCCATTTTTTCCCAATAAAATTTCTCCTTGAGAATGACTAACAATTTCTGTTGTCCCAAGTGACCTAAACTCTCATGGTTGTATCGAGTGAATTCTACCTGTAGATGTTTTGGTACAACTGGACGCAATTCTCCATTTGAACTGTGACACAAAACCCCATTTTCACAGATAAAAGGAGGTTTTGGATCATCCAGAGAAGTAACAAGAAAAGGATCTTTTCTCTGTTCTTCTTCAAATGAAGGTATGTACGTGTCTGCTCTTTGAACCGCTGAATTCTCAGAAGGTTCAGAGTCAAACACTTCCTCTCCTGTCAGGGCAGCTTCTTTGGCTAGAGCATCTGCGGTTGCATTACCTACAGATAACTCATCATCAGATCTTTGATGTGCAGCGACTTTCACTATAGCAAATCTATTTGGGGCCCTAGATGCCATCTCAAAAATTGATTCTAGAGTTTCGCGGTGCAGCAAGGCTTTGTTGGACAAGTCCACGTAGCCTCTCCTTTCCCAAACAGGCAGGTAATCGGTTAGGGATCTGACAACATAGGAGCTATCACTGTAGATTACCATTGGAGTTTGATCATCAGCTTCATTCAGCTGTAGGACCATTCTTACCGCTTCTATCTCTGCCCTTTGAGCTGAGAAATGACTCGGTAACTTGTGTTTTACCACTTGTCCTCGCTTGGAATAGAAAATTCCATATCCTGTGTGATAGTGTCCTTCCAAAAAAAATCTAGAACCGTCTACAAACACAGGTTCATCTGCGTCTTCCGACTGTCGTCTGAAGAGAGATGAACTTGGTTCATGGAACGTTTCTATGCAATCATGGGTTTGTCCTTCATACTGCATCAATTGAGGAAGAACATACTTGGCCTTATAATCCACCTCAATTTGATTTGGAGACAATGAGAGCAACCAATGGGCAAATCTCTGATTTGACACACCTGGGATATTTTTCTCAAAGAGAAGTTTCAGTGTGGAATGTGGCGTTTGGAGAATAACCTTTTGGAACCCGATGATGTGTTGAGTGATTTTTATCGCAAAATACACTCCCACCAGGTGTCTTGCGCACACCTCAAACCCCCTCTCAACAGGTGAGAGAAGCTTAGAGAAGTACCCCAAGATTCTCCATTCCCCCCCTTGCAGCTGCAGCAAAACCACAGAGATACTTGTCTCTGAAGTGTGTGCTTGAAGCGCAAAAGGTGCGTTCCCTCTCACCATACTTAACGCAGGTGCGTGTTGTAGATCATGTTTCAATTGTGTGAAGGCTTTTTCCTGTTCGACACACCAGGGACCAAAATAATCATCATTGTCACCTTTTAAAAGATCATACAAAGGTCTGGCTTTGTCAGCAAAATTTTCAATGAAATCCCTTGAGTAATTTACAAGTCCTAAAAAATGTCTTAGTGCCTTGTGTGATGTTGGAATTGGAAGAGATGCAATTGCCTCTATTCTGTCCTGTAGGGGTCGCCGTGTACCTGGACTTAGCAGAACTCCTAAAAACCTGACCTCAGTCTGCATCAGCTTGACCTTTTTGGTATTCAGTTTTAAACCTGCATCATGCAGCAACTCAAACAATTCTGCCAGTAGAGAAATATGCAAATTCTCATCCTCCGTACTCAACAAGATATCGTCCACATATTGCAATAAACATTCCGGACGAGAAAATTTCGACAAAACGTTCGCTAGCGCCTGATGAAAAATGCTTGGCGACATACTAGCGCCCTGAGGAAGACGACAGCATACATATTGTTGATCCAGGTGGTTAAATGCAAATCTATATTGGCAACTTTGCTCAATCGGTATACTGAAAAAACCATTACTGATATCCAATACTGAGAAATACCTTGCCTTAGCATCCAATCTCGACATCATGTCATGTGTATCAGCTACAATCAGTGCAACATTGGGAGTAAACTTATTGAACATCCTCAAGTCCAACAACATCCGATAGCTACCATCGCTTTTCAGAACACACCACAATGGATTGTTACAGACAGAATTTGCCTTACGTATCACACCTTGAGCCAACAATTCCTGTATAATCTTAGACATCGGAGCAACTGACTCCGAAGGCAACTTATACTGACGCTGTGGAGGTGGGTCTCGGCCTTCAATTTTTGACAACAACATCCTTCATTGTTCCAACCTCATTCCTGTCCTGAGCCCATAAAGAAGGAAACCACTGTACTAACTCAGTCAATACTTCATCATCACCAGTTTCAGGCCACAAATGATCTGCTGACACTACATCGGTCAAACAAATGGTCCCGACATGACTATACTCATTTGGATCAATAACTACCGCCTTACAACCGTTAGAGTCTTTCCAAACTGTTTTGTTACCCAAATCAATAATCCAGCCATGCTTTTCCATAAAATCAGTGCCAATTATATTCTCAGTATCCTGACAACACCAAATATCCATTTTCGTTTTCAAAAAACCAGGTATTTCCAAAGAGACATCCTGCGCTAAAGTCACCTTTGTTCCATTTTTACCACTGAAACCAACAATTGTACATACAGGGGAATCTGGCTTTAAATGTAAATCAACATTTGTGACGCTCAATTGCGCACCTGTATCAAGGAGAAATGTTACTTCCTGACCTTCAAGATTTACCTTTAAAAATGGTCGACCACAGCTATCCATTGAAACTCGAGTGACAAATTCCAGTGGATGCAGCCTGGGGACCGGCTTTGCGAGTCAGGAGGATGGAGAAGGGAGAAGAGCAGCAGGTGTCTTGCCTCTTCCATCCAATCCCTGTATGGTCATTTCCCTTATCTGTCTGGTCAGTGGTGCATATGGTGATTGGTTATTTCTGTTGTCAGTATGAGTGGGCGTATATGGTGATTGGTTATTTCTGTTGTCAGTATGAGTGGGTGCATATGAAGGTGGAGGTGCTGAAGATGGGGGAGGTGCACTGGATGTGTTTGGCATCAGTCCATTTTCCTTACCCAGCCTTTCCTCAACTCCCGCCCTCAGGAATTTCTTGCATTACCACTTCAGGTGTCCGGGTAGGCCGCAGAAAAAGCAGTGAATTGTGCTCTTTCTGTTACCCCCCCTGAATTCTTGTTTTTAGAATTCAACACCGGTCTTTTGTTGTTTTTGATCTGTTTCTCCTGGGATACTAATGTGTCAGTGTTCCCTTCTATCATGGCTATTTTTGATTTTACCTGATTTTGCTTCATTCGTCTACGTATTCTATCAACAAATGACGTGGCCTCTTGTAGATTTTCCATTCTAGAAGCTATTTCGAATGAAGCAGGGTCCAAATATTTAAACTTTTTAACAAAGGCCTTGATCATGGAAGGCGGTTCTTGATCAGATCCGATTTCCAGTACCATTCTGTAGGCCTGTTCGAATTTGACTAAGAAGACAAATGGATCCTCCTGTATGTGTGTCTTAAGGTTTTCTAACAATTCGACTGTTGGGGTAGACTCTCCTGTGGTAAAGAGAATTAACTGTCTCAGCCTATCTTCCTTTGTGTCATGGATCAGGTCATTGTGTTCGTCTGTCCTAGGTGTTGCTTGTAACCTTTTTGCCATGTGGGAGGGAAGCCATACCCTATAAATCTTGTTTCTCTGTTCATTTGTTAGATTATATTTATCGGAATGTGACTCAAAAATGTCCGCATTATGGAAGGCGTCCATTTTATCATCATATTTGGGTATGTCTTTAATGATTTTCATTAATTGGTCATGGATTTTAATGTTAAGACGGGCGGCCTTATCATGTAACTTCTTTTTCCGAAGTTCCTCCTCATTCAGAGTCTCGTCCTCGGCTGTATTCAGCCCGTCCGGTACGTCTGAACCTGAAGCATGTGACGGGGAAGCATCTGTCTTGTTCTGTCTCGTAATAACAGATACATATTTAATATCTTTCCGTAGTTTTGATATTAAATCTGCTCTTGTTTCCAACTGATCCTCCAGATGTTCGATATGTTCTGCTAATATCGAACAATTTGGACAATCTGTTGTTTCTGCATCTGTGACGTGTGTGTCTGTTGTATTGGGCGTGTCTGTTGTTATGGGTGTGTCAGTCACCATGCAGATAGTGTGTGCATATGGCTGTGCCCCACCCACCATGGAGTTGTAAGTGTATACCATACCCAATACATTCTGTATCTTTTTCTGTAACCGATTCACAGTAAAAAACTTCTTATCTAACTTAGTATTCTCAAGTTCACATTGCCGGTACAGATTTGACCATAACTGTGCGTCACTATGTGTATGGTCAAAAGAATACTCTACATGACAGTTACTAGAATAATCATGAATAAAATCCATTTCTCACCAATATGTGATGCTTGTCCTCGAATGGCTCCAACCGTCTATGGATGGATGGTCCTGGAATAGCTCCAACCGTCTTATGGATGGATGGTCCTGGAATGGCTTTGACACATACGACCTCCGTGCAGCTTTATCACGTTAAACCTCTCTTAGGTTCTGATGTGGACACAGTGTATCGTCGTTTGCCTGCAGCTTGGACAGAAATTACTCACAAAACTCACAGACCCCCCTTCTCGGACAAAGGGCAGGGAATGACGTGAGAAAAAAAAGAGTCCTAATAGCTGTGAATAGGCAGTGTGAAAAAAATCACCTCGCACAGAAAACAGCTGTGCCTCTCAATCATTCAGGCTGATGCTCGCCAAATGTTAAAAAAACGGTTTAAGGAGACAACTGCAAAGCCAGTATATAATGATTGGAGCGAGAATAGGTGCAAAAACATATTATGGATTTATTCAGATAAGAGTTTGAAGTTACAGTCATTAAAGAAAAGTAACTGTCTTGGCTTGAGTTAATAGATGGATAGACAGATAAGCAGAGAGAAAAAAATAACAGTTCATTTGTCTTACATCGCTGTGGTGTGTGTAAGCCGTCTCTCTCTGGATGGTCTGGTCGGGTTTGGTGAGTCCGTCTTTCTCCTCCCTCCTTCTGCTCACCCTTTGAAGTCTGGTCTGCTTTTATAACCCAAACCCCTCCTCCTGATTGTCCTTATCTCTTTACATGGTATTACAAGAAGTAACTATCCTTATTTTAGTCCAGCATTATGTCATGTCACGTGGTTCGTTTTCCCCGCGAAATAAGTGACTTGCGCAGTAGAGACTTGTAACTAGACCTACTTCAACTTATATATAACCCTTTTGAAGCTCGCTGAACTTTGACCTTAGTGTAACAGAAAGAAGTTTCTCATAGCTATTTCAGTTCTTAGCCCAAAATTCCAAACAGAATATAGCCCTTCTTTGACAGCTTTGATGAACAATAGCAGATGACTTTGGTTCTACAATGTCAAAAACCTTGGTTAGCATTTTCCAACTCACAGGCATCCTTAAAGGCAATGGCGAAATACACATATTTTATGAATATATGTATATTCAAGTTTATGAATCAAATCTCCATAAACTCACTATTTTACATGGAGATGGATGATGATTTAGGCGGGATTATTGGTCCCACACTAACGATTACATATCACAAAAATTGGTCTATTGAGTATCGTGCTGTGTACAGTCATTTTGTATCACCCTTAGGAAAGAGCACATGGCTCCCAAAAAATCCTGAAGGTTGTTTCAAATGTGGTTCCGGTGTATCCTTCATACAGATTGAAACTGGAAAAAGGTTCAGGAGCACGTCCACAGGTGAATCTCTGGCAATCAGGGTATTTTATAAATTGTTAAACTAAGGGTATTGTCTATATAGCTACCTATAGCTGCTGTGGTAAAAAAAATTTGTGGGCAAAATGCTCAGAGAGTTCCAGAGATGTGTTGGGGAACACATGGATGACATACGTAACATGAGTGACACCACTAGAGCTAATCATATGAATCAGGAACATATGGGGAATAACAAGGCCATGAGTATCTCTAAGCTGAGGCCTTCTCCCAGGGGTAGTAACTTTGATCACCAACTTATGCAGAGGGAGGCTACATTTATTTTTCACCTTAATGCTAGCCAACCCCATAGTCTTCATGACCAGATGAATTTTGGCTGTTTTCTATGAGATAGACTAATTCAATAAGCCCCCACACTTCTATTCCAAACCCCACCCCACCTCTTTTTCTTTGTCAGGCTTGAATCCCTTAATGGCTTACATGTGCCACTACTTTATGTTGGGGATCCTCTAAAGCACATCTATATATCCCTTCTGATATCTATTTGGCCCAATTGATATCATTAAGGGTCTGAGGCATATTGGATTATCCCCTTTTTAATTACAGTAGGGCCATTGGGTGGTCACCTGTTTGGGGACAGAATATTTGATCATGTGGTCCCCTTGTGTAGGTTAATATATGCACTTTTACTTCTGTGAACCTTCCTAGTACCTGCGCACACGCTTGGGAATGAGTCATATACTTCCCCAACCCTCCAAACAATGGCTTGCATGGCGCATGCGTGGTGTTTGCGGGGCACCGTTGGACACTCTGGCCATTCAAACAGCTATAACCACCACGCGTCTGCTGAGCAGTGACATTGCGCGTGCTTCCTTGGCACACATGTAGTGGTTGTTGGGTAACCCGAAAGTCCTATTCAGTGTTGCCAGTCCCGGTAAATAAAATGCGCAGGTCCGGAAGTGATCTCATGCTATGCCAACATGCAAGACATTTAAAGCGGTGAGTTCTCATGTGGTGTTTCTACACCGAGGGTTAAGCATTGCCTTGCTAAACCTGCTGCTCCTGCCACTGCTGGTTCATTTTTATCCCCATATACCTTTACTAGCCTGATGAATCCTCAAAATCAAGGAGGAAATGGATAGGAAGGGCCCATTCTTTATAGGGTACATTATTGACACTTGGGGGCTGCTCATGATAGTGCGGAAGACATATGTGGTGCCCCTGAGCTGGTCAGGCACCACTGAGTACTGCACCCATGCTGGGGGCAGTGCAATACAGGTAATCCAGAAGGCTGGCCGAGGTGTGACTACACAGGCGCATAGTAAACAGGTCTCACACACCTACCTTTGGGGGGACTCCTGAGAGATTCCAGGAGGGGGTGTGCCTCCATGTCCACTCAAGGTGTATGGTAGAGAGCCTGGTTGCTAGGTTGCGTAGGCAGGCACAGTGGGGAGAGGAAGTAGAGAGGAGTCTGGAGTGGAGCTCAGAGAGGCCAGACATGCAGGACCCACTAGTGAGCCAGTTAGTGAGTGCAGCTCAGGGAGAGCAGACGCATGCAGCAGACCCTGGAGTCTGGCACAATCTGACAACGTACGCGCAGTGACTACCAACGGGGGAGATCGGTCACCTGGTAGTGCCACCCGAAATCCACCCAAGGCTAGAGAGAGCAAAGGAGTGGCAGAGTAAGGGGACTGCCAGGGAGGTACCAGGCCCACAAGGGTAACAGATCCCAGTGCAGAGATTCATCCAATTTTCTTTTGCCAAACCTGCCGGTGGGGGCACTTCAGACTCACACCATACCACCACAGAGTCCGCAGCCACGTAGCAAAGAGAGGGCCCATAGTTCACAGGAGGCAAGCAGCCGCAGTGACCTGGTCCAGGCTACAAGCAAACGAGCCAAAATGAGGGGAGAACAGGCAGCAGCAGCTTCCCTGGGTGACCCCCGTAGGGACTTCAAGTCGGGGTCACCACAAAAACACACAGGGCTAGGAAGGCAAGTTGATAGTCACCCTCATCAGCCAGCCAGAAGGATACCTGGTTCCAGCCTGGTTCATCCCAGCTACGCCCGGGTTACTCACCTGCCATCAACTGTGAGTAAAAACCCTGAAAGACTGTTTGGACTGTGCCTTAGTCATTCTGCGACCTGTGGTGCCACACACTCACACAGGGCCCTGGGGCTTGCCTCACTCTCGGGAGGCCACTACAACTAACTGCACCCACCATCAGCCCCAGCAGGCACCCCTTAATCTGCAGTGGCGGTCACCCTAACCGCAATACCGAGAGTGGCGTCACAAAAATCCTAAAGAGAAGGTTCCCTACCTGTGACCAGACTGTTCCTCCACGTGGAGTCCCTGAAGGTAATGCACCAACACAACACCTGCGGGGCTTGACATTTGGCGTCACGAACAGGATAAGGACTAGACCTGTTAAGACAGGTGACCATGTGCCTGGGCGATCCGCTTGAAAATTTGGAAGCGCCGCCATATTGCCACCATGAAAAGCGCGCTGAAAAACAACAGAAGCCCGCGCTGAACCAGGCCGCAGCCACGCCAGGTGCGGCCCGTCAAGTTCCCGACGCAGCAGTGATGCCCATCCACGCCGCCGGAGCGACGCCAATCCACACCGCAGGAGCGACGCCGATCCAGGCCGCAGCCACGCCAGGTGCGGCCCGCCAAGATCCCACCGCAGCAACGATGCCCATCCACACCACAGCAGCGACGCCCAGCCCGTCCAGCTCAGGCCCCAGCAGCGATGCCCCGCTTGGCCAAGCAAGATCCCGCTGCAGCAGCGATGTTAATTCACGCCGCAGGAGTAACGCTGACCCAGGCCACTGCTATGCTAGGCCCGGCCCGCCAAGAACCGGTCACAGCAGCGACTCCAATCCAGGCCGCCACCATACCAGGCTCGGCCCGCCAAGACCTGGCCGCAGCCACGCCAGGCTCGGCCCGCCAAGACAAGGCCGCAAGGCCATCTACCCCGGCCTGTAAGGCCAGAGCAGACATCTCCCCCCAGCCCAAGGAATTGGACCTCCCGCTCACGCTGGGCAAGGACCCCGAATACTGGAGGCTGAAGGCCGACCTAGAGGCTCATTTCCCAAAGGAGATGGTGGACCGGTATCTGCTCCCTCCACATGCCCACAGGAAGACTCCCGTAACCTCCACGGTAAAGAGTCCACCACCCCGGCCTGCTGACAAAAATCAATCCCCAGCGCTGCCGCAAGAGGAGTGCTCAGGAGAACTAAGGGGTAGGGGAGGCCAGGAGGCTGAAGAGCTGACCCCAGAGCTAGAAATACTGCCGTACTCCCGCTGGGATGAAGAGAGCCCAACACCCTCTGCTGATGAAGAGCTGACAGTACTGGCCCCAAGCATGTACGTAGTCTGGGAGCCTGCAGTCACCAAGAAGTCCATGTAAAGTGAACAAATAAAGTAAAGTACAGCAAGTTAAGGTTTTAAGTTCTGCAACGTTCAAGTTCAAGCATGTGCCCACATGAACTAATGTGAGAAACGTCTTTTTGCACTTTATCTAAGAACCTTAAGGCTATGAACTGGCTATAGCCACAAACTCTCGCAGTGTGAATAGTTACCTTGAATGGTACCACCACCAGACCCAGCCTGTTTAGGAGCCTGGCTTGCCTGTGACTAGATAGCACGCCTGTTTATGGGGCCTGGCTCTCCACCACAAAGAGGGTAACTGGTCAGCACCAACTGTGGAGGCCGCCTCTACATCCTGCCAGAAGAGGCTGAAGGCGCGGCTCCACCAGGCCAGGTATACCCTGAAACCACCAGACCAAGAAAGCCGCCTCTACATCCTGCCAGAAGTGGCTGAAGGCGCGGCTCGACGGGAGAGGAAGATTGGAGGAAAGGTCTGGGGTAGCGGATGGCCCAGACCTGGTTGCCAAAAGGACCGGTGACCTGCCTCCTGAGAGGGTTTTGGGTGGGTTAATGGACTTGTGGGTGGAGGGTGGTGATGTATGGTACCTGGTGGTTTTAAATGTTTTACGTTTTATGCATTTTAAAATGTTGTCTTGCAGCCCGAGGACGTGCTGGTGATAACTAAGGGGGAATGTGGCGCCCCTGACCTGGTCAGGCACCACTGAGTACTGCACCCATGCTGGGGGCAGTGCAATACAGGTAATCCAGAAGGCTGACCGAGGTGTGACTACACAGGCGCATAGTAATCAGGTCTCAGACATCTACCTTTGGAGGGACTCCTGAGAGATTCCAGGAGGGGGTGTGCCTCCATGTCCACTCAAGGGGTATGGTAGAGAGCCTGGTTGCTAGGTTGCGTAGGCAGGTACAGTGGGGAGAGGAAGTAGAGAGGAATCTGGAGTGGAGCTCAGAGAGGGCAGACATGCAGGACCCACTAGTGAGCCAGTTAGTGAGTGCAGCTCAGGGAGAGCAGACGCATGCAGCAGACCCTGGAGTCTGGCACAATCTGACAACGTACGCGCAGTGACTACCAACGGGGGAGATCGGTCACCTGGTAGTGCCACCCGAAATCCACCCAAGGCTAGAGAGAGCAAAGGAGTGGCAGAGTAAGGGGACTGCCAGGGAGGTACCAGGCCTGCAAGGGTAACAGGTCCCAGTGCAGAGATTCATCCAATTTTCTTCTGCCAAACCTGCCGGTGGGTGCACTTCAGACCCACACCATACCACCACAGAGTCCGCAGCCACGTAGCAAAGAGAGGGCCCATAGTTCACAGGAGGCAAGCAGCCGCAGTGACCTGGTCCAGGCTACAAGCAAACGAGCCAAAATGAGGGGAGAACAGGCAGCAGCAGCTTCCCTGGGTGACCCCCGTAGGGACTTCAAGTCGGGGTCACCACAAAAACACACAGGGCTAGGAAGGCAAGTTGGTAGTCACCCTCATCAGCCAGCCAGAAGGATATCTTGTTCCAGCCTGGTTCGTCCCAGCTACGCCCGGGTTACTCACCTGCCATCAACTGTGAGTAAAAACCCTGAAAGACTGTTTAGACCAGACCTGGGAAAGGGGCGGCCCGCGGGCCACATCCGGCCCGCCTGCTTTCTGTGACCGGCCCGCCCGTCTTCAGCCGGTGCAGTGGAGCCGGGCTGCAGCGTGCCGAGCAGGGAGAGATCCTGTGCAGGTCCGCACAGTCAGTGCAGGCAGCGGAACGCAGGAGTCTTTCCTCTGTTCCCTGCCGGCACTAATTGTCAGTGACACACGCGCGCGCTCTGAAGTTGTCAGTACTGCGCTGCGTGTGTCATTTCAAAAGTTCCCGCCCGGGAGAGGAAGAAGCAGCACAGCAGACGGAATAATTCATCTTGCAGGACCTGCGATGATGTCACACCCATGTGACTGTGTGGGAGGAGACACAGGATGCCGGGCAGAAAGCAAAGATACTGAATCCTGAAGGAGATGTGGACACATGATGACTGGTAATAAAAAAAGAGGGGACATGAGGGGGAGGGGGGCTGGAGGGTGAGGGGCATATGAGGGAAAATGGAGTTGCAGGGTTAGTGGCATATGAGGGAAGATGGAGTTGCAGGGTGAGTGGCATATGTGGGAACATGGAGCTGCAGGGTGAGTGGCATATGAGGGAAGATGGAGTTGCAGGGTGAGTGGCATATGAGGGCTGCAGACTGACAGAAGGATGTGAAGGGGTGCAGAGTGTTTGAAAGGGGTAAGTTGGGGTACAGGCAGGGTGAGATATGTGGGCAGGGTGTGTGACATATGGGGGTGTAGTGTGTGTGACATGGGGGTGCAGGCTGTATGAGGTGTAGTGTGTGTGATATGGGGGTGCAGGCTGTATGGGGAGCAGGGTGTGTGACATGGGGGTGTAGTATATTACAGGTGTGCTATATGGAGGTGTATATAGTGGTGTAGTATATGGGGGTATAGTGATGTAGTATATTACAGGTGTGCTATATGGAAATGTAGTATATTACAGGTGTGCTATATCGAGGTGTAGTATATTACAGGTGTGCTATATAGGGGTGTAGTGATGTAGTATATTACAGGTGTGCTATATGGAGGTGTAGTATATTACAGGTGTGCTATATAGGGGTGTAGTGATGTAGTATATTACAGGTGTGCTATATGGAGGTGTAGTATATTACAGGTGTAGTATATGGGGTGTAGTGATGTAGTATATTACAGGTGTATATAGGGGTGTAGTGATGTAGTATATTACAGGTGTACTATATGGAATTGTAGTATATTACAGGTGTGCTATATGGAGGTGTACTGTATTACAGGTGTAGTATATGGGGTGTAGTGATGTAGTATATTACAGGTGTAGTATATAGGGGTGTAATGATGTAGTATATCGGAGGTGTATTATATAGTGGTGTAGTATAATACAGGTGTATATGGGGGTGTAGTATATTACAGGTATATGGAGGGAGTGTAGTATAATACAGGTGTAGTATATAGGGGTGTAGTGGTGTAGTTTATTACAGGTGTAGTATATGGAGGGGGTGTAGTAATGTAGTATATTGGGTAGAACTGAGGTAATTATATTAGTCAGGCCCTCTAAACCAATCCCAATTTCTCATGCGGCCCCATGGGAAAATTAATTGACCACCCCTGGTTTAGACTGTGCCTGAGTCATTCTGCGACCTGTGGTTCCACACACTCACACAGGGCCCTGGGGCTTGCCTCACTCTCGGGAGGCCACTACAACTGACTGCACCCACCATCAGCCCCAGCAGGCACCCCTTAATCTGCAGTGGCGGTCACCGCAATACAGAGAGTGGCGTCACGAAAATCCTAAAGAGAAGGTTCCCTACCTGTGACCAGGCTGTTCCTCCACGTGGAGTCCCTGAAGGTAATGCACCGACACAACACCAGCGGGGCTTCACACATACATGGGGCAGAACCGGGTCTGTTACATTTTTGCTCTCTCCTGCGGCTTCCAGCTAAACTCTTGTTGACTATTATTGGTGTTGACTACTAACTGGGTGAGACCAATCAATTTATAAATGTTGTGTGTATATATATACAGGTCGTCACATGGTATTGTGCAATCTGCCCTCCCGAACAGTATCCACCCTCCTTGGTTAACGGATCCCAGTCCTCCGGTGTTGTTAACAGCTAGTCCAATTAAAATCCTAGGAACGCTTTCCACTGGAACCTACCAGACACACTATTAGGAGCCTGAAGGGAATAGGGCCGCCCACATGGGTGGGTTGGTAGGAAAAGTGAGGACAGTGTCAGTTGAGTTGAGTGGAGTGGAGTCGAGTTGAGGGAGTTGAGCTGAGAGGAGAGGAGGTGAAGTGGCTTTTGTGCGGAGAGGCCATGGAGGAGAGCTCCTGCATCCTAGGTGGCAGACGTTGGTCTGGGCCTGGTGGGAGCTAGAACCTGGTCGCATGGGGACAGTGTCAAGGGGCACGGACTGCCGAGAAGGGGCAGCCGGCGGCCTTGAGCTGGACACCGGGCAGGGGCCAGGGCACGACGGGGTACGTGGACCCTAGGCTGGAAAGTAGCTTCACACGTTCCAGTAATTTACCCGACGGGGGAGAAGACTTCAAGTGTCATGCCCAACCTGCTCCAAAATCGGGGTACTAGCGCACCGATAGGATAGGACTTTCCCACTACAGTCCAAAGAAATCCTACGCGTGAACCCTGAGAGCAAGCTGACTCCATTACCCATACGGGTGAGCGGGACTTGGAGAGTTTCATATCGACGGGTTCAAGTGAGACTAAGGTGCCAGGTATAGGGCCACAGATCAACAACAACACCAGAGGCACGGATCCAGGCGTACTCCCCGCAGACTACAGTGGTGTGCAGAACTTTGGTTTACCAGCTGTCGGTGTGGTTATTCTACGACCGAGTGGGTACTTTGGACATTCCCCCTGCACCCATCCCCCAACGGCACCAGAACACTATCCCACATCAACGGGTACCAGCACACAAACCCCCTACCCACACAGGGGTTAAACATCTGGCTGCCGCACCATTGTCACCGGGCTCCCCAACGGCAGTGGTGGTCCCTCACATTACCACGCACCGTGGGTGGCGTCACGAACTTTACTAAACACCCCTGTACATACCTCCCAACCCCTTTTCAATCAAGTGTCCGTGCAAACCCTCGGGTCCAGAGACCCCTCGAGCCACCGCGGCTTCGGATCCGAGCGGCTCGGACGCTGCTACGGGGGCGGTACACATATTATATATATAATATACACACACACATATGTACTGTGTATGACACATTTTATGCACTTGCACTTTACTTTTTGAATCAGGTGTAAGCCTCTGCATATTTTAAGTAATAATATTAAAAGATATATTTTATTTCTTGATGCTACATATCTAGGTATTGAGAAGAGACCCTTTATCCCTCATCTCTTAACGTTCTGGGTTTGCGTTTGTTCTATTATACTCGTTACTAGCACCCGAGCATTTTAGTGCTCGCTCATCACTACTGAAGCCATGTCGGTCCATTGTGGTGTTTACATTTCCCAACTGATTTCGCCGTTATCACATCAGTTCGTCTGTCCTTATTCTGATATCTAACAATTTTAGATGATTCATTTTCAAGAGAGGAAGTAAGTGATGCTATGGATGAACTTCTAAATAACCAGTCAACAATATTTTTTTGTTGCAATCTGAAAACCCTATGAGTTTCCTAGTCATTGAGATCACATAGAGATATTTCTTCTGCCTCCTTTTCCTTTGGAGACTTGAACCTGCAACGGTTGTTACAAAAGTTTAAAGAAAAAATCATTGTGTGATAGAAATTGTGTGTAATTGTGATCTAAAATAAAACATTGAGGAGAGAAAGGCCGTACTTTTTATACATCTGTGGGGAACAATCAGACCCTTCTTGAATTCCTACATCTAGATGGGTGAGAAATGGATTTCATCAGGTGTTACGAGACTCAGCCGCCTATTGTCCAATAATGATTTCGTTTCAGCAATTCGAAGAATTTAACCTCCTCCTAGATGTGGTTATCAATATATTCAGGTCT
Organism: Anomaloglossus baeobatrachus; assembly: GCF_048569485.1. Lineage (NCBI taxonomy): Eukaryota > Metazoa > Chordata > Amphibia > Anura > Aromobatidae > Anomaloglossus > Anomaloglossus baeobatrachus. The sequence continues at coordinate 1,458,928 of NW_027441795.1, read as the reverse complement.
GATCCAAAGCTTTTATTACACAAAATAGAATTAAAGAATTTGGAGTGTGTCAGGGCCGTATTTGGCATTCTTGCTGCCCTCGGCACCTTAAGTTGTAATGCTCCAATGATCAGTCAGACTAAAGGCCGCTTTACACGCTGCGACATCGCTCAAGCGATCTCGTTGGGGTCACGGAATTTATGACGCACATCCGGCCGCTTTAGCGATGTCGTTGCGTGTGACATCTATGAGCAATTTTGAATCGTCGCAAAAACGTTCAAAATTGCTCATCGGTGACATGCCCCCCTATTCTCGATTATCTCTGCTGCAGCTAGCGATGTAGTTCTTCAATCCTGCGGCAGCACACATCGCTATGTGGGACACCACAGGAACGAGAAACCTCACCTTACCTGCGCCCCCCGCCGGCAATGTGGAAGGAAGGAGGTGGGCGGGATGTTACGTCCCGCTCATCTCCGCCCCTCTGCTTCTATTGGGCGGCGGTTCAGTGACGCTACTGTGACGTCGCTGTGACGCTGAACGAACCGCCCCCTTAGAAAGGAGGCGGTTCGCTAGTCACATCGACGTCGCTAGGCAGGTAGTGTGACGGGTCCACGTGATATTGTGCGCCACAGGCAGCGATTTGCCCATGTCGCACAACCGATGGGGGCGGGTACGCACGCTAGAGATATCGGTCACGATATCGCAACGTGTAAAGCGGCCTTAAGGGTATGTCCACACGACATCTATGTCAGACGGATCTGCTCCATGACCTGTCTGAAAAAGTGGTGAACTCTAGAAAGACTGGATCTATGCCATGCAGTGTAAAAATGATTTGCTGATTATATGTTCAGCCTTTTGAGCTTCTTTTAACCGCTGAAGGTCTCCAAAGATGTGAAGCGGTTGAATGAAGTGACATGACCATTTCTCAGGCAACTTCCACTTGTTAGCTTCTCACTAGTTTATTTACTTGCACTAATAGTTCCCTATCCTTCCCACCATCTAACTGTTATTCTCACTTTTTATCCTCTACTTCCTTTCTGATGATGCTTCATTTGAGAATCCGAGAGCACCCTACATGTTGGGATACTCAAATAAGATGTCATCAGGGGGCCAAGGCTGCAGTCACTGACTCATCCCTGAAATGAAGTGTCATCAGTAACACTCATTTCAGGGGCTGGGCTTGTCTGTGCATGATGTGCTCTGTCCGATGTGCACAATGACAGCACACGCTCTGTTGCCAGCTCAGATCAGTAGAGCAGTGTCAGAATATCCAGCATACAAAGACCAGGTGATGTCACTGGTCTCCGGACACCAGGTATTGTGACACTGGTGCCGGCTCGTTATTGCTAATCTGAACCAGCAACAGAGCGCGCACTGTCATTGTGCACAGAGACTAGCCCAGGCCCTGAAAGAAGTGTCATGGATGACGCTTCATTTCAGGGAGAGGCAGAGGCTGCGGCAGTGACTGCAGTCGTTGCCCCCTGATGACGCTTCTTTTGAGTATCCTAGCATGCACCATGCTCTGTGTTTCTCAAATGAACCGTCATCAAAAAGGTACATTAATTCTTAGCAGATTTGTACAGTGATGTGTCCTGACACCCCCATAAAGTGCACGGCTCAGGAGACAGGACTATGACTTTCTACTGTATCCGCTCTTGTCTGTCTGCTGTCCTGCCTCATGAGCTGCACTTTTGAGCGATATGTGTGGGACTAGGAACCAGGTTCCCCTCAGATCTGTTGAAAATTAATGACGCTAAAACATATAAATAATTTCTCAAACCTTTAGTTACTCTTTAAGGTGCATTTACAATGCAGCTGATTATCGATCTGCCTAAACAAGCTGTCAATCACCTGATGCAGGAGCAACACATTTGTTCATATAGTGACATTTTAAAGTTTAAAAGGGAATTTGCCTCCCACAAAATGCCGATCACCCTGCACAAACATTCATAATAGGGAACATAGCCCATAGAAAAATCATACCTAATGTATACAGCTCAACTTAACATTTGCTAAAAAATCCAGATTTATTTATGGCACAGGCCACAGCAAAAGTCACCAATGCTCCCTCATTGCAACAAAAATAAAATAAGATTTTTCATTATCAGGTTAAACTGTATCTAACTGACATGATTATTACATGGGCTACGTTCCCGAAATAAATGTGTGTACAGTTTAGTTGACATTTTGGGGGGTGACAGATACCTTTAAATATCATTTTTCTTGGTAGCACATTGTCCTGTGAACACATGCTGCCAAGAACAATGCTATTCTATGTGCACAGGACGATCATGTTAAAGATCTTACTGTGTGCATGAGAGTGTTGTCACAGGCTAAATAGGCTATTAAACGACTGAAGATCTGCTGGATATAGATCAGTCGCTTAAAACCTGCATTTACCCAATGTATTTACCACCATCTGCATTTATCCAGCCTTAGATCTTGGTACCTCACAGGTCCTGGTGCCATGATGACTTTACATCCACAGCTTGTCTCTGCAGACCTCCATCTTCTCCGCTCTTCTGCAACACATCCCGACACAGTGCCCTTAAAAATAACATGTCATTATAAAAATAAAAAGCCATGCTGTGCCCTAAATAAGTCCTCAAATTAATAACTGTCTCTCACTTTGATCCCTGCACAAAAAAATTACACCACACTGTCCCTACTATGCTTCCACACTGTCTCCCTTATATACCATGACCACCACACTGTCCCCCCTTTATACCATGGCCACCATACCATCCCCCTTATATACCACGACCACCATACCATCCCCCTTATATGCCACGACCACCACACCATCCCCCCTTATATACCACAATCACAACACAGTCCCCAGTTACACCATGATCACCACAGGATCCTCTTTATATATGACCACTACACGGTCCCCCTTATATACCACAACCACCACACCGCCCCCCCTTATATACAACCACCACACCATTTTCCTTATTTACCACAACCACCACATCGTCCCCCTTTATATTCCTACATACCACCACAATGTCTCCCTTCATGATTTACACCCACCCCACCTTCCTCACTTATGAACTACGTTCTCCGCGCCAGGGCTGTGGAGTCAGAGTCGTGGAGTCGGAGTCGGTGTTCATTTTGGTGGACTTGGTATAAAATGGGCCGACTCCGACTCCTAAAATATATAATAAATTGGGGACAGTAGTGCAATACTTATTTTCAGCTGCAAAAGCAGATCAGCTTTTTAAAAAACTGCATCACCTGAAAGGTTTTTGAGCTCATAGATGTTTTCAATAGCAAAAGCAGATTAGAAAAACACCACACAAGCTGACATGCTCATTCTTTGTGAGGTTCCGTTTTTGAGCCCAAAAACGGATCCTCACAAAACAATGCTTCAAACATGATAAGTACAATTAATCTGATGAAAGAGAGTAATGCACAACAGCTAGAAGAAAATTTAGGATTCAGTATGTGTGAGATGGAGCCACAGTGCTGTTCATGTACTGAGGAACAAACAGATATTACAACAGAAGAACAGCAAAATTATACTTTAGATCAGGGGTGGGCAATTAATTTTCCCATGGGGCCGCATGAGAAATTGGGATTGGTTTAGAGGGCCGGACTAATATAATTACCTCAGTTCTACCCAATATACTACATCACTACACCCCCTCCATATACTACACCTGTAATAAACTACACCCCTATATACTACACCTGTATTATACTACACTCCCTCCATATACCTGTAATATACTACACCCCCATATACACCTGTATTATACTACACCATTATATAATACACCTCCGATATACTACATCATTACACCCCTATATACTACACCTGTAATATACTACATCACTACACCCCATATACTACACCTGTAATATAGTACACCTCCATATAGCACACCTGTAATATACTACATCACTACACCACTATATAGCACACCTGTAATATACTACAACTCCATATAGCACACCTGTAATATACTACATCACTACACCCCTATATACACCTGTAATATACTACATCACTACACCACTATATAGCACACCTGTAATATACTACAACTCCATATAGTACACCTGTAATATACTACATCACTACACCCCTATATACACCTGTAATATACTACATCACTACACCCCTATATACACCTGTAATATACAACATCACTACACCCCATATACTACACCTGTAATATACTACACCTCCATATAGCACACCTGTAATATACTACACCTCCATATAGCACACCTGTAATATACTACATCACTACACCCCTATATAGCACACCTGTAATATACTACACCTCCATATAGCACACCTGTAATATACTACACCTCCATAGAGCACACCTGTAATATACTACACCTCCATATAGTACACCTGTAATATACTACATCACTACAGCCCATATACTACACCTGTAATATAGTACACCCCCATATAGCACACCTGTAATATACTACAACTCCATATAGTATACCTGTAATATACTACACCTCCATATAGCACACCTGTAATATACTACACCTCCATAGAGCACACCTGTAATATACTACACCTCCATATAGTACACCTGTAATATACTACATCACTACACCCCATATACTACACCTGTAATATAGTACACCTCCATATAGCACACCTGTAATATACTACATCACTATACCCCCATATACTACACCACTATATACACCTCCATATAGCACACCTGTAATATACTACACCTCCATATAGCACACCTGTAATATACTACATCACTATACCCCATATACTACACCACTATATACACCTCCATATAGCACACCTTTAATATACTACACCCCCATGTCACACACCCTGCTCCCCATACAGCCTGCACCCCCATATCACACACACTACACCCCATACAGCCTGCACCCCCATATCACACACACTACACCCCCATATGTCACACACCATGCCCACATATCTCACCCTGCCTGTACCCCAACTTACCCCTCTCAAACACTCTGCACCCCTTCACATCCTTCTGTCAGTCTGCAGCCCTCATATGCCACTCACCCTGCAACTCCATCTTCCCACATATGCCACTCACCCTGCAACTCCATCTTCCCACATATGCCACTCACCCTGCAACTCCATCTTCCCTCATATGCACTCACCCTGCAACTCCATCTTCCCACATATGCCACTCACCCTGCAACTCCATCTTCCCACATATGCCACTCACCCTGCGACTCCATCTTCCCTCATATGCCACTCACCCTGCAACTCCATCTTCCCTCATATGCACTCACCCTGCAGCTCCATCTTCCCTCATATGCCACTCACCCTGCAACTCCATCTTCCCTCATATGCCACTCACCCTGCAACTCCATCTTCCCTCATATGCACTCACCCTGCAGCTCCATCTTCCCACATATGCACTCACCCTGCAACTCCATCTTCCCACATATGCCACTCACCCTGCAACTCCATCTTCCCTCATATGCACTCACCCTGCAGCTCCATCTTCCCTCATATGCCACTCACCCTGCAACTCCATCTTCCCTCATATGCCACTCACCCTGCAACTCCATCTTCCCTCATATACCACTCACCCTGCAACTCCATCTTCCCACATATGCCACTCACCCTGCAGCTCCATCTTCCCACATATGCCACTCACCCTGCAGCTCCATCTTCCCACATACGCCACTCACCCTGCAGCTCCATCTTCCCTCATATGCCACTCACGCTGCAACTCCATCTTCCCTCATATGCCACTCACCCTGCAACTCCATCTTCCCTCATATGCCACTCACCCTGCAACTCCATCTTCCCTCATATACCACTCACCCTGCAACTCCATCTTCCCACATATGCCACTCACCCTGCAGCTCCATCTTCCCACATATGCCACTCACCCTGCAGCTCCATCTTCCCACATATGCCACTCACCCTGCAGCTCCATCTTCCCACATATACCACTCACCCTGCAACTCCATCTTCCCACATATGCCACTCACCCTGCAGCTCCATCTTCCCACATATGCCACTCACCCTGCAGCTCCATCTTCCCACATATGCCACTCACCCTGCAGCTCCATCTTCCCACATATACCACTCACCCTGCAACTCCATCTTCCCTCATATACCACTCACCCTGCAACTCCATCTTCCCACATATGCCACTCACCCTGCAGCTCCATCTTCCCACATATGCCACTCACCCTGCAACTCCATCTTCCCTCATATGCCACTAACCCTGCAACTCCATCTTCCCTCATATGCCACTCACCCTGCAACTCCATCTTCCCTCATATGCACTCACCCTGCAACTCCATCTTCCCACATATGCCACTCACCCTGCAACTCCATCTTCCCTCATATGCACTCACCCTGCAGCTCCATCTTCCCTCATATGCCACTCACCCTGCAACTCCATCTTCCCACATATACCACTCACCCTGCAACTCCATCTTCCCACATATGCCACTCACCCTGCAGCTCCATCTTCCCACATATGCCACTCACCCTGCAACTCCATCTTCCCTCATATGCCACTCACCCTGCAACTCCATCTTCCCTCATATGCCACTCACCCTGCAGCTCCATCTTCCCTCATATGCACTCACCCTGCAGCCCCCCTCCCCCTCATGTCCCCTCTTTTCTTACTACCAGTCATCATGTGTCCACATCTCCTTCAGGATTCACTATCTTTGCTTTCTGCCCGGCATCCTGTGTCTCCTCCCACACAGTCACATGGGCGTGACATCATCGCAGGTCCTGCAAGATGAATTATTCCTCTGCTGTGCTTCTTCTCCTGCAGGGCGGGCGGGAACTTTTGAAATGACACACGCAGCGCAGTACTGACAACGTCAGAGCGCGCGCGTGTGTCACTGACAATTAGTGCCGGCAGGGAACAGAGGAAAGACTCCTGCGTTCCGCTGCCTGCACTGACTGTGCGGACCTGCACAGGATCTCTCCCTGCTCGGCACGCTGCAGCCCGGCTCCACTGCACCGGCTGAACACGGGCGGGCCGGTCACAGAGAGCAGGCGGACCGGATGTGGCCCGCCCCTTGCCCAGGTCTGCTTTAGATGATCTTGTTGAAGCTGCTTCAAAACACTTTCATATTCATCACATGCGCTGTGTTGTGCACACGCTGCAGCTGGCAATATGAGATAGTCAGCAAGGGGGACATGCTGGATATCTGATTGGACAAGTGAGGAAATTGGTTATTGCCGCCAGAACCCCTAAAATTGATTCCATCTTGAAGAGACGTGCTGGGAAAGGGGCAATTGTCGATCAAGCCACTCGGTGGGGCAGCACTTATTTAATGATAGTTCAAGCAAATCGCTCAAAAACCGTTTCTTATAGATATGGTGAACACTCAGGTAACCCTAAATGAAGGGCAATGGACACAGGTGGCTGAATTGAAAGAATTGCTTAATCACCAATTTACCGTGACTAAAAAATTACAAGCTGAGGATTTAACTCCTGGCATTTTCATAAGGGAGTGGAAGAACTTGCTATTTTGCCTGTCCCAGAGAGGAGGTTTAATCGCAGATGGCATTTCTGCTTCAATGAAATGGAGAGAGACACAGCTATTGAAAAATATTTATTTTCTGGCAGCTGTTTATGTGGACCCAAGTCATCATATACTGCTTGATGATCAACAGCTTACTAAAGGAAAAGAAGCTCTGACTGAGGTAGCAGTTAGGATGAGTGGCCTACAGGACTGCCAGGCACAAGAGGACTTGGGGCCTGACAGTGCTACTGCTGCCATATCTTCATTCTCATCAGATGAAGAGTTTAACTTTGACAAGTATTTGGATAACATGGAGCAGGCAAAGCGTTGCCGCAATTAAAAAGATTTCACTCCGTCTCCTATAGCAGCAGATTGACCATATTTCAGCAAAATTTTTCACTTGCTCTCAAAGAAATAGAAAAATTCAAGCGTTCATCAAAACTGACTGTGCATGAGGCAATAATTCCTTTATACCCGGAAATTGTTACAGATGTTGCCCATGTGGTTACGGCTTTGCCTCCAACCCAAGTTAGTGTAGAGAGGTTGTTCTCTAGCCTTAAAATTATTAGGTCAGATTTGAGGTCATCTATCAAGAAGGATCTGATGGAGGCAATTCTATTTCTTAGAACAAAATTCATAGACTGCACAAATATTATTTAGTATGTTTTTGTTGAAAACTGTTTTTTGCCACTTACATAGTTTATTACATAGTGTTTTATATACACATATATATATATTGTGAGGTAGCACGGTCGGCTGCGCAGCAGAAGACATGGGATCCAGGCATTAAGGTTCACAGCACACGGTTTAATGTCCAAAACAAAAGTCCACAACAAAAATACATGTGCCTCTCCAGCAGAAAGCTCAGGGAGTTCTGTTCACTCCCTCACACCCGGCACACCTGCTCTCGTTCCTGTTTCCATTTAACCCTTCTTTCAGCCTGTAGGAAAACAGCATTAACCCTGGAGTGGATTTACTTTCTATCATGGAGGGAGCACAGCCGGGGCGAGACATACCGGCCGTCATAGATAACCCCGGTCACAGTCTCACATACCCCCCCCCACAGTTCAATCGTGCGGGGTTGAACTCTCGCCATCAAACACGGGCCGCGGGACAAGCATCGGCGTTGCCCTGCAACCCACCGGCCCTATGTTCAACCGTAAACCGGAAGTTCTGCAGAGAAAGGAACCACCGGGTAACCCGGGCATTCCGTTCCTTGGCGGACCTCATCCAGACCAGTGGAGAGTGATCCGTCACCAAGCGAAACTGCCGTCCCAGCAGGTAATAGCGTAGGGACTCCAAGGCCCACTTGATTGCCAGGCACTCCTTCTCCACTACGCTATAATTCCGCTCGGGAGGGGTGAGCTTCCTACTTAAGAAGGTGACGGGGTGTTCCTCCCCCTGAACCACCTGAGACAACACTGCCCCCAGGCCGACCTCTGAGGCGTCAGTCTGTACTATGAACTCCTTCCGGAAATCAGGGTGTACAAGAACGGGCTGTCCGCACAGGACCCCCTTTAGGGCCCGGAAGGAGTCCTCGGCCTGCGGAGTCCAGCGCACCATGACGGACTTCTTGCCTTTAAGAAGGTCCGTCAAGGGGGCTGATAGTCCCGCAAAATCCTTTACAAACCTCCTGTAGTACCCCACGATACCCAGGAAGGCCCTAACCTGCTTCGTGGTCAGGGGTCTAGGCCACTTCTGGATCACCTCAACCTTGTTAATTTGGGGCTTAATCACTCCTTGGCCTATCACGTAGCCCAAGTAGCGGGCTTCCGTGAGTCCCAACGCACATTTCTTGGGATTGGCTGTCAATCCGGCTGTTCGAAGCGCGTCCACCACCGCTTGTACCTGTTCCAAGTGGGTCTGCCAATCGGAGCTGTAAATAATGATGTCATCAAGGTACGCTGACGCATACGCCTGGTGGGGTTCCAGCACTAAGTCCATCAACCTCTGGAACGTGGCCGGAGCGCCATGTAACCCAAAAGGCAAGACAACATAGTGGAAGAGACCCTCCGGCGTAACAAAAGCGGTTTTCTCCTTGGCGGACTCCGTCAGTGGCACCTGCCAGTACCCCTTGGTCAGGTCGAGCGTGGTAAAATATCGCGCCTGTCCCAGCCTATCAATCAGCTCATCCACCCGGGGCATGGGGTAGAGATCGAACTTGGATATTTCGTTCAATCTCCTAAAGTCATTGCAGAACCTTAAGGAGCCATCGGGTTTTGGTATTAGGACAATCGGACTAGCCCATTCACTCCGGGATTTTTCGATGACCCCCAGGCGTAACATTGTCTTTACTTCCTCCGATATGGCTTGTCGTCGAGCCTCCGGTACCCGGTATGACTTCAGGCGTACCTTCGGGTGGGGCTCGGTGACAATATCATGTCGTATCAGACTGGTCCTACCGGGCAGCTCGGAGAAGACATCGGGGTTCTGCTGAACCAACCGTCTGGCCTCTCGCCTCTGAGTCTTGGTGAGGGCTTCTCCAATCCTTACTTCCGGTTCATCCTCTCCGAAGGTCGCTGGAGCCGGAGGTGAACGACCCGAAGAGGAGGGAGATGGGGAAAAAATAGCCAACAGGCTTTCCCGTTCCTGCCAAGGTTTTAATAGGTTGACATGGTATATTTGTTCAGGTTTCCGCCTACCGGGCTGCAATACTTTATAGTTAACCACCCCGACTCTTTCCTTTATCTCGTAGGGGCCTTGCCACTGAGCCAGGAATTTACTCTCCGCCGTGGGGATTAATACCAACACCCGATCCCCGGGGTTAAAGGTCCGCACGGTGGCTTGTCTATTGTAGCGGCTGCTTTGCGCGGCCTGAGCCTCCTGTAAATGCTCCTTCACAATTGGCATGACCGCGCTTATGCGGTTCTGCATACCCAAAATGTGTTCAATCACACTTTTATGGGGGGTGGGCTCTTGCTCCCATGTTTCCTTTGCCAGGTCCAACAATCCCCGGGGATGTCGCCCGTATAACAATTCAAAAGGCGAAAACCCCGTGGATGCCTGTGGCACCTCACGGATGGCAAACATCAAATAGGGAAGCATCATATCCCAGTCTTTCCCGTCTTTTGAAATCACCCTTTTGAGCATGGTTTTCAGGGTTTTATTGAAACGCTCGACTAAACCGTCCGTTTGAGGATGATACACAGACGTACGCAACTGCTTGATCTGGAGTAGCCGGCATAGCTCTTTGGTCACTTTAGACATGAATGGGGTCCCCTGATCCGTAAGGATCTCCTTGGGCAACCCCACCCGGCAGAACACAGCAAACAACTCCCGAGCTATAAGCTTTGCTGCAGTATGTCTGAGAGGTATCGCCTCGGGGTACCGGGTAGCATAGTCAACGATTACTAGGATGTGTTGGTGCCCTCGAACGGACTTTACGAGGGGCCCCACCAGATCCATCCCTATCCGTTCAAAAGGGACTTCTATAATGGGTAACGGTACCAACGGACTGCGAAAATGGGTCAGGGGTGCGGTAAGCTGACACTCCGGGCAGGTTTTGCAGAACCGTTTTACCTCCCCAAAGACCCCGGGCCAATAGAACCTTTGCAATATTCGCTCCTGCGTTTTCTTGACCCCTAGGTGGCCACTCATCAGGTGTTTATGAGCCAAGTCGAGGACCCGCCGGCGATGCGGCTGGGGCACTACCAACTGCTCTACCCCCACGCCCCGTATTTCATCTACCTGGTAGAGTAAATCCTGCTTAAGAGCGAAATGGGGGTACCTTACCTGGGCACCGGGCAGCTGTGCCACCCCGTCAATTACTGTCACCCGACTCCGGGCATGTATTAATGTAGGGTCCTGGAGTTGGGCTGTCCCAAACGTATCCGGGGACGCCTCCAACTCCGGGATGGGTTCGACCGTCTCAGCCTCTCCTGCCAATACCTCTAGGGGCGAGCTATCGGGTTCACATTCTGTCCCTATCATGGGGACCCCTACGGCAGGTGTCCCGGATTCAGGATTGTAGGGCTCAGGTCCCGGACTGACCAATATCTGAGGAGACTTAGGGGGTCCCTTCCATAAAGTCCAAAAATAGGGCAGATCCCTTCCTAGGATCACGTCATAGGGAAGAGTGTTAAGAAGTTCCACCTCATGTTGCACCTGACCGCAAGGTGCTGTGATGGTGACAATCCCCGTGGGATAGTCTCGGCGGTCCCCATGTATGCAAACCACCCCCACGGTACGTCCTGTGGCCTTTACTTTAGCCCTCAAGGTGGATCGCACCAGGGTCACTAAGCTTCCGGAATCCAACAATCCTGTAACCGGACATCCATTCACCTGTATTTGGCACAAGTGGGGCTCAGTCTCTGGGGAGACCAGGTCAGCGGTGCACACCACCTGAGCATACATTGAACCCCGCCGGGTAACCCCACAATCCATGGGCTCCGTGGTGAGTGGACACTGGGCTTCCATATGTCCCACCCACTGGCACCGCCAACATCTAATGGGGACGGAAACCCCCTTGAAGGGTTGTCGTTTAGGGTACAGAACCTTCCGGACCTCAGGAATGGTGGGCGCGGCCTCAGACGGGACGGTAGGGGACTCCTGCACCGTTGTCAGCGGTGGGTCCTTGGCCCTAGGCTTGGAGGGGCCGGACCGACGAGCGGTACGCAAAGTCTCAGTGTCCCGTATCAAGTCCTGCGTAGCCACATGCCGCTCTACCAGGGACACTAATTGGTCCAGGGTACTCGGGTCACCCTGTCCTACCCACCGTTGAACGGTGACGGGTAAAGTGCGCACAAAACGATCCACTACTACCCTTTCCACCATTTGCGCCGGGCTCAGAGTGTCAGGCTGCAACCACTTTTTTACAAGATGCAACAAGTCATAGGCCTGGGAGCGTACGGGTTTGGCTTCCTCATAGAACCACTGATTTACTCGCTGAGCCCGTACATAGGTATTCACCCCCAACCGAGCCAGTATTTCGGCTTTCAGGGTCACATAGTCAATGGCGTCCTCGGTACAGAGGTCCAGGTACGCTTTTTGGGGTTCCCCCGTCAGATAGGGTGACAATACCTCAGCCCACTGGGGGGGTCGGCAGCTTTTCCCGCTCGGCCACCCGCTCAAACACCGCCAGGAACGCTTCCACATCATCCCCCGGGGTCATCTTTTGCAATGCTTGTCTCACCGCTTTCCGGACGCTGCCGTCATCACCCGGTCCCGGGGTTGTTGCTGCCGGTCCGGCACGGATCGACTTGGCCAGGAGAACCATCTGTTCTTGGTGCCTTTTTTCCTGCGCTTGTAAGGATTGCTGCTGACGTTCCAACGCCCGGAGCAGGTGTGCATTGGTCTGTTGCTGCTGTGCATTAGCCTCTTGTTGTTGTGCATTAGCCTCTTGTTGCCGTGCATTAGCCTCTTGTAGCTGTGCATTAGTCTGTTGCTGCTGCCTTAGTATGTCCTCCATGGCGTCGCCGGGTTTGGGCTGTAGTATAGCCGCTCGAATCCAGGACATGTGCTGCTGGGTCACCAGGGATGGATGCTACACCTCACCGGCTGTCATGCCCGCCGATTCTCCACCATATGTGAGGTAGCACGGTCGGCTGCGCAGCAGAAGACATGGGATCCAGGCATTAAGGTTCACAGCACACGGTTTAATGTCCAAAACAAAAGTCCACAACAAAAATACATGTGCCTCTCCAGCAGAAAGCTCAGGGAGTTCTGTTCACTCCCTCACACCCGGCACACCTGCTCTCGTTCCTGTTTCCATTTAACCCTTCCTTCAGCCTGTAGGAAAACAGCATTAACCCTGGAGTGGATTTACTTTCTATCATGGAGGGAGCACAGCCGGGGCGAGACATACCGGCCGTCATAGATAACCCCGGTCACAGTCTCACAATATATATATATATATATAAAATATATATGTACAGTGTATATATATATATATATATATATATATATATAAAATGTATATTACATAGTGTATTACATATTTACAATTTATTACAGTTTGTGTTTTAAAGTTGGATTCCAATAAATATATTTTGTGCTCTAAATACAATAATCAAGATATCATAAAAATGACTAAATGTCTGATGTTCACATTGTACTACAATAAATGTTTCACTTAAATATAAGTAATATATGTGGAAGTCGGAGTCGGAGTTGGTGCAAGGGAAATTGAGGAGTCAAAGTCGCAGGTTTGGCTTACCGACTCCACAACCCTGCTCCGCACTATCTCCACCTCATGCTGTCCCCTCTTCAAACTGTCTCTCTTACAGTAGACTTCTACTGAGCCATGTTGCCCTTTCCCCATACTGAGCCCATCACACACTGCCCCTTTTTCTACAGTGATTCCACCATGCAAGCTGCCCACTTTCCCATACACATCATACTCTGCAGGCTGTCCTCTTTCCCATACAGATGCCACCATATGCGGCCACCTGCCCCATACAGATCCCATCCCATGCGGTGCCCTGCCCCATACAATTCCAACCCCATGCTGCTGCCCCCTGTCCCATACAGATCACACCCTGCCACCTAACCCCAGTATCTTTGGCTCAATGAGAACTTACCTGCTCCTGGCTCCGGAAACCTCTCCTCCTTAGTGGCACTCTGCAGATACGCCGGCAGCGAGTTGAAGTAAACTCATCTCACTGCCCATGACAAGGAGCAGGTATGGAAGTTGATTTGTAGTTGTGTCTCAAAGATACTAATACAAATTATTTCCGGGATTACCAACTGCTACAGGAAAAAAATGGTAAATACGGCCCTGACTTCGGTCAGACATGATGCTGAGCACAATATCTAATTCATGGAAAACATCAGGTAAGATTTCTGAACTTTATACAGTGCTGCTATCCAAATATTTGGAAAATGATCCTCTTCTTATTATGTGTAAATGGGAAAGGGACTTTGGGCTGATACTGACGATCAATGGACAAGGATCCTCGAAGGAGTCAGATCTATATCCTTAGTGGATATTGTAGACTGTCAGAACTATAAATCATCCATAGTGGATATATGACCCAATGTTCCTCCACAAGGTCGGCATATGTACAGAGGATAAAGGTGGGAAGTGCTTAGCGGAAGCTGCGGATCTTATACACAGGCTGCGGATTATAAATAATTTTTTGGAGTAAAGTTATTACAATTGTAAAATCCTAATCAGCAGGTTTGGTCGGAGACAACAAGGTTTTATATAAGGGAATATAGAAGAACTGACACTGGACACACGCGGGAAAACTGCGGTAGGACGTTTATTGTTTCTTACACATAAATTGATAACATTTAGATGGATTCAGACGACTCCGACAAAATGTGATTAACAAAGTCATTACTACAGGGCGGTATGAGAAGGGGATTTATTCTAAAAGAAATGCTAGAGCCAAAAATGAGAGAATCTGGGCCCCGGGGCTGGAGACTTCGGGCTTCCAGCGTGTTAGTACGAGACGGGGTCTTTGTCCCTGGAGCTTCTCTACTTGGTAAAATGAGACTCACTGATCTTATTCATATAAAAAGCGTCTGAGTAACATAGAAACTGCCGAAATATGAGGAGCTTGTTTGATCTATAAGTCATTATATAAAGAGCTATGGAGACAGCGCTATTCTTCTGTATAACATATGTGATGTGGCTGTAGCCCTAATATTTCTGTACATGATATCTATGTATAGTTAATATTACCCCAGCATTCCGGATTGGGAGAGGTGGGAGGCATTTTATTTATTATTAAAGTAAATGGAGGAAAAAGAAATGAACATTACTTTAGATACTCAGACTTTAGGATATGTCTATATGCTGCGTTCTTGATTTGACAAAAAAATGCACCCTCTGGCAGACTTTGATAAATGCAAAGACTGCGTTTGACAAAAAAAACAAATCGCATCCAAAATGCATGCGTTTTGGATGCGTTTTTAATGGAGTAATAAAATAGGATAGGATAGATAGATAGATAGAAAGAGCATATAAAATAGAATACATAATAAGAAAGAACAGGTAAAATAGAGAAATAAATAAAGAAATAACAAAATAGCTCCACACGAGGTCCCACGGCGATTCAGCTTTGCTACATCCCTGTCCTGTCACAGCAGTACCACAGAGCATGACTGGCCGCTGATAACAGGCAGAGCCGCATGATAAGAATTAACTTGGGTGAGCCTCTGACGACAGTGCTGCAACACAGGCAGTAGTGCGGGGCCCGCAGTTGTGACGTCAGAGTTTGACCCGAGTTCATTCTCATCGCGCGGCTGTCTCTGTGTTGCGGTCTGATTTGCGGTCTCAGGTGAAGGACTCCAGCTGTGACCGGAAATCACCTGAGTGACGGCACCGCTGATTGCGTGGCTCACTTCAGTCAGTCAGGTGATTTGCTGTAACAGGTGGGGAACTTCAGCTGTGGCAGCGGCTAACCCGAGTGACGTCACCAAGTGTTTGGTGGTTTAATAAAGTGGTGAAAGAGGGGGGCTTGTCTTTTATTTCAAATAAAGGATTTTTCAGTGTTCGTGTTTATTTACTTTCACTAACATATTAGTGAAGAGGGGGTGTCTCATAGACACCTGCCATGACTAATCTAGGACTTAGTGGCTGCTATGGGCTGCCATTAACCCCTTATTACCCTGATTGCCACTGCACCAGGGCAATCAGGATTAGCCGGGTAAAGTCCCAGGACTGTTGCATCTAATGGATGCGGCAATTCCGGGAGACTGCTGGCTGATATTTTTTGAATCGGACAATCCCAATAATGTGAGTCTCCCCAGCCTAAGAATACCAGCCCCCAGCTGTGAGGCTTTATCTTGACTGGGTATCAAAATTGAGGGGGACTGCTATTTATATTTATATATATTTATAATTTATATACATACCATAAGGTCTCGTGTAATGCGCAGAACCATAAATATATCTTATATGGTCCTGCGCATTACACGAGACCTTATGGTACGTATATAAATTATAAATATAGTGTAGGGACCCCCCTATATAGAGATTTGCCGTGACGGGGCAGGGGGGCTCAATTCATTGATCAATCATTTGCAAAAAATCTCATTGAATGGTTACAGTAGGAATGAATTCGTGAATATTACACTTTTTACTTTCTCATTGATGTATGCCACTCAGAAGCAGTGCTGGCTCCCCTCCTTTTTTGTAATTAATACTTGGTTGCGCACCCCTTGGTATTGATGAGCCTCCAAACGTTTCTTGTAGCCATCTATAAGCTTCTTGCAGTTCTCCTCTGGTATTTTCTCCCACTCTTCCTCTGTATTTTGGTCAAGCTCTTGAATGTTTGCAGGGTTCTTTTTCCCAATGGCAGATTTCAGCTCACCCCAAAGATTTTCAATGGGATTGAGGTCAGGAGTCATTGCTGGCCATTTTAAAATAGTTCATATTTTCTTTTTAAACCACTGCTGTGTACAAGTTTTCTTACACTGGGTAGGACATTTTGCTCAAAAATCTCTTGATAATTTTCTCATTTCATGATTTTTGCAATAAGGTCAAGGCCTCCAGTACCAGATGCAGCTAAGAAACCCCACATCATTATTGATCCTCCACCATGCTTAGCGGTTGGTAGGGTATTATTTTCCTTAATAGCTTTATTGTGCCATCTGCAAACAAACTTTTGATTTGCAATACCAAAAAGGTGTATTTTTATATCATCTGTCCACAGAAGATTTTCCCATAAGGAGTGTAGTTTGTCAATTTACTTTTTGGCATGGATCAGTCATTCCTTTTTATGTTTTTCCTTCAGCAATGGTTTCTTCCTTGGACTTTGCCCATAAAGCTCTGCTTGGTTTAGTGTGATTCATATGGTACTTGATAAAACCATCATCCCAGACTGTTCTAAGTTAGCCTTCAGGTCTCTGGATGTTTGATGTTTTTTCCACCAACCGTCGAAGATAGCTCTTGTAATTTTTCCTCTTTTCTTCACCTCCAGGGAGGCTCTTGGTGGGCCCATGCTTCATAAACGTCATAATAACACTGCACACTGTTGAAACTGGGATACCATGGTCTTTGGAGATGGCCTTATACACTTTGGAAATCTTGTGTTTGCTAATAATAGCAGTTCTGATGTTCTCAGACAGCTTCTTTTTCCTCACCATTGTGACAAAGGAACAGGGCCTAACATGGCTTTTTAAAACACTGAAATAATCATTCATTGGCTGATTCATGTCACACGGGCACCGACAATTTATGACAGGTGATTCTCATTTGTGATTTACCACAGGGGAGTCAAAATGAGTTTCCATACTAATTTAATGTAAAGAGTGCCAATACCAGTGCCACAGCAAGCTTTAGGTTTTATGATTATTTCCTTCCCATTCTTTCTTTTAAATTGTTGTTTATCATTTGCTCTTTTGTATTTAACACAAGTGCTCTATACAAAAAAAGCTGTTTCACTTGATTCATTTTTTTTTTAGGAGATATTCCACATTATATAGTTCATGGGTGCCAATAATGATGAGCAGGACTGTATATAGTTTCTCATGATGTGAATTTTTCTTTTTGTTCAACAAATTATAATTTTCAAGTAAAATATTTCTCACCTTTTAGGTATGATAACGGCTCCTACCCTTGTGAGTTTTGTGATGTTTAAAATGATGCATTTGTGTGTAAAATATTTCCCTCATTCTTAACACATCAGTTTCTCCCTTGTGTGAATTCTTTGGTGTTTAGCAAGATTTGATTTATCTGTAAAACATTTCCCACACTCTGAACATGAAAAAGGCTTCTCCCCTGTGTGAGGTCTCTGATGTCTAACAAGATGTGATTTACATACAAAATATCTCCCACAATCTGAACATGAAAAAGGCTTCTCCTTTGTGTGAGTTCTCTGGTGTCTAACAAGCTGTGATTTTTGGTTAAAACATTTCACACATTTGGAACATGAATATGGCTTCACCCCTGTGTGAGTTCTCTGATGTTTAGCGAGACATGATTGATTTGAAAAAGATTTCCCACATTCTGAACATGAGAATGGCTTCTCCCCTGTGTGAATTCTCTGATGTATAACAAGACTTGATTTAGATACAAAATATCTCCCACATTCTGAACATGAAAAAAGCTTCTCCCCTATGTGAGTTCTGTGATGATTAGCAAGACTTGATTTATTTGAAAAAGATTTCCTGCATTCTGAACATGAAAAAGGCTTCTCCCCTGTGTGAATTCTTTTGTGTTTAGCAAGATTTGATTTATCTGTAAAACATTTCCCACATGCTGAACATGAATATGGCTTCTCTCCTGTGTGAGTTCTCTGATGTTTAGCAAGACATGATTTATTTGAAAAAGATTTCTCACATTCTGAACATGAAAAAGGCTTCTCCCCTGTGTGAGTTCTTTGGTGTCTAACAAGAGCTGATTTTTTGTTAAAACATTTCCGACATTCTGAACATGAATATGGCTTCTCACCTGTGTGAGTTTTTTGAAACATATCAGACTCTGAAGAAAATCTTTTCTCCCCTATGTGAATTTTTTCATATTCTGAAGTTGAGAACGGCTTCTTTGCTGTAAGAGCACTTTGATTTTTAATGCCTCTTTCGTGACTTTTATTTTTCTTAACAGTCTGTGATAAATCAGAAGATTGGACTTCTTTAAAATAATCAGATGATAGATCTTTGCTGTGAAGGGATGATGATATATCTGGAATAGAAGCATTCAATTCAGTTATATCCTCTGTGATATCAAGATCATCTGATTTAAAGATTGAAGAGGACAGTTGTGCCTCAAATCTCCTGGTACAGTCATCTGCCAAGAATAAAAATTATTTTTAATAATATATACAAATTTAAGGATATAATTCATAAAATAGCTTGTAATGTTGTTACCGGTGTCCCCACATACTTACTGTCCTGGCCACCCAATGGTGGCTTCCATTGCCCCGGTCCCTGCCGCCGTCTTTCACGACTTACGCAAGCCATGTTGGTCTCTTGAGAGTGTGCTTAAGGCATCTGTGCACCTATACTTAAACGTCGGCGTACCCAAATACGGAAGTGCCTCTCAACTTGTGGCTAAGAGGCACTAGGTATTTAAGGCATCTGGGCAACATGGTCTAGCCATAGAGAAGTGTTGCTAGTTATCAGTTCCTGTTCCATTTGCTGAGTCTTATGCTGTGTGTGTCTGTGTGATGGTAGAATATGGGGGGTTGTATATCATGTTGTGTAGGTTTGTATTTTAGGCGTGGTTCACTGTCCATTCTCTGTATTGCTTGTGTGTACATTGTATTGTCTGTAGGCAATCACCCCCTGTAGTGTTCCTGTCCCTAGGTCTGGGGGAGAGGGGCCTGGTATCCACCTAAACCAGGGGTGGGCAATTAAATTTCTCATGGGGCCGCATGAGAACTTGGGATCCTTTTAGAGGGCCGGACTGATATACTTGACTAAATTCTACCCAATACTCTATGTACACATATATATATATATATATATATATACATATACACACACACACACACACACACACACACACACACACACACTGCATCACTATATAATGCACCTGTAATACATTACAGCACTATATACTACACCTGTAATACATTACAGCACTATATACTGCCCCTGTAATACATTACAGCACTATATACTGCCCCTGTAATACATTACAGCACTATATACTACACCTGTAATACATTACAGCACTATATACTGCCCCTGTAATACATTACATCACTATATACTGCACCTGTAATACACTACAGCACTATATACTGCCCCTTTAATACACTACAGCACTATATACTGCACCTGTAATGCATTACAGCACTATATACTATACTGCACCTGTAATACACTACAGCACTATATACTGCCCCTGTAATACACTACAGCACTATATACTGCACCTGTAATACACTACAGCACTATATACTGCACCTGTTATACATTACAGCACTATATACTGCCCCTGTAATACACTACAGCACTATATACTGCCCCTGTAATACACTACAGCACTATATACTGCCCCTGTAATACACTACAGCACTATATACTGCCCCTGTAATACACTACAGCACTATATACTGCCCCTGTAATACACTACAGCACTATATACTGCACCTGTAATACATTACAGCACTATATACTGCCCCTGTAATACATTACAGCACTATATACTGCCCCTGTAATACATTACAGCACTATATACTGCACCTGTAATACATTACAGCACTATATACTGCACCTGTAATACATTACAGCACTATATACTTCCCCTGTAATGCATTACAGCACTATATACTGCCCCTGTAATACATTACAGCACTATATACTGCCCCTGTAATACATTACAGCACTGTATACTGTCCCTGTAATGCATTACAGCACTATATACTGCCCCTGTAATGCATCACAGCACTATATACTGCCCCTGTAATGCATCACAGCACTATATACTGCCCCTGTAATGCATTACAGCACAATATACTGCGCCTGTAAAACTACATCATTACATTCCCATATACTACATCACTACACCCAAATATTACACCAGTTACCCCCCCCCTTCCCATTCCCCTCCCCCTCCGGTTATTAGTGACCACTCACCTCGCCCTCCTCAGGCATCTCCATACGGGTCCCCCGCTGAGCTGCTTCTTTCCTGGTATGGGCCCTGGCTGCGCCGCTGTTGTTTTTGTACGGGCCCCCGCCGCTGCGTCTCTGTCCAGGCACCGGCTGGTGCCGCTTCTCCTGCGGGGCGGGAACTTTTCAAATGACACACACGCGCTGTACTGTCGACCTCAGGGCGCGCGTGTGTCACAGAGAAAGCTGCCGCAGGGAACAGAGGACCGATCCTGAAGCTCCGCACAGTGTAGCAGCGGAACGCAGGAATCTGTCCTCTGTTCCCTGTCCGGCAGCGTTTTCTGTGACACACGCGCGCCCTGATGTCGTCAGTACAGCGCACGTGTGTCATTTGAAAAGTTCCTGCCTGGCAGGAAAAGCAGCAACCACGTCTCCATCTCTGATCTAATGGGCGGGCCGGTCACAGACAGTAGGCGGGCCGGATGTGGCCCGCGGGCCGCCCCTTGCCCAGGTCTGACCTAAACTCTCTGCATACCTGAAGAACTGGGCAGTCTATTTGAGAACTTTAAGAGAAGCAGGACGAGTCATCCTCTGGAGCAGTAGCAATGGCTCCCCAGAGAGACCTGGACATTTATCGCTTACCAGACTATGTTCGTGTTTCTTTACTATTTTTACCCTCTGCATGGTGGATTATTTTTATGAACCTTCTGGATTGCATGGAATAAAGGAATTTTGGATTGTTCATCCATCTCTCGCTCTGTTGATTATGTGATATGGGAGAAGGATCCCATCACAGTGTGAAAATGTGTCTGTATCCTAGTATCTGCTGTGTCCGAGAAACCTGTTGCATCTATCCATACCAGCTATGCCTACTGTACCTGCTGCATCCATCTATACCAGCTGTACCTGCCACATCTGTTGCACCTGTTGTATCAGCTGTATCCACTGCACCTGCTTACGCCAGCCATCAAATCCGCACCCGACTACATCAGTCACTGTCAGTATCCAATCCTTGACCCCTGGGGCCAGCTATTGCAGTATCTGGACTCTGGAGTAGAACCTGGCATCTACCTTTCAGCACAAGCCTATCCTCACCATCAAAGGCTGTAATGAAGCTGAGGTAGCTGCTTAGGCATGCCCCTCCAGGCTGAGACGGTGCAGCGTCTCAGTGGGCCCACTCCCGCTCGCACCTGCAAGAATAAAAGCTTGCCCAGGCTATAGATCCTGATGGTTCCAGAACTCCTCATCTTGCAGCAAGAGATTTTTCGTCAAAGGGAACAACAAGACTGGATCCTGATCTACATCTGCTTGCAAGCCTTCATAGAAAAGTTTCCACTCGATCCTGTCCAGACTGTAGTTGCCACAACCGGCAGCAGATACAGCTCCAAGCTTCGGTCCTCATCTGTCTGCTCCTCAGCAGTGTGACGGTGACCCCAAGCAATGAAAGGAGATTCATAAATCAGTGCTCCATGCACTTTGAACTTTTATTTATTTTAGACCAATCCAAAGTGGCCTTTATGATGTCAGACATGACTGGTGAGTCCCTTGCGTAGATCAATCCATTATAGTAGAGAATAGTGATTGTTGTCTTGGACCTCCAAACCTTCCAGGGGGCGTTCTGCAAGATAATCGAAGAACCGGATCGAGTTTCCTCAAGAGCATATTTACTCCTTAGACTTTGCCATGGAATTTTCACCATAGGCCACTATGCAATTCGTTTCTGCACCTTGTCCTCCAAACTAGGCTTAATGAGCCACTGGTGGCTTTATTCTGGGAGGGTCTGTTTGGAAGAATCAAGGTTGAACTGGTCAACTGTTTTGTACCATCTTCCCTGGACGACTTGGTATCTCTTGCTATCCACATCGATCTCAGGTTCCAAGAACGCTCCAGAGAGGCAAACTGTGAGAGATCAGTGCCCCTGGCTCCTAACCAGAGATCCATCATGTTGTCATCCGTGGTTCGTGCTACTTCCTCTAAGTGCACGGAGGTAGATAGTGTTAACCTGGCAAAGCCTTGTCCGGTGAACCGTTGCAACACAGTCACAAATATTTTTGTCCTTTGAAGCTGGGAAACTTCCAAGCCTAGGGTCCATAGTAGAGGCTACCCTAGGTGAGAGCAAGTCCTCTTTGTCCTTATCCATATCTGTGTTTGCAACCTGTGGCAGCACCCAATTTACTAAGTTGGCCTCTCTGGACTCTGGTTCTGCCAGAAACTTCATAAAACAGGCCATTGTGGATCAGTAACAGATTCCAATCCAATGACTTCAAGCTCCCATAGCAGTTTCATCAGTGGATGGAAAACATCTGTCGGAGGCTATTCTCTTCGTCACCAAGCAAGCTGAGCTCTGGGTGGGAATGTTGCATTTAAGTAAGATCGCCGTCTATAAATTTGCAGGGCTGTCGCACTCAATGCTACTTGGTCAGCTGTGACTTCAGATTAACGAGTGTCTTGAAACGGAGAGCCGGAGAGGTGCTCAGATAGGGTTAGCCCTGTCAGGGAAAATGTCTCATTTCAGTCAATCCTGCCTGACGACCAGTGATGCCCTCAAATCTTCTGGGTCCGTCATCCACCTGCTGGGCTTACCTGACGTCTTTAACAAGAAGGAGGCTGAGACTCTACATCCACACAGGTCATTTGATTGCCCTATCAACATACTTTCTGGTTTCTCACCTCCCCACGACTGTGTCTACCTTGTCCCAGGCGGAAATTCAAACAGTAAATCAAGGAGAATCTGGCAAAAGAATTTATCCAGAAGTCCTCCTTATCGTCCAGAGCCGGGTTCTTCTTTGTTAAGAAAAAGAATGGTTCCCTGCACCCCTTTATAGATTATAGAGGTCTAAACCAAATCAAGGTAATGAATAAGCATCGCTCTTGTTTATACCGAAATTGTTCGACTGTCTCCAAGGTTCCAGGATCTTCTCCAAGATTGACCTCTGTAGTGCATACAACCTTGTCGTATATGGTCGTGAGACAAAGTAAGACTGCCTTTAATACCCATGACAGTCACTATGAGTATTGGGTGATGCCATTCAAGTACAGCAATGCTCCGGTGGTTTTCCAGGAATTTGTAAACCATATCTTCTGAGATTTGCTTTACTCATGCACAGTGGTGTATCTGAATGACATTCTTGTATTCTCTCCCAATGTGACAACACCAACACACAGGAGGAATGTTGGCCAGGTTCTACATAGCTCGATGGAGAATTCTTTATATGCCAAATTTGAGAAGTAACTTTTTGAATGCATATCATTCTCTTCCTGGGCTACATAATCTCGGACACCAGTTTTAAGATGATCTGGAGAAGGTGTCAACGGTTCTGAAGTGTGGCTTCATCCTGATGGAGTTTACGCTATACAGTGGTTCCTGGATTTCACCAATTATTACTGCCAATTCACTCTGCAATTCTTCTCCTGGATTCTCCCTATCACGGCCCTGACTTGCAAGGGGGCGCATCCTAAGATGTGGATTTCTGAAGGATTTATCACCCTCAAGTAGGCATTCTCATCAGCTCCGATGCTGCATAAGCTGGAGATTAACAGACTGTTCTTTTAGGAAAAGGATGCTTTGTCCTCTGGAGCAGGTGTGATCCTCATGCATAAGTTGGCTTCTGGTAAGAGGGTAACCTGATGCTTCTTCTCCAAGGCTTTCTCTGCTCCTGTGCGCACCTAGTCAATTGACAACCAAGAATTGTTTTCGATTAAGAAAGCTCTGCAGGTGTTGCGATACGGTCACGGTTGACAGACAACCGTTTGGTGCCCATCTGCAGAAGGTCGCTATGTTTTGCTGCGCAAGTTGCTCCTTGATATCTCATTCTTTCCTCTCTGGTGTGAACTGAGTTCCATGTATCTTCTCTGTCAGGGTTAATTGTTTCCCCTTTGGGATCCTGCGGACACCTTGGCAATTCAGCTTCTAATCCTTATCCCCACTCCCTGTTTCCTTATATACCTGCATTACAGCTTGGTTTGTTGCCGGCGATAGAGTTACTCCTATGCTGTCCAGCCTGTTGCTGTACTTCTCCCAAAGTCACCCTGGAGATAAGTTGTCTGTTTGTATTCCCCTGTTTGTTTTTGCTCTATGTTCTTTAGCACTTAGTGGGGTTGACTAGTGCTCATTCCATCCAGTCACTTTCTAGGGTTCATTTCAGGGTCTAGATATCCTTGTGTGTTGAACCTATCTAGGAACTTTAGGTGAGCCAGGGGTTAGCAGAAGGTTTTATCAGGAGTCACCATCTTTCCCTTCCCTAGAGACAGGGTTCCCCTCCTTCCACCACTCCCTTTTCATCATTTGCCTGGTATTTCCCCATACCTAGGGTGACAGATACCTACTGGCAGGAGCAGTGCTCCCCGTTGTCATCTACTCTAACCACAAAAACTTGGCCTACCTAAAGTCGACTCAGAGGCTGAATCCGCACCAAAAAAAAGAAAGCCAGCTAAACTCAAACTGGCATGTAATATAAGATGTGCACTGCACTAAAAGTTCCAAACTGTACCACTATAAATTTGAGATTTTTGGCAAAAAAATTGCAATTTCTTGAGCTATCCCGCCACGTCACGGCAAATCTCTTTGGGGGAGTCCTACTCTAAAATATTTTGTATTTAAAATGTGCCATACGGCCTCATATATGAAAAAGTAGAACTGTTTATAGCAGCACTTATTCAGTCATGGGTACGGGATTGAAAAGCACCAGGTAAGTGCTGCTAAGAACAGTTCTACCTTTTCATATGTGAGGCCATATGGCACATTTTAAATAAAAATAATTAAGAGTAGGACTGCCACAAAGAGATTTGCCGTGACATTGCGGGGTAGCTCAAGAAATTGCAATTTTTTGCCAAAAATCTTACATTTTAATAATAAGTACAGGTTGGAATTCTTAGTGCAGTAGTGCACATTTAGTGCTGGCTATCTTGTTTTTTCTTCATTGAATCCGCGCCAAGCCTGATGCTTGCTGTTCTTCACCTGTTTTAACCTTTGTTCTACATTTTCAGCCGGCCAAAAAGAACGTTAAGGCAGATTCACTCTCCAGGTCTTTTCTGTCAGCCAACCAGGAAGAAGAGCATTAACACATTATTGAGCCCTTGAAGATGATCAAAGTAGTTCCAGTAAGCATGTGTTGGGTACCATGCAGAAAAAGATTTGTGCCGGAGGTGGACAGGAAGCGTGTGTTGCAGTGGGGTCACTTTCCTACGCTGGCCTGTTACTCTAGTCAGAAGAAGATAACTCTGCTTATCTCGCGGCACTGCTGGTGGTCAACCCTGGGTAAAGATGTCATAGAATTTGCCTCAGCCTGTACCTCAGGTGCCCGCTATAAGACCCCTAAGAAGCTTCTGGCTGAGCGACTACTACCTCTACCTGTGTCGTCCACTCCTTGGCAACACATATCTAGGAACATCATCAACAACCCGCCGGTGTCCTCTGGTTTCTCCGTCATCTGGTTAGCAGTAGACAGGTTCTTTAAAATGGCCCACTTCACTCCGTTGTCCAGTCCTCCTTCTGCTTCTGTGCTCGCCGAGCACTTCATCCAGTACACCTTTACATCTTCTGCCTACACAGCCTTACTTTCCACATTGTGTCCAATAGAGGCGTCCAAGTCACATCTCAGTTCCAACAAATTTCCTGTAGCATTTTGTCAATGATCACCACAGCGATTGGGTCAAGCTTCTACCAAGGGCTGAGTTCTCCTATAATAATCATGTGAGTCTTCCGCGAACTCTCCATTCCTCATTGTATATGGACAGTGTTACGGTTGCTGTGGCACTGGAGACTATGTTCGGATTTCTTGCTACTGCACATGTGCAAGCGCTGGAGACTAAGTCCTATCTTGGAGTCATTGCACATGTGCGGGTGACATCATCGCTGACACGAGGTCACATGTCTCTGACACCTTCTATGCCGATTGGTCGCTGGTCATGTGCTTGTGACGCTTTGCTCGGTGATAGGCCAGCGTGACGTCATTGCTGTCATTCTGGCAGCGGATTGGCTCTGGTGTCCTCCATCTTGGATGAGGCACAGAGTCTATAAAAGACCCTGACGCACGCTGCCCGGCGCTCAGTCCTCTTGGTTCATGCATGAGAGTAGACGCTCTGTGCACGTCCCTCTAGGCATCTCTCTGTCTATGCTAGGTGAGCGCTACCGGCAGGGTAGCGTTCTTATACCTTACAGCTTCGGCTGTGGTCCGTATCCTTACCTCTTAGTGGAGCGGACATAGGCAGGTGCCTGAGGCACATGGTCCGGCTGGGCCTTGTGATTCTACTCGTAGGTGGACGTTGCCGCTAGGGTAACGTTCCTTATACTGCGTCTGGCAGTTGTTCGTATCCTCGCACACTAAGGGAGCGAACAGAGGTAGGAGCTTTGTGCGGCTTATGCTGCTGTCCGTCTCTTTTGCCCCACTAGTGGAGAGGACCTAGGCAGGTGGGTGCCATATCTAGTGGTTCGTGTCCTCGCACACTAGTGGAGCGAACGCAGGTAGGAGCTTTGTGCGGCTTACGCATCTGTCTGTCTCCTGGCACCGCTAGAGGAACGGACCTAGGTAGGTGCCATTTCACACTCACTGCTTTTGTCTCTGTGACCATTAACAGAGACCATACAACACACCCTCCAAGTAAGGGAGGAATTGCTTTATTTTCTAATTATATTCCTCTGTGAGCTTAACAGAGGTATTGCACTCTGCACTTGTGCTATTACTATTTACAGTGGCACACTTATATACCCCTTATCCTCTGCCATAGTCTGCAGCAGAGTCTTTGCACGGTGGACCCTGACTGTCTGACATTCCTTTGGGTTTTATTATCAGACAGCCCCCCGTAACATTAGGACTGAGCCAAGGGTCTGGAAGTTATGGCAGAATATCAGCAGTTACACCGTTACATACAAGTACTTGAGTCGCGGCTCAAGACTTTTGAGGATAAACCTCAGACCATGGTGATATCTGCACATGATCCTCGACTTGCTCTGCCAAACAGGTATTCTGGCGATGCCAGATCATGTCGTGGTTTCATTAGTCAGTGTCAGATACACCTAGAGGTCAACTCTTCTCGCTTCTCTACGGAGAGGTCCAGAGTAGGCTTTATCATATCCTTACTTCAGGACAAAGCCTTAGAATGGGCGACTCCCCTATGGGAGCGCTCTGATGTGGTTACTCTGAGACATCAAGACTTTCTTGAAGCTCTTAAAGCGGTATTCATGGGTCCGCAGGTTACCCATGATGCAGCCCTGAGACTGTTAGATCTATCTCAGGGTTCGTTATCCACTAGTTCTTATACCATTGCTTTTAGAACTCTGGTGGCAGAACTAGATTGGCCAGAAAAGGTGTTGATTCCTATCTTCTGGAGAGGGTTGGCAGGCTATGTCAAGGATGCCCTTGCTACTCGTGAGGTCCCTGCTTTTCTGGAGGACTTAATCACTGTAGCAACAAGGATCGAGGTACGCCATAAGGAACGTAGACTCGAGGTCTCTTCCTCACGCCCTAAGCATCGGGCTATTCCAGTTGTTGAGGGACCACTACCATCTTCCTCAGCATCTGAGACATCTCCCACTCCTATGGAGTTAGGTCATACGTCCTCCAGACTACGCAGGTCTGGTCCTCCTATATGTTACGTATGTCATCAGGCTGGGCACTATGCCAACAAGTGTCCTAGCCGTCAGGGAAACTCCCAGGCCTAGTAACCATTAGAGGGGGGTTACTAGAGACGTCTTCTGCACCTCTAAGTGTAGTATCCCAGGTCAGCTCTCATTCTCTGAGAATATATGGCCTATTATGGCTTTTGTGGATTCCGGAGCTGACGGGACTTTTGTGTCCTCAGGATTTGTAAAGAGACACAATATTCCCTGTATTATGTTAGAGGCGCTAATTCCTGTCCGTGTTGTTAATGGGACTATGTTGTCTGCCTCCATTACATTGAGGACAGTTCCCTTGCGCCTTTCCCTGTCTCAGGGTCACATAGAGGAGATTTCTTTTTTTGTTTTGCCTGAGGGTATAGACGACGTTCTTCTGGGTCTCCCATGGCTTCGGACCCATGCTCCTCTAATTGACTGGGAGTCCGACAGCATTATTAGTTGGGGTTCGAAATGTCAGTCCCGATGTCTTCCCTTACCACCTAAGGTCGTTGCGAATGCATCAACTGATCTCTCTCCCATACCTACACCCTATTTGGATTTCGCTGACGTGTTCTCCAAACAGGGTGCTGAGGTTCTTCCACCCCATAGGCCGTATGACTGCGCCATAGACCTTATCCCAGGTTCGGTTCCACCTAAGGGCAGGGTTTACCCCCTGTCAATACCTGAGTCGGAGGCCATGTCGACCTATATAAGAGAGAGTTTAGAGAAGGGGTTCATTCGTAATTCTGTCTCTCCCGCGGGAGCTGGGTTTTTCTTTGTTCGGAAGAAAGAGGGTGATTTGCGTCCCTGCATAGATTACAGGGGTCTCAACGCAATCACAATAAAGAACAAATACCCGTAACCTTTAATTTCGGAGCTCTTTGACAGACTCTGACACCTTCTATGCCGATTGGTCGCTGGTCATGTGCTTGTGACGCTTTGCTCGGTGATAGGCCAGCGTGACGTCATTTCTGTCATTCTGGCAGCGGATTGGCTCTGGTGTACTCCATCTTGGATGAGGCACAGAGTCTATATAAGACCCTGACGCACGCCGCCCGGCGCTCAGTCCTCTTGGTTCATGCATGAGAGTAGACGCTCTGTGCACGTCCCTCTAGGCATCTCTCTGTCTATGCTAGGTGAGCGCTACCGGCAGGGTAGCGTTCTTATACCTTACAGCTTCGGCTGCGGTCCGTATCCTTACCTCTTAGTGGAGTGGACATAGGCAGGTGCCTGAGGCACATGGTCCGGCTGGGCCTTGTGATTCTACTCGTAGGTGGACGTTGCCACTACGGTAACGTTCCTTATACTGCGTCTGGCAGTTGTTCGTATCCTCGCACACTAGGGGAGCAAACAGGGGTAGGAGCTTTGTGCGGCTTATGCTGCTGTCCGTCTCTTTTGCACCACTAGTGGAGCGGACCTAGGCAGGTGCCATATCTAGTGGTTCGTGTCCTCGCACACTAGTAGAGCGAACGCAGGTAGGAGCTTTGTGCGGCCTACGCTGCTGTCCGTCTCCTGGCACCGCTAGAGGAACGGACCTAGGTAGGTGCCATTTCACACTCACTGCTTTTGTCTCTGTGACCATTAACAGAGACCATACCACACACCCTCCAAGTAAGGGAGGAATTGCTTTATTTTCTAATTATATTCCTCTGTGAGCTTAACAGAGGTATTGCACTCTGCACTTGTGCTATTACTATTTACAGTGGCACACTTATATACCCCTTATCCTCTGCCATAGTCTGCAGCAGAGTCTTTGCCCGTTGTACCCTGACTGTCTGACATTCCTTTGGGTTTTATTATCAGACAGTCCCCCGTAACAGACAGCAGCCCAAAAAACACTCTCCCTGTGGTTATCACCTCCGATGTTCTTGTCAAGGGGTTCTCCGAAGTCTAGGTGGAGAACAAGGCCTCCCTGGAGCAGTCCTCCATCAAGATGAAAAGACATGCAGATAAGAGATGCCTGGATCCTCCTTCCTTCCGTCCCATCCCAGAGTCAAGGTCCCAACTCCTGAAAAGATTTCTTTCAGGCCTGGAAGAGGGGGGGGGGACCACAAGAGGGGGTACTGTAAGGCTGTAACTGGCGTTTCTGCACGGTCCTGTCCTCTTTCCCCGGTGGAGACACCGGTACATATAACCTCCTGGCCGCCCACCGGTGGCTTCAGTTTCCTCGGTCAATGCCACTATCTCTCAGGGCCTGCACATGCCATGCAGGTCTCCTGGGAGCGCGCTTAGGGCATGGCTATTCTTAAAGGGCCAGCATGCCCTAACCTAAAAGTGCCTCTCAGCCTATGGCTAGGTACTAGGTATTTAAGTCATCCTCTCTTTAATGGAGGTGCCTGTGCAACATAGTCTATCATTAGAGACATATTTCTAGTTGTCAGGTCCGTTCCGTTTGTTGAGTCTTATGCTGTGTGCCTGGTGAACCTGCTTCATCTATCTATACCAGCTGTGCCTGCCGGACCTGCAGTGACTGTCAGTATCCTATCCCAGACCCCTGGGGCCAGCTGTGGCAGTACCGGGACTCCCTGGAGTAGAACCTGACATCTACCTTCTAGCACAAGCTTATCCACACCATCAAAGGCTCTAGTGAAGCCGAGCTAGCCGCTGAGCTATGCCCTCTCCTGGTGTAAACAGTGCTGTGGCTCAGTGGACCCACTCCTGTTAGCACCCCAAAACATAACAGTTTTCCCAAGCCATGGATCCCACTGGCTCCAGAAGTCCTCAGCTCGCAGGTATGGAACAAGAGATACTCATCAATGGGAACAAGACCGGATCCTGATCTACTTGCAGTCAGTGGACACCCGCTTGCAAGCCTTCTGTCTAGCACAAATCTATCCTCACCATCAGAGGCTCTAGTGAATACAGTAAATGCTATTTACTGACTATATGTTGTGGTTTCACTATTTGTTTTAAGAGACTCCAAATGCAATGTTTGATCACTTCTAATTCTTTTACATTTTTGGAGAATTTCAGGGTTTTTTTTTAAATAAATACAAAACAAATCAACCCAACATTACAGCTAAGATAAAGTAGAATATGCCACAGAAACAAATCTCAGAAACACTGGGATCAGATTCAGCATTACAAAGGTGTTATCATGTAAAGTGACAGATGTCAGATTGGAGAAATGGGGCCTGGATAGGAGCAGAAAACTGGCTGCAGTGGAAAGCCACGAAATAAGAGCGGCTTTGGTACTAACTACTATAGAGAAAACTGTGACTATAGACAATAACACATCTACTAAAATGACCACCCTCCACCCCGACAGCCTTCACCGTCAGTGATTTAGTAACTAGAGGTGACACATCTGGAGTAATTACAGTATGTGGCTCGGGGGCTCTCGGCAATCCAAACTATTGTAGGGGCCAATATTTTCTGTCAGATAAGTTTCTTGAAGAAATATTAGACATTTACTTTCTGCCTCTCGGACTCCACAATGGACGGTTCCAGTACAAGTTCTTATATAATGGGCATTTGTAGAATTCTAGACTGAAAAAATATATTTAAGGATCTTGAAGGTAAAAATATCAGAACTTTGTGTGTTAATTACTTTCCTTTTTTCTCTAATTACATTTTGGAAATCATGTGGGTGGGCTGCCCGGCCTCCATATACCCACTGTGGGGTAATTCTAAACTCCCTCATATGTTACAGTTACCCTGTGCCCAACTTTGGATATAAACGCCCCTATCAGCACATTCAGCAGAAGGGAGAGAAGGAAGATCCATCATTAAGATGCCGAGATTTTAGGAAGATGGAGTCATTGCTCTCAGTGGGAGAAACAATAAGAATCTTGTAGTAATTATACTTATTAATGGAGAACAAAAATAAAATAAATGATGTTACAAAGCAAGCTTTCCAGACTACTGAGGTCTCTTCATCAACTACAAGATTATTATTCTGTTTCTCCCACTGAGAGCAATCAATCTTTATTCACCTGGTGAACACGGCACCAAACTAAGAATCTAGGACGTCACCAGCATCATTACCCTCCGCTTTCTCTTAGGGGTCCATCATACAGATTAGATTTTGCTTCCCATGATTTTCTGAGTTGTCTGCACATTCTACGTACGCTGTCATTTGGCTTTACAGATTAGAGATCTGGGCAGCGTCTTCTAATTTCAGAGCATAGGATGGATCCTACCTGTAAGATCTGCCTGATACAGATCTCACTCCAACATAAGGGCGTCCAATGCCCAAAATAATGGGGACAGTATTGGGTGGAGGAGCATGTGGTGGTTTAGCAGCAGAAAGATGAACATTTTCTATGGCCGGACTACAACCCTGATAAAGCAGCCACAGCCGGTGATTGAGAAGAATCTGTGACTTCTCTGCATTTAGTGGTCACTACTCACCTGGGCGGTTATCTGTAGGAATCTCCTCTTTACTCCGCTCATCACCCCTCACATTTGTCTCTGTAGTATTAATATGGGGCAGATCTTCCCCCTGAAACAAATATTGTAAAAGTCACAGACAGATGGAGAAGTCCCATCTATAATCAGCTCTAATCCTGCCATCTCCACCGCTCTCATTACACAAGTATAACACATATAATACTGGAGGAGAAAACAAGACTGAGCACAAGACCTTCACAGCCGTCTACACATCATAGGGAGATTTCATGGCACCTTCTCTCCATCTACCTGATGATCCTGAGGAACATCGGGATCTTCTTGTTTACAGTCCTGTGGGAGAAGAGGACGGGGACATCTCTCTGGTGTTGTCCTCTTACTGGATAGGACTGGAGGAGACACATACAGGGACTGAATTCATTCCTTAGATACAGATAATTATAGGCTGTGTGTATTTAGTCCTGTCTATTACCTGGTGATGTGAGGGGCTGGGGAACCTCCATCATGACGTCCTTGTACAGATCTTTGTGTCCTTCTAAATACTCCCACTCCTCCATGGAGAAATAGACGGTGACGTCCTGACACCTTATAGGAACCTGACACATACAATGATACCGTCACCCCCAATCCCTCCATAGCGTTACTGTATAATGTCCCAGCATTCCCAGCAGTGTCACCTCTCCAGTCAGCAGCTCAATCATCTTGTAGGTGAGTTCTAGGATCTTCTGGTCATTGATGTCCTCATGTATCGGGGGGTGAGGTGGAGGCCCCGTGATTGGGCTCAGGGGTCTTCCCCATCCCTCAGACATGGGGGCCTGACAGCGCTCACTAGAGGTCTTCTTCACTACTGTGTAATCCTGGTTATGGAGAGACACAGTAATAAATCTCACTCCAGACATTTCCAGAGTCCTCACCTCTCCAGTTCTGTCCATCTGTTATTCCCATAGATAAGAATGATGTAATGTGACGTCATCAGAATCTCTCACCTCTCCAGTAAGCCGGAAGAGGATCTCTAGGGTGAGGTGTAATATCCTCTCCGCCATCTTGTCCCTGTCCATATCCATCCTTCACGGGGCAATCAGGAGAATTCTCTTCTATAGAAGATCTCCACTGAGAGGATCCGATATTGTAGGGACCTGAATGGGGAGAAGATGACGATGTGACATCATAAAGAATCCGCTGTAATAATACAATTACTGGAGATAATAAGGGAAACATATAATGAGAACATTCTGGGGGAACATTATACTGTGTGGAGGGCAGAAAGGGGCCGAGGACCGAGGGCAGAAAGGGGCTGAGGACTGAGGGCAGAAAGGGGCCGAGGACCGAGGGCAGAAAGGGGCGAGGACCGAGGGCAGAAAGGGGCCGAGGACTGAGGGCAGAAAGGGTCGAGGACGGAGGGCAGAAAGGGTCGAGGACGGAGGGCAGAAAGGGGCGAGGACTGAGGGCAGAAAGGGGCCGAGGACTGAGGGCAGAAAGGGTCGAGGACGGAGGGCAGAAAGGGGCCGAGGACTGAGGGCAGACGGGTTTCCTCACTTCCGGCCTCTCATAGTTGGGGTGTTTGTATCTATCAGAGGAAAAGGAACAAAAACCTCACGATCCATAGAAATCAGTGAAAGAAAAACACCAAGAAAGTCTCAGAGTTGAAGGGGTTAATGCCGCCTGCCCCAGTAATGGGGAATCTCCACACACCTCCTCCTGCAGAGCCGCACACTAGATATATAATACCCTGCACCTACCTCCACCTGCAGAGCCGCACACTAGATATATAATACCCTGCACCTACCTCCACCTGCAGAGCCGCACACTAGATATATAATACCCTGCACCTACCTCCACCTGCAGAGCCGCACACTAGATATATAATACCCTGCACCTACCTCCACCTGCAGAGCCGCACACTAGATATATAATACCCTGCACCTACCTCCACCTGCAGAGCCGCACACTAGATATATAATACCCTGCACCTACCTCCACCTGCAGAGCCGCACACTAGATATATAATACCCTGCACCTACCTCCACCTGCAGAGCCGCACACTAGATATATAATACCCTGCACCTACCTCCACCTGCAGAGCCGCACACTAGATATATAATACCCTGCACCTACCTCCACCTGCAGAGCCGCACACTAGATATATAATACCCTGCACCCACCTCCACCTGCAGAGCCGCACACTAGATATATAATACCCTGCACCCACCTCCACCTGCAGAGCCGCACACTAGATATATAATACCCTGCACCCACCTCCACCTGCAGAGCCGCACACTAGATATATAATACCCTGCACCTACCTCCACCTGCAGAGCCGCACACTAGATATATAATACCCTGCACCTACCTCCACCTGCAGAGCCGCACACTAGATATATAATACCCTGCACCTACCTCCACCTGCAGAGCCGCACACTAGATATATAATACCCTGCACCCACCTCCACCTGCAGAGCCGCACACTAGATATATAATACCCTGCACCCACCTCCACCTGCAGAGCCGCACACTAGATATATAATACCCTGCACCCACCTCCACCTGCAGAGCCGCACACTAGATATATAATACCCTGCACCCACCTCCACCTGCAGAGCCGCACACTAGATATATAATACCCTGCACCCACCTCCACCTGCAGAGCCGCACACTAGATATATAATACCCTGCACCTACCTCCACCTGCAGAGCCGCACACTAGATATATAATACCCTGCACCTACCTCCACCTGCAGAGCCGCACACTAGATATATAATACCCTGCACCTACCTCCACCTGCAGAGCCGCACACTAGATATATAATACCCTGCACCTACCTCCACCTGCAGAGCCGCACACTAGATATATAATACCCTGCACCTACCTCCACCTGCAGAGCCGCACACTAGATATATAATAATCTGCACCTACCTCCACCTGCAGAGCCGCACACTAGATATATAATACCCTGTACCTACCTCCACCTGCAGAGCCGCACACTAGATATATAATACCCTGCACCTACCTCCACCTGCAGAGCCGCACACTAGATATATAATACCCTGCACCTACCTCCACCTGCAGAGCCGCACACTAGATATATAATACCCTGCACCTACCTCCACCTGCAGAGCCGCACACTAGATATATAATACCCTGCACCTACCTCCACCTGCAGAGCCGCACACTAGATATATAATACCCTGCACCTACCTCCACCTGCAGAGCCGCACACTAGATATATAATACCCTGCACCTGCCTCCACCTGCAGAGCCGCACACTAGATATATAATACCCTGCACCTGCCTCCACCTGCAGAGCCGCACACTAGATATATAATACCCTGCACCTGCCTCCACCTGCAGAGCCGCACACTAGATATATAATACCCTGCACCTGCCTCCACCTGCAGAGCCGCACACTAGATATATAATACCCTGCACCTACCTCCACCTGCAGAGCCGCACACTAGATATATAATACCCTGCACCTACCTCCACCTGCAGAGCCGCACACTAGATATATAATACCCTGCACCTACCTCCACCTGCAGAGCCGCACACTAGATATATAATACCCTGCACCTACCTCCACCTGCAGAGCCGCACACTAGATATATAATACCCTGCACCTACCTCCACCTGCAGAGCCGCACACTAGATATATAATACCCTGCACCTACCTCCTCCTGCAGAGCCGCACACTAGATATATAATACCCTGCACCTACCTCCTCCTGCAGAGCCGCGCACTAGATATATAATACCCTGCACCTACCTCCTCCTGCAGAGCCGCACACTAGATATATAATACCCTGCACCTACCTCCACCTGCAGAGCCGCACACTAGATATATAATACCCTGCACCTACCTCCACCTGCAGAGCCGCACACTAGATATATAATACCCTGCACCTACCTCCACCTGCAGAGCCGCACACTAGATATATAATAACCTGCACCTACCTCCACCTGCAGAGCCGCACACTAGATATATAATACCCTGCACCTGCCTCCACCTGCAGAGCCGCACACTAGATATATGGCTGCTCTGTGCTTACAGGACCTGTGATGATGTCACATGGAGGGGAGGAGTCAGGGTCACATGATCAGCTCCTCGGTGTAGTCCTATATTAGCGTGCCCTGGGGGAACACTATTCTCCTTATGGAGACGTTGCAAGCCAGTCTGACTGGATGCTAGTAAGGGGACTTATAGCTGCCATGCCCCTCTGCAAAATATTCATATTTTCTCTCCAGGACAGGAGACAAACTCTAGCGCAGCGCCACCTATTGGAAGTAGCGATCCTAAAAGTTAAATGTGGATTTTTAACAATCCTTTCAATATAACTTAGTATATATATGCCAGATCAGCGTGCAAACACTGGATGGGATGAGGCGCGGTGTCGATGGACGGTTATAGTAAACCTCTGTTGTATGTGACCCCTGTTGCGTATGTATGTGACCCCTGTTGCGTATGTATGTGACCCCTGTTGCGTATGTATGTGACCCCTGTTGCGTATGTATGTGACCCTTCAAACTCATTTCAATCTTTGCTACATTGAATTCTTTATTGATAAGTTCAGGTGAGGAGAAGATTTTATTTACATAACATGGATAAGCGACAGAACTTCTGTCAGGGAGTGTAATTGGGATCCCAGTATAACAGAGTAGGTAATATAATAATATGGGGCCTTTTTGTAAAAACATTAAAATTAATACATCTAGTTATCAAACATTTTATAACAAGACATATTATATATGTTCACAGTTCTGTTTATGTTGAAGGGCATAGCTTATTGATAAAGTTTTTATAAGGAATAAATAATAAGGTATCTGTATACATAAGTGCTGACATAGTATGGTATATTTATCCATCTGGATCCTTCCAGCAAAAGGGTTGCATCATATGTAACTGCGTTCAGCTGAAATACCCTATATGGTTTGGACAGTTGTCATATAACACATGGTGGGAGGGGGTGGCTGGTCGAACTCCTGCTCCGAGAGTCAATCCACACATGTCGAAGCTGATCCATCCATCCAGCCAGCCTCTAGGAAGCATGTCATGCCTGTTCCTTTGATCCTGCATTCACCCAAGACGAAGCAAGATATGGCTGCTCTCTCAGAAACTCAAGAAAGACTAATTGAACTCTCTTACGTAAGCTAATGAAGTATATTATTTTTTTCCTTTCTGTAACTAATTTCTGGCAACCATTTTTAAATAGATATAAAATACATTTATTTTTTACACATTTTGTAGTCCATTTTTCATGCGTCTTATCACGTATTTGAAGAATAATATATTTAAGAGTATATTTTTAACACTTCTCCCCCCTTGCTTTTCCACATGAGGGTCTGTACAGCACGCTACACTGGAAAACCCTTAAATCACTCAACGCTTTTTTCTATGGCACAGAAAGCAGGTAAATATTGTAGGGCAGATAATGACTATAACCAGTGCCCAATCAGGAGGGATGTTAGGTACTGAATTAATCAAAGATGGTAGCAAAAGGGAGCTAATGAGAGGACCAGAACAACCAAAACCCTATGAGCTGCTAATCATACCCTGGGAATGTTATCAGGGTGTCCCAATAGACCTGTATCACAATTTGTAGCTCATAAATTCAAAGTTCAATGTCTTAAAGGGACGGTACACTTTTTTCAAAAATTGCAGAAAAGAGATCTCCCACTTACAGCAGAGGAAACATAGTGATTATAAACAGCGCTCACACAAGAGGTATGTAAGATATTGCATGCGTAACACCAAAAGAGCAGCAAAAAGAACTAAAGAGAAAACTATAACAAGCAGTGTATTATCAGGGTGCGTGATATAGTTTCTGCGGATTAATTGCCGTGTTAGTGAGAGGCTGATCAAGGTCGTGTAGTACAGGCACAATGAAGTCCACGCAATGTGCTATAAATGCATAATATGTCAGATTCTCTGAGAATGTGAGCAAGAGCAGGACATTGCAAGATAAGAAAAGTAAAGGCCCCGGTTACACGTTACGATTTATCTGACGATATGTCGTTGGGGTCACGGTTTTCGTGTCGCATCTCTGTCATTGTTAGCGACGTCGTTGCATGTGACACCTACGTGCGACTCCGAACAATCGCAAATAGGTTGAAAATCGTTGATCATTGACACGTTGTTCAGTTTCAAAATATTGTTCATCGTTTGGAACGCAGCAGACATATTGCTACGTTTGACACCCTGCTAACGACGAACAACATCCACACGACCGCCTTGGTCAAACAATATATCGCTGAACGATTTAGCGTCATTTGTGAGATGTGTACGTGTGACCGCTACTAAACGACCTATGTGCGATCTCGGCAAATCTTAACTACGATCTGGGCGTGACATATCGCTACTGAGATTGTCAGATAAATCGTAGCGTGTAACGGGAGGACATCCAGCGTCTGCTTGCACAGAGATGAGACAGTGTCTTGCTGTAAAAGTCGGCAGCGTTCACTGCTTTCAAAGTCACAAATTTGGCAGCTGTCAGACATGAGGCTGGGACAGTCAGTGTCAGTAGCCAGGATGTGAGAGCGTTCCTTACAAAGTCACACAACATACCGGTGTTCACACCAAACCGACAGTGCTCATCACAAATGGCAGGTCATCCACATACACACATACAAGAAATCACAACCTGTCAGCAAAACTGCCAGTCAGTCAAAAAGTCAGTTCCAGACATTGCAATCAGTCTTCAAGTACACTCATTGCAATGTTTTTACAATCACACAAAGTTATAAGGTTACCACACACAGAAACCACAAAGTCCCTGGCTCGTACCCAGCAGCTCCGTCCCTTCTGAACGGAAGCCTCAAATGGTGTACGACCGTTCCCTGCCTATAGTGATGCGTATCTAGATCTTATACTCACCTCAGTCTCCTCCGAGTATGTCTATCAAGCTCAAAGAGCGACAGACCTGGTCTATCAAATCCTTCAAACATGTGCCAGGGTTTGGGTAGGTCTTTACACATGAATGTTAGAGTTTCAGACCCTCAGTTTCAACTGCTATAAACATCTGTCTCAGCGGGAGTCCCTAGATATAGACAAAAACAAACAGGTAACAGTCCCTGGCTGGAGGCGCCTGACATGCGTCAGCTCGTGGAATTGCAGAAGCTCTATCTTCCTGACGGTTAGACCCCTGTACACAGGACCCCTTCTCTCAGCCTCCCCCGTAAGAGGCTTGTTAGGCTATGTGCGCACGTTTGCGCTCTGCACCGCACACAAAAGATCCGCTTCAGAGCGCAGCTGAAAAGCTGCGTTCTGAAGCGCCTGGTGCCTGCAG
Source organism: Anomaloglossus baeobatrachus (assembly GCF_048569485.1). Classification (NCBI taxonomy): domain Eukaryota; kingdom Metazoa; phylum Chordata; class Amphibia; order Anura; family Aromobatidae; genus Anomaloglossus; species Anomaloglossus baeobatrachus. Next base: position 1,418,797 of record NW_027441795.1, on the reverse strand, counting down.
AATTCGTGCGCTTTGCATGCTGCCTCTCCCTATAGACAGCATGCAAACCGCACGGAAGAAGTGACATGTCACTTCTTAGAACGCAGCGCTTCGGGCAGCAGTTGAATCGCTGCGTTATAATATGCCACGTGCGCACGTCTCCTGCATAATCTTCATAGATTGTGCTGGGGAGGCAGGACGCATGCAGTTACGCTGCGGTGCAGATCGCAGCGTAACAGCATGCGATACGCACATGTGCGCACATAGCCTTACACACACTCACAGACTCATACGCCTACAGACAACAGCACATATAAAGCAACACTCATTGGGTAGTAGGCAGCAGGATGCCTGCACGGCACACCCCAAACCACAAGGACAACACAGGAGGCAGTCAGTAACACAAGGGGTTACTTACCGCTTTTTGTCCTGCTTCCAGTCCTGTTCCTGTGGGGAGGGGGAGATGTTATGAGACCACAAATCTCCACCAAAAACTGTTATGGCAATCAGCCAAGCCATGAGCCATGTGCACAATGAATGCTTCATCGGCGGGAGTAAGTCAGCAATGACAGATGACAGTCGTGTGGTTCCCCATCTGAGCAAGTGCCCAGGGGGTCATTTATTGAAAAGCTCTAACACGTAAGTCAATGTAACCAAACATTCATTGGTCAATCCCAACACTATTACATAATGATTGGTTACACCTTTGTTTAACATTAATACTGATTGGTTCATGTGAAATATTACATAAATCAGAGACCACCTGATTCAAATGGATGGCAAGATGATATTCCTGGCATGCCGCGTACTCCAAGATGGTCTTTATCTTACACAATCTAGAGACCTTCTTAATATCAACTTATGTAATGTGGAACATGCAGAGCCATGTGCATCAGGGGACACTCTTAGGGTATGTGCGCACGTCGGCGTTCTGGGTGTCAAATCTTCCGCAGCGTTTAAGTCACTGCATGTGCGTTTCAAAACGCAGCCGAAAAGTTGCATTTTGAAAGCATTTTGCATGCAGAATTCATGCGCTCTGGATGCTTGCTCTGCCATAGACAGAGTGGGAAAAGCATCCAAAACGCACAAAAGAAGTGACATGTTGATTTTTAGAACGCAGCGTTTTGGCAAAAAAATTCAGCATGGAAATCGCTGCGTTCTAAAATGCAACATGCGGACGGAAATTTCACAATCTTCATAGATTGTGCTGGGGACGCAGGACGCATGCTTTTACGCTGCAGTGCAGTACGCAGCGTAAAAGTCATAGATTGTGCTGGGGACGCAGGACGCATGCTTTTACGCTGTAGTGCAGTACGCAGCGTAAAAGTCATAGATTGTGCTGGGGACGCAGGATGCATGCTTTTACGCTGCAGTGCAGTACGCAGCGTAAAAGCATGCACAACGCAGACGTGCGCACACAGCCTTAGAGATAAGGACTGGTACATTGTGCGATGTACCAGTACCTAATATAATTTTACGGTATATTTTAAAGGTACATTACACTGACTATGGCCTTCACACACGTCTAGATGTTATTCTATGTTAGGTGTAGCAAATTCAAACAATATAAATGTATAATGAATATATTATATTTAATAAAATTTTATAAAAATCTGCGCCACCTTTTATAACATTTTATTAAATATAAAATTTTCATTAGATATTTATATTTTTCCCTTGGCAAATTAAAGGGAACCTGTCACCAGATTTTTCCCTATTAAACTAAAGGAATCACCTTGTGCAGCTCTGCGTGATCTCACCAGCGCCATGCTCGTACCCGCCCATAATCTTGCACCTGCGCATTTAGCTCACCGGCACAAGCTAGGACAGCTGTGTTTTCTACTCTGGCCGCGATATGGCAGAGCGAACTGTGCCTGCGCCAGCAGACCTAACTGCACAGGCGCGAGATTTGAAAATGCGACGGGGAGGATTACGGAGGGCGTCATTCCGTCAATCAAGGAAGGAGGACGGCGATCAGCAGCAGGAGGGGGATAAAGGAGAGGAAAATGAGCCCGCCCATCTGGCCAACACATTTAATTAGCATACCTAAGGGCCAAGTTTTAAAAAGTTATTTTTGGGGTCTGGAAGAGCAGTCAGGGCCAAGGTGCAGCTTCATGCAATGCAGCCCAGGAGCTGCAGAAGGTGATTCTTTTAGTTTAATAGATAAAAATCTGATGACAGGTTCCCTTTAAGGGTGTTTGCAACAAATCTAGCTGCCAATTAGTGTTATTGAGCGCTGGCCACTATTTATATATTTATAAATCCAAAATTCAAACAATAATAATAATCATAATCTGATTTTGTAAACCAGATTAAATCTTTAACAATGCCCACCACATCATAATCCATGGATGACATGAGTCTCCAATTCATTCATTTTCTTTTGCAAGACTTCTTGCATTTGCCAGTAGACATTTAATCCTATTAACACCTTTATTACTCCTAGCCTCCCTATATTCCTTGCATGTCCCAGCCCCCCTAATCCTTCATTGACCCTTACTGTCTAGCTGTCTCTACCTGCTCTATCTATCCCCTTATTTGCTCCACTTCTCTCCCTCCCCCCAGATCCTAGTTTAAAAGCCCCTCCAACCATCTGACCATTTTCTCCCCCAGCACTTCTGCACCCTCCACATTGAGGTGCAGCCCGTCCCTACTGTAGAGCCTGTAGCTGACTGAGAAGTCGGCCCAGTTCTCTATGAACCCAAACCCTTCCTTCCTGCACCAATTTCTAAGCCACGTATTTATTTCTCTAAGCTCCCACTGTCTTTCTGGTGATGCTCGTGGCACCAGTAGTATTTCTGAAAACACCATCTTGGAAGTCCTGGACTTCAGCTTCTCTCCTGGTTCTCTGTAATCATTTTTAAGGACCTTCCACCTGCCTCTAACTTTGTCATTATTACGAATGTGCACCATGACAGCTGGGTTTTCCCCAGTCCCACCCAGCAATCTGTCTATCCAATCCGCAATGTGCGGAACCCGAGCTCCCGGCAGACAACACACTGTTCGGTATTCACGGTCTCGGCAACAGATGACCCAGTCTTTCCGCCTAATTATAGAGTGCCCTACAACCAACATCTGTCTGGCCTTTACTGCACTCCTATTTCCCTCCTTCCTACAGCAGCAATTTTCCTGGTTGCTAGTAGCAACGTCCTGCTGTAGTGATCCTAGTCCTGGTCCTTCAATTCTAATATCAGCCACACAGGCGTATTTACTAGATTGTGCCAGATCAGGACTGGGCTCCCTGACACTTTTCCCCCTACCTCTTCTTCTGTTACCCAGCTACCTACCTCTGGGTCCTGACCTTCCCCTCCTCCATAGCACTGGCCCCAGCCAGAGCCGCTCAGTGAGCTCTAAACTCCTCTCCAGGTTTGCAATGCTCCTGAGTGTTGTGAGCTCATATTTAGATCAGTTACCTGGGCTTCCAAATATGTAACACGCTGACATCGAGTGCAGACATATTCACCCTCCAACGGCTGCTCAAGGCAGGCATACACCTGACAAGACACACACCTGGTAGCATTGTCCATGGAGCAACTATTACATGGGGATGAACAGTGCAGAAAAAAGAAGAAAAACAATGGGAAACTTGTAAGGAAAAATCTAAACTCTGCTCTTGTGTCACACTATTATATTGTGTTTATACTATGCCCTTACCGGCCCCCTCAGACTTTACTGCCCCTCACAAGCTCAGGGACCCTCGCTTACTGTGGCCGGGGTAAATAGTTCTGGAACAATCTAGAAGCAGCTGTGGCCACTGCCCCCTCAGACCTCACTGCTCATCCCTGGATTTCCAGGATATCTGCTCCATGTCCGTCCACGGCTTCCAGGATGTGTCCTGTCTACATACAGCCTCCATTACCTCACTGTGACCCCCTGACATAACCTCCCCTCACCCAGCACCATGACACCCAGCACAGCAGAGCCCTGCATACACTGAGGAGCTGACCATGTGACCCCTGACTCCTCCCCTCCATGTGACATCATCACAGGTCCTGTAAGCACAGAGCAGCCATATATCCGGTGCGCGGCTCTGCAGGAGGAGGTAGGTGCAGGGTATTATATATCTAGTGTGCGGCTCTGCAGGTGGAGGTAGCTGCAGGGTATTATATATCTAGTGTGCGGCTCTGCAGGTGGAGGTAGGTGCAGGGTATTATATATCTAGTGTGCGGCTCTGCAGGTGGAGGTAGGTGCAGGGTATTATATATCTAGTGTGCGGCTCTGCAGGTGGAGGTAGGTGCAGGGTATTATATATCTAGTGTGCGGCTCTGCAGGAGGAGGTAGGTGCAGGGTATTATATATCTAGTGTGCGGCTCTGCAGGTGGAGGTAGGTGCAGGGTATTATATATCTGGTGTGCGGCTCTGCAGGTGGAGGTAGGTGCAGGGTATTATATATCTAGTGTGCGGCTCTGCAGGAGGAGGTAGGTGCAGGGTATTATATATCTAGTGTGCGGCTCTGCAGGTGGAGGTAGGTGCGGGGTATTATATATCTAGTGTGCGGCTCTGCAGGTGGAGGTAGGTGCAGGGTATTATATATCTAGTGTGCGGCTCTGCAGGTGGAGGTAGGTGCAGGTTATTATATATCTAGTGTGCGGCTCTGCAGGTGGAGGCAGGTGCAGGGTATTATATATCTAGTGTGCGGCTCTGCAGGAGGAGGCAGGTGCAGGGTATTATATATCTAGTGTGCGGCTCTGCAGGTGGAGGTAGGTGCAGGGTATTATATATCTAGTGTGCGGCTCTGCAGGAGGAGGTAGGTGCAGGGTATTATATATCTAGTGTGCGGCTCTGCAGGAGGAGGTAGGTGCAGGGTATTATATATCTAGTGTGCGGCTCTGCAGGTGGAGGTAGGTGCAGGGTATTATATATCTAGTGTGCGGCTCTGCAGGTGGAGGTAGGTGCAGGGTATTATATATCTAGTGTGCGGCTCTGCAGGTGGAGGTAGGTGCAGGGTATTATATATCTAGTGTGCGGCTCTGCAGGTGGAGGTAGGTGCAGGGTATTATATATCTAGTGTGCGGCTCTGCAGGAGGAGGTAGGTGCAGGGTATTATATATCTAGTGTGCGGCTCTGCAGGTGGAGGTAGGTGCAGGGTATTATATATCTAGTGTGCGGCTCTGCAGGTGGAGGTAGGTGCAGGGTATTATATATCTAGTGTGCGGCTCTGCAGGTGGAGGTAGGTGCAGGGTATTATATATCTAGTGTGCGGCTCTGCAGGTGGAGGTAGGTGCAGGGTATTATATATCTGTGTGCAGCTCTGCAGGAGGAGGTAGGTGCAGGGTATTATATATCTAGTGTGCGGCTCTGCAGGAGGAGGTAGGTGCAGGGTATTATATATCTAGTGTGCGGCTCTGCAGGTGGAGGTAGGTGCAGGGTATTATATATCTAGTGTGCGGCTCTGCAGGTGGAGGTAGCTGCAGGGTATTATATATCTAGTGTGCGGCTCTGCAGGTGGAGGTAGGTGCAGGGTATTATATATCTAGTGTGCGGCTCTGCAGGTGGAGGTAGGTGCAGGGTATTATATATCTAGTGTGCGGCTCTGCAGGTGGAGGTAGGTGCAGGGTATTATATATCTAGTGTGCGGCTCTGCAGGTGGAGGCAGGTGCAGGGTATTATATATCTAGTGTGCGGCTCTGCAGGAGGAGGCAGGTGCAGGGTATTATATATCTAGTGTGCGGCTCTGCAGGTGGAGGTAGGTGCAGGGTATTATATATCTAGTGTGCGGCTCTGCAGGAGGAGGTAGGTGCAGGGTATTATATATCTAGTGTGCGGCTCTGCAGGAGGAGGTAGGTGCAGGGTATTATATATCTAGTGTGCGGCTCTGCAGGAGGAGGTAGGTGCAGGGTATTATATATCTAGTGTGCGGCTCTGCAGGTGGAGGTAGGTGCAGGGTATTATATATCTAGTGTGCGGCTCTGCAGGTGGAGGTAGGTGCAGGGTATTATATATCTAGTGTGCGGCTCTGCAGGTGGAGGTAGGTGCAGGGTATTATATATCTAGTGTGCGGCTCTGCAGGTGGAGGTAGGTGCGGGGTATTATATATCTAGTGTGCGGCTCTGCAGGTGGAGGTAGGTGCGGGGTATTATATATCTAGTGTGCGGCTCTGCAGGTGGAGGTAGGTGCGGGGTATTATATATCTAGTGTGCGGCTCTGCAGGTGGAGGCAGGTGCAGGGTATTATATATCTAGTGTGCGGCTCTGCAGGAGGAGGCAGGTGCAGGGTATTATATATCTAGTGTGCGGCTCTGCAGGTGGAGGTAGGTGCAGGGTATTATATATCTAGTGTGCGGCTCTGCAGGAGGAGGTAGGTGCAGGGTATTATATATCTAGTGTGCGGCTCTGCAGGAGGAGGTAGGTGCAGGGTATTATATATCTAGTGTGCGGCTCTGCAGGAGGAGGTAGGTGCAGGGTATTATATATCTAGTGTGCGGCTCTGCAGGTGGAGGTAGGTGCAGGGTATTATATATCTAGTGTGCGGCTCTGCAGGTGGAGGTAGGTGCAGGGTATTATATATCTAGTGTGCGGCTCTGCAGGTGGAGGTAGGTGCAGGGTATTATATATCTAGTGTGCGGCTCTGCAGGTGGAGGTAGGTGCAGGGTATTATATATCTGTGTGCGGCTCTGCAGGAGGAGGTAGGTGCAGGGTATTATATATCTAGTGTGCGGCTCTGCAGGAGGAGGTAGGTGCAGGGTATTATATATCTAGTGTGCGGCTCTGCAGGTGGAGGTAGGTGCAGGGTATTATATATCTAGTGTGCGGCTCTGCAGGTGGAGGTAGCTGCAGGGTATTATATATCTAGTGTGCGGCTCTGCAGGTGGAGGTAGGTGCAGGGTATTATATATCTAGTGTGCGGCTCTGCAGGTGGAGGTAGGTGCAGGGTATTATATATCTAGTGTGCGGCTCTGCAGGTGGAGGTAGGTGCAGGGTATTATATATCTAGTGTGCGGCTCTGCAGGTGGAGGCAGGTGCAGGGTATTATATATCTAGTGTGCGGCTCTGCAGGAGGAGGCAGGTGCAGGGTATTATATATCTAGTGTGCGGCTCTGCAGGTGGAGGTAGGTGCAGGGTATTATATATCTAGTGTGCGGCTCTGCAGGAGGAGGTAGGTGCAGGGTATTATATATCTAGTGTGCGGCTCTGCAGGAGGAGGTAGGTGCAGGGTATTATATATCTAGTGTGTGGCTCTGCAGGAGGAGGTAGGTGCAGGGTATTATATATCTAGTGTGCGGCTCTGCAGGTGGAGGTAGGTGCAGGGTATTATATATCTAGTGTGCGGCTCTGCAGGTGGAGGTAGGTGCAGGGTATTATATATCTAGTGTGCGGCTCTGCAGGTGGAGGTAGGTGCAGGGTATTATATATCTAGTGTGCGGCTCTGCAGGTGGAGGTAGGTGCAGGGTATTATATATCTAGTGTGCGGCTCTGCAGGTGGAGGTAGGTGCAGGGTATTATATATCTGTGTGCGGCTCTGCAGGAGGAGGTAGGTGCAGGGTATTATATATCTAGTGTGCGGCTCTGCAGGAGGAGGTAGGTGCAGGGTATTATATATCTAGTGTGCGGCTCTGCAGGAGGAGGTAGGTGCAGGGTATTATATATCTAGTGTGCGGCTCTGCAGGTGGAGGTAGGTGCAGGGTATTATATATCTAGTGTGCGGCTCTGCAGGAGGAGGTAGGTGCAGGGTATTATATATCTAGTGTGCGGCTCTGCAGGTGGAGGTAGGTGCAGGGTATTATATATCTAGTGTGCGGCTCTGCAGGTGGAGGTAGGTGCAGGGTATTATATATCTAGTGTGCGGCTCTGCAGGTGGAGGTAGGTGCAGGGTATTATATATCTAGTGTGCGGCTCTGCAGGTGGAGGTAGGTGCAGGGTATTATATATCTAGTGTGTGGCTCTGCAGGTGGAGGTAGGTGCAGGGTATTATATATCTAGTGTGCGGCTCTGCAGGAGGAGGTAGGTGCAGGGTATTATATATCTAGTGTGCGGCTCTGCAGGTGGAGGTAGGTGCAGGGTATTATATATCTAGTGTGCGGCTCTGCAGGTGGAGGTAGGTGCAGGGTATTATATATCTAGTGTGCGGCTCTGCAGGTGGAGGTAGGTGCAGGGTATTATATATCTAGTGTGCGGCTCTGCAGGTGGAGGTAGGTGCAGGGTATTATATATCTAGTGTGCGGCTCTGCAGGTGGAGGTAGGTGCAGGGTCTCTATTATTTTCTCTCCTTTATTTTCATGTTTCTGTCGTCTTTTCTTTGTTGCTATGACGACGCTGAAGTCGGTTTCTTATTCAGGAATTATGTTTTCTGTTTTTTTCCTCTTTTTACAGGTTTTTATCTACAAAAATAAAAATAATATAATACACTGCAGTGCGGAGCCCGGATGTGAATACAACAACAAAAATGATGAAACCGGCAGAAAAAACAGCATCAAAGTGGCACCGAAGGGCGTTATGGAAAGGGTTAAAGGACTCCGCACTGCATTGCACTTTATTATTGTTATATTTTTGTGTTTGCTGTTTAACCCCTTAACGACCGCCGATACGCCTTTTAACGGCGGTAATTAAGGGTACTTCTTCCAATCCGCCGCTTTTTAACGGCACCCCCCAGAGTCAGAAAATCTCCGGGATTTAAGCTACCGAGGGTAGCTGAGACCCTGGAAATCACGATCAGGGTCGGTTTTTCCGGTCCCCATTCACGTGATCGCCGTTACAAACAGTGTAACAGCGACGACGTGAAAGTTAATGTCGCGCCGGTAAAAAAATGATTCTTCTCCCATCTGGCATGATCAAACATGTCAGATGGGAGATGAAAGTCCTCCCCTGGTCACCGGAGTGGCAAAAATCTCCTCACCCCTCCAGTCCCCGTCCCCCGTCGCTGAAAGTGGCTGGTGTTAGTCTGGCAAGTGTGCAAACCCCTCTCATGTCAGGGCTCACCCACTTGTGAGCACGATTTCCACAAACCAAAAACACTCCCTCTGGGAAAATACAAAAGTGAGTTTGAGTTTGTACACAATAAAGCAGATTCAGAAGCCCCTTCATGACTTTATGAGCACACCACGTATTGTTCATTTGTTTTCCGGTCATACCAGAGATACATTTACCCCGCTCCCCCCTCAATGTCCTTCTAGTAAATGTTGATGTACAGCCCTCAATACCCTTCTGATATACTGTCTCATTGTCCTTGGTTAAGTCATGTGTATGTATATAGAAACAGTTATTGTCTTTTCCACAATTTCCAACACCATTGTATTGAAGACTGAACCAATCCATCATAGGGAATGGGGCCCGAATGAGGAATCTTAGTCTTTATTTTGGCAATCATGCCCTTGTCTGGATCGTATTCCATCCACCACGAGTATCCATCGGGTCGTGTGATATTTAGCTGGAACCAGGGTTTATTGTCCCAGCCCATATTTAAAAGGTTGTTCAGTGTCTTTGTTGGGTGCAGCAATCCTGGTACTCCCAGCAGGATAATTAGCAAAACTGTCATTCTGCCGGTGGAGTGACCTTTTTACAGTGACTGGCGTGGATCTGTCGCGGGCGGGGAGGAGGGTGTCAGCACACCGCGCTCACCCCTTCTGCTCGGGTCCGGCTGTTGCTCCTGGTGGCTCGAGCTGCGGGCCGGATCCCGGGGTGTCTCGAGCGACACTCCTCGCCCGTGAGTGAAAGGGGGGTGTTTGTTGGGGTTATAGTTCGTGACGCCACCCACGGTTGTGGTGATGGCACCACCGCTGCTCAGTGTGGGGGTCCCGGGGATGGTGATGGGAGCAGCCAGGTGTTGTGTTGCCCCTCCGTGGGTAGGGGTTGGTGATCCCGGGGCCCGGTGAAGAGATGTAAAGTGTAGGGCCTGGAGGGCGCAGGGACGCGGGGGCAGCGCTGTGCCTTGCGGCACTGTGGTACTCACTCAGCCTGAGACACGGACACAGTTTGTACGGTAAACCAACGGCTGGTAGGACGGTCCCACAGACGGCTGCACCTGCACTCCCGGTAGGTGACGGTGACGTCTCTCTTCCTTGCACCTGTGTTGTCTGATGGTATCGGTGGATTCCCTCCGGTTACCCGCTCCCCGACTGCAATCTGGGCCGGAGGAGCTCTACACTTTGCCCGCAGGCGCTGGCCCTGGGGAAACTGGTGCCTTGGCGGTGGCGGTGTCTCCCCGGTAATGGTCGGGCTGTTGCCGTCAATCGGGACTTGTTTGTTGGGGGAATCTACGTCCCCTTCACTGACAGATTCGGCAAATTGGGCGACTCCTAGCCTTGCCGGGGTCCGAGAGGCCCCTGCCCTGGTGCTGACTGTCCTTCGGAACACTGCTCCAGACCACCGGGCACACAGCCAACGGGGTCCTTCCAGGAACTTCCAAACGGTCCCCCTCCGGACAGTCACCGCCGTCGCTGACCTTGCTGTTCTAGCCCTACACACAGCTGGGCTCTCAGGCTCTGCACACTCTCCGCGCTGTCTCCACTTCTTGCTTTTCTCCTTTCCACTTCTCCACTTTCACTACTTCCACTTAGCTGTTTACTTTCCACTACTGGTTGTTTACTCTAGCCCCTGCCTGGGCTACTCCTCACTCAAGCTCCCCCTGAGCTCATCTCCCTGGAACTTCCTGCCTCCAGATCTGTGAGCTCCTTGGTGGGCGGAGCCAACCGCCTGGCCCACCCCCTGGTGTGCATCAACAGACTCTTGGAGGGAGGCAACAAGGATTTCTGGTTAGCAGGTGTGCCTACCTGGAGTGTGGGGTGTGGTGGTGTTGTTACCCGTGTCCCCTGGCTTGCCCAGGGCGACACATTCCCCCTTAGCAAAATGCAGACCGTCCGCGGGCTGCCGTCCTACACCGGTTTTATTTTTCTGCAAAAAGGGGATAACAGGGTTAAACAAACATCAATAACATTTTTAATAAACTTCTTCCCAAGGCGGGAGGCACATTTTACTTTTAACGTTACAACGGTGTACGGTCACGGTTTCCGCTCTCTCCCACCCAAGCAACCTGGCCCTGATGCTGCCCCTAAAACCCAGGCAGCACCCCTTGACCCACAGTCCAGCACAAGTCACCCGAGCGGGATCTGTCCTTCCCTCCAGAGGGTAGCCACCGGTTCCTTTGGTGGCTGGGCCCTAGCCTGCTCTGCTCAGGGCCCTCCCTCCAACCTGCCTCTCCGGAGGCGGCATTGCGGAAACGGTAACGGTACCCAACATATTTACAAGCCACTTAACGTTTGTGGTGCCCTGCAGAGTTCACGGGCTTGTCCATGGCTAGTTCCCATGCATTTTAAACGGTCCCCACGGGGACAACGGTGCCGGCTCCAGCCGGTTGCAATCACAACAGCAGACAATCAGGTGAAAACTCGGTTCAATCAGTGTTTTTCCATTTTTCAAAACTTTCAACTTTTCTCAAACAAACAGCAAACCCAGTGGTGGTCCCAACGGGGACGGTGCAACGGCACTCCGCTGCCTTTTTGCGGCTCAGCAGTCCATTCTCACTCGTGGGGCTCTAGTGCCACCTTCACATGGTGCACCGCTCTGGACCCCAATGGTAGCTCGCTGCAGGCGATCTTCTTCCATATACATGCGGGCATGCACATCCGCTCTACACCCCTCTCGGGCATCGATCCCCCTGCGCAGCTGCTGTTGCCGCCGCTCCCAGCCGGGAGTACTTTCTGTTTGCTCCGGTTCAGCGTGTGCGGGGGACGGACCCAGCCAGAGTCCCTCCGTGTCGGCCACGACCGGCACCTTCAGTAATGAGGGACCCCGCTGTGACATGGCCTCCTCTGCCTCCTGGCAGCTGCATCCCCGCCGTGCTTCCGGTGCATTTTTGCTGACGGGCTCAGCCTTTGGCTCCTTCCATAGAAGCGGTTCAGGGTGGTCATGAGCTTCTGCTGCAGGTCGGTCCGCCAGGGCGGATTGGCAGGGTACCGCTACCGGTGGTGGTGGTAGCGGGCCTAGTGGCGGGGCAGCAGCAGCTAACGCGGGTAGCGGGAGAGGCAGCAGGGTGAACGGGTGTAGGCCGGGCCCCTCAGCCGCAGCGGCCGATCCCTCGGGAATACAGGGACGTGGGTCTCTTACCCGTTCCTCCAAATCTTCCTCCACCTCGCATCTCCGCATAGCAGCCACCGCTTCCACCATGTCGGCCTCCCACTCCTCCAGGAGGAGCTGCATGTTGACCTGCAGACGGCTGCTTAGCTGGGCGGTCCGGACTTCCACCCGCGCCGCGATGCCAGGCGCGGGGACCACGGTGTTGTTGGTCGGACTCAGCATCTTTAGCAGCGGCCTCTTCCAGGAACCAGTTAATGGCCGCAGGGTCCTGGCGTCCCTGCTTCTATAGCTGCTCTCACATGCAGCCAGCCGCCATCGCGTCCCCCTTAGCTCTTTCCGGCCCCTCCTTGCCCCGGGGCGGGGTTTTGGCCTTCGCGCCTCTACTGCTCGAGAAGACGCTCGAGCGGGAACTTTTCGCGCCAAAGATGGCGGCTTCTGAAATTTTTCTGCCGGATACCTCCGGCGGTAACAAGGCGCACCTCTACCAGACGGCAGAGCGGTAAGATCCTGTTCGTGACGCCAAGTTGTCGCGGGCGGGGAGGAGGGTGTCAGCACACCGCGCTCACCCCTTCTGCTCGGGTCCGGCTGTTGCTCCTGGTGGCTCGAGCTGCGGGCCGGATCCCGGGGTGTCTCGAGCGACACTCCTCGCCCGTGAGTGAAAGGGGGGTGTTTGTTGGGGTTATAGTTCGTGACGCCACCCACGGTTGTGGTGATGGCACCACCGCTGCTCAGTGTGGGGGTCCCGGGGATGGTGATGGGAGCAGCCAGGTGTTGTGTTGCCCCTCCGTGGGTAGGGGTTGGTGATCCCGGGGCCCGGTGAAGAGATGTAAAGTGTAGGGCCTGGAGGGCGCAGGGACGCGGGGGCAGCGCTGTGCCTTGCGGCACTGTGGTACTCACTCAGCCTGAGACACGGACACAGTTTGTACGGTAAACCAACGGCTGGTAGGACGGTCCCACAGACGGCTGCACCTGCACTCCCGGTAGGTGACGGTGACGTCTCTCTTCCTTGCACCTGTGTTGTCTGATGGTATCGGTGGATTCCCTCCGGTTACCCGCTCCCCGACTGCAATCTGGGCCGGAGGAGCTCTACACTTTGCCCGCAGGCGCTGGCCCTGGGGAAACTGGTGCCTTGGCGGTGGCGGTGTCTCCCCGGTAATGGTCGGGCTGTTGCCGTCAATCGGGACTTGTTTGTTGGGGGAATCTACGTCCCCTTCACTGACAGATTCGGCAAATTGGGCGACTCCTAGCCTTGCCGGGGTCCGAGAGGCCCCTGCCCTGGTGCTGACTGTCCTTCGGAACACTGCTCCAGACCACCGGGCACACAGCCAACGGGGTCCTTCCAGGAACTTCCAAACGGTCCCCCTCCGGACAGTCACCGCCGTCGCTGACCTTGCTGTTCTAGCCCTACACACAGCTGGGCTCTCAGGCTCTGCACACTCTCCGCGCTGTCTCCACTTCTTGCTTTTCTCCTTTCCACTTCTCCACTTTCACTACTTCCACTTAGCTGTTTACTTTCCACTACTGGTTGTTTACTCTAGCCCCTGCCTGGGCTACTCCTCACTCAAGCTCCCCCTGAGCTCATCTCCCTGGAACTTCCTGCCTCCAGATCTGTGAGCTCCTTGGTGGGCGGAGCCAACCGCCTGGCCCACCCCCTGGTGTGCATCAACAGACTCTTGGAGGGAGGCAACAAGGATTTCTGGTTAGCAGGTGTGCCTACCTGGAGTGTGGGGTGTGGTGGTGTTGTTACCCGTGTCCCCTGGCTTGCCCAGGGCGACACATTCCCCCTTAGCAAAATGCAGACCGTCCGCGGGCTGCCGTCCTACACCGGTTTTATTTTTCTGCAAAAAGGGGATAACAGGGTTAAACAAACATCAATAACATTTTTAATAAACTTCTTCCCAAGGCGGGAGGCACATTTTACTTTTAACGTTACAACGGTGTACGGTCACGGTTTCCGCTCTCTCCCACCCAAGCAACCTGGCCCTGATGCTGCCCCTAAAACCCAGGCAGCACCCCTTGACCCACAGTCCAGCACAAGTCACCCGAGCGGGATCTGTCCTTCCCTCCAGAGGGTAGCCACCGGTTCCTTTGGTGGCTGGGCCCTAGCCTGCTCTGCTCAGGGCCCTCCCTCCAACCTGCCTCTCCGGAGGCGGCATTGCGGAAACGGTAACGGTACCCAACATATTTACAAGCCACTTAACGTTTGTGGTGCCCTGCAGAGTTCACGGGCTTGTCCATGGCTAGTTCCCATGCATTTTAAACGGTCCCCACGGGGACAACGGTGCCGGCTCCAGCCGGTTGCAATCACAACAGCAGACAATCAGGTGAAAACTCGGTTCAATCAGTATTTTTCCATTTTTCAAAACTTTCAACTTTTCTCAAACAAACAGCAAACCCAGTGGTGGTCCCAACGGGGACGGTGCAACGGCACTCCGCTGCCTTTTTGCGGCTCAGCAGTCCATTCTCACTCGTGGGGCTCTAGTGCCACCTTCACATGGTGCACCGCTCTGGACCCCAATGGTAGCTCGCTGCAGGCGATCTTCTTCCATATACATGCGGGCATGCACATCCGCTCTACACCCCTCTCGGGCATCGATCCCCCTGCGCAGCTGCTGTTGCCGCCGCTCCCAGCCGGGAGTACTTTCTGTTTGCTCCGGTTCAGCGTGTGCGGGGGACGGACCCAGCCAGAGTCCCTCCGTGTCGGCCACGACCGGCACCTTCAGTAATGAGGGACCCCGCTGTGACATGGCCTCCTCTGCCTCCTGGCAGCTGCATCCCCGCCGTGCTTCCGGTGCATTTTTGCTGACGGGCTCAGCCTTTGGCTCCTTCCATAGAAGCGGTTCAGGGTGGTCATGAGCTTCTGCTGCAGGTCGGTCCGCCGGGGCGGATTGGCAGGGTACCGCTACCGGTGGTGGTGGTAGCGGGCCTAGTGGCGGGGCAGCAGCAGCTAACGCGGGTAGCGGGAGAGGCAGCAGGGTGAACGGGTGTAGGCCGGGCCCCTCAGCCGCAGCGGCCGATCCCTCGGGAATACAGGGACGTGGGTCTCTTACCCGTTCCTCCAAATCTTCCTCCACCTCGCATCTCCGCATAGCAGCCACCGCTTCCACCATGTCGGCCTCCCACTCCTCCAGGAGGAGCTGCATGTTGACCTGCAGACGGCTGCTTAGCTGGGCGGTCCGGACTTCCACCCGCGCCGCGATGCCAGGCGCGGGGACCACGGTGTTGTTGGTCGGACTCAGCATCTTTAGCAGCGGCCTCTTCCAGGAACCAGTTAATGGCCGCAGGGTCCTGGCGTCCCTGCTTCTATAGCTGCTCTCACATGCAGCCAGCCGCCATCGCGTCCCCCTTAGCTCTTTCCGGCCCCTCCTTGCCCCGGGGCGGGGTTTTGGCCTTCGCGCCTCTACTGCTCGAGAAGACGCTCGAGCGGGAACTTTTCGCGCCAAAGATGGCGGCTTCTGAAATTTTTCTGCCGGATACCTCCGGCGGTAACAAGGCGCACCTCTACCAGACGGCAGAGCGGTAAGATCCTGTTCGTGACGCCAAGTTGTCGCGGGCGGGGAGGAGGGTGTCAGCACACCGCGCTCACCCCTTCTGCTCGGGTCCGGCTGTTGCTCCTGGTGGCTCGAGCTGCGGGCCGGATCCCGGGGTGTCTCGAGCGACACTCCTCGCCCGTGAGTGAAAGGGGGGTGTTTGTTGGGGTTATAGTTCGTGACGCCACCCACGGTTGTGGTGATGGCACCACCGCTGCTCAGTGTGGGGGTCCCGGGGATGGTGATGGGAGCAGCCAGGTGTTGTGTTGCCCCTCCGTGGGTAGGGGTTGGTGATCCCGGGGCCCGGTGAAGAGATGTAAAGTGTAGGGCCTGGAGGGCGCAGGGACGCGGGGGCAGCGCTGTACCTTGCGGCACTGTGGTACTCACTCAGCCTGAGACACGGACACAGTTTGTACGGTAAACCAACGGCTGGTAGGACGGTCCCACAGACGGCTGCACCTGCACTCCCGGTAGGTGACGGTGACGTCTCTCTTCCTTGCACCTGTGTTGTCTGATGGTATCGGTGGATTCCCTCCGGTTACCCGCTCCCCGACTGCAATCTGGGCCGGAGGAGCTCTACACTTTGCCCGCAGGCGCTGGCCCTGGGGAAACTGGTGCCTTGGCGGTGGCGGTGTCTCCCCGGTAATGGTCGGGCTGTTGCCGTCAATCGGGACTTGTTTGTTGGGGGAATCTACGTCCCCTTCACTGACAGATTCGGCAAATTGGGCGACTCCTAGCCTTGCCGGGGTCCGAGAGGCCCCTGCCCTGGTGCTGACTGTCCTTCGGAACACTGCTCCAGACCACCGGGCACACAGCCAACGGGGTCCTTCCAGGAACTTCCAAACGGTCCCCCTCCGGACAGTCACCGCCGTCGCTGACCTTGCTGTTCTAGCCCTACACACAGCTGGGCTCTCAGGCTCTGCACACTCTCCGCGCTGTCTCCACTTCTTGCTTTTCTCCTTTCCACTTCTCCACTTTCACTACTTCCACTTAGCTGTTTACTTTCCACTACTGGTTGTTTACTCTAGCCCCTGCCTGGGCTACTCCTCACTCAAGCTCCCCCTGAGCTCATCTCCCTGGAACTTCCTGCCTCCAGATCTGTGAGCTCCTTGGTGGGCGGAGCCAACCGCCTGGCCCACCCCCTGGTGTGCATCAACAGACTCTTGGAGGGAGGCAACAAGGATTTCTGGTTAGCAGGTGTGCCTACCTGGAGTGTGGGGTGTGGTGGTGTTGTTACCCGTGTCCCCTGGCTTGCCCAGGGCGACACATTCCCCCTTAGCAAAATGCAGACCGTCCGCGGGCTGCCGTCCTACACCGGTTTTATTTTTCTGCAAAAAGGGGATAACAGGGTTAAACAAACATCAATAACATTTTTAATAAACTTCTTCCCAAGGCGGGAGGCACATTTTACTTTTAACGTTACAACGGTGTACGGTCACGGTTTCCGCTCTCTCCCACCCAAGCAACCTGGCCCTGATGCTGCCCCTAAAACCCAGGCAGCACCCCTTGACCCACAGTCCAGCACAAGTCACCCGAGCGGGATCTGTCCTTCCCTCCAGAGGGTAGCCACCGGTTCCTTTGGTGGCTGGGCCCTAGCCTGCTCTGCTCAGGGCCCTCCCTCCAACCTGCCTCTCCGGAGGCGGCATTGCGGAAACGGTAACGGTACCCAACATATTTACAAGCCACTTAACGTTTGTGGTGCCCTGCAGAGTTCACGGGCTTGTCCATGGCTAGTTCCCATGCATTTTAAACGGTCCCCACGGGGACAACGGTGCCGGCTCCAGCCGGTTGCAATCACAACAGCAGACAATCAGGTGAAAACTTGGTTCAATCAGTGTTTTTCCATTTTTCAAAACTTTCAACTTTTCTCAAACAAACAGCAAACCCAGTGGTGGTCCCAACGGGGACGGTGCAACGGCACTCCGCTGCCTTTTTGCGGCTCAGCAGTCCATTCTCACTCGTGGGGCTCTAGTGCCACCTTCACATGGTGCACCGCTCTGGACCCCAATGGTAGCTCGCTGCAGGCGATCTTCTTCCATATACATGCGGGCATGCACATCCGCTCTACACCCCTCT
The DNA here is from genome assembly GCF_048569485.1 of Anomaloglossus baeobatrachus. Classification (NCBI taxonomy): domain Eukaryota; kingdom Metazoa; phylum Chordata; class Amphibia; order Anura; family Aromobatidae; genus Anomaloglossus; species Anomaloglossus baeobatrachus. The sequence continues at coordinate 1,401,204 of NW_027441795.1, read as the reverse complement.
CGGGCATCGATCCCCCTGCGCAGCTGCTGTTGCCGCCGCTCCCAGCCGGGAGTACTTTCTGTTTGCTCCGGTTCAGCGTGTGCGGGGGACGGACCCAGCCAGAGTCCCTCCGTGTCGGCCACGACCGGCACCTTCAGTAATGAGGGACCCCGCTGTGACATGGCCTCCTCTGCCTCCTGGCAGCTGCATCCCCGCCGTGCTTCCGGTGCATTTTTGCTGACGGGCTCAGCCTTTGGCTCCTTCCATAGAAGCGGTTCAGGGTGGTCATGAGCTTCTGCTGCAGGTCGGTCCGCCGGGGCGGATTGGCAGGGTACCGCTACCGGTGGTGGTGGTAGCGGGCCTAGTGGCGGGGCAGCAGCAGCTAACGCGGGTAGCGGGAGAGGCAGCAGGGTGAACGGGTGTAGGCCGGGCCCCTCAGCCGCAGCGGCCGATCCCTCGGGAATACAGGGACGTGGGTCTCTTACCCGTTCCTCCAAATCTTCCTCCACCTCGCATCTCCGCATAGCAGCCACCGCTTCCACCATGTCGGCCTCCCACTCCTCCAGGAGGAGCTGCATGTTGACCTGCAGACGGCTGCTTAGCTGGGCGGTCCGGACTTCCACCCGCGCCGCGATGCCAGGCGCGGGGACCACGGTGTTGTTGGTCGGACTCAGCATCTTTAGCAGCGGCCTCTTCCAGGAACCAGTTAATGGCCGCAGGGTCCTGGCGTCCCTGCTTCTATAGCTGCTCTCACATGCAGCCAGCCGCCATCGCGTCCCCCTTAGCTCTTTCCGGCCCCTCCTTGCCCCGGGGCGGGGTTTTGGCCTTCGCGCCTCTACTGCTCGAGAAGACGCTCGAGCGGGAACTTTTCGCGCCAAAGATGGCGGCTTCTGAAATTTTTCTGCCGGATACCTCCGGCGGTAACAAGGCGCACCTCTACCAGACGGCAGAGCGGTAAGATCCTGTTCGTGACGCCAAGTTGTCGCGGGCGGGGAGGAGGGTGTCAGCACACCGCGCTCACCCCTTCTGCTCGGGTCCGGCTGTTGCTCCTGGTGGCTCGAGCTGCGGGCCGGATCCCGGGGTGTCTCGAGCGACACTCCTCGCCCGTGAGTGAAAGGGGGGTGTTTGTTGGGGTTATAGTTCGTGACGCCACCCACGGTTGTGGTGATGGCACCACCGCTGCTCAGTGTGGGGGTCCCGGGGATGGTGATGGGAGCAGCCAGGTGTTGTGTTGCCCCTCCGTGGGTAGGGGTTGGTGATCCCGGGGCCCGGTGAAGAGATGTAAAGTGTAGGGCCTGGAGGGCGCAGGGACGCGGGGGCAGCGCTGTGCCTTGCGGCACTGTGGTACTCACTCAGCCTGAGACACGGACACAGTTTGTACGGTAAACCAACGGCTGGTAGGACGGTCCCACAGACGGCTGCACCTGCACTCCCGGTAGGTGACGGTGACGTCTCTCTTCCTTGCACCTGTGTTGTCTGATGGTATCGGTGGATTCCCTCCGGTTACCCGCTCCCCGACTGCAATCTGGGCCGGAGGAGCTCTACACTTTGCCCGCAGGCGCTGGCCCTGGGGAAACTGGTGCCTTGGCGGTGGCGGTGTCTCCCCGGTAATGGTCGGGCTGTTGCCGTCAATCGGGACTTGTTTGTTGGGGGAATCTACGTCCCCTTCACTGACAGATTCGGCAAATTGGGCGACTCCTAGCCTTGCCGGGGTCCGAGAGGCCCCTGCCCTGGTGCTGACTGTCCTTCGGAACACTGCTCCAGACCACCGGGCACACAGCCAACAGGGTCCTTCCAGGAACTTCCAAACGGTCCCCCTCCGGACAGTCACCGCCGTCGCTGACCTTGCTGTTCTAGCCCTACACACAGCTGGGCTCTCAGGCTCTGCACACTCTCCGCGCTGTCTCCACTTCTTGCTTTTCTCCTTTCCACTTCTCCACTTTCACTACTTCCACTTAGCTGTTTACTTTCCACTACTGGTTGTTTACTCTAGCCCCTGCCTGGGCTACTCCTCACTCAAGCTCCCCCTGAGCTCATCTCCCTGGAACTTCCTGCCTCCAGATCTGTGAGCTCCTTGGTGGGCGGAGCCAACCGCCTGGCCCACCCCCTGGTGTGCATCAACAGACTCTTGGAGGGAGGCAACAAGGATTTCTGGTTAGCAGGTGTGCCTACCTGGAGTGTGGGGTGTGGTGGTGTTGTTACCCGTGTCCCCTGGCTTGCCCAGGGCGACACAGATCCAGGTGGGCTTTCCCTCAAGTTTCACTGAGGTGGATGTGGTCAGCTGGACTTGGAATGGGCCATCAAAGCGTGGATCTAGGCTCCTTCTCACGTGTCTGCGCACGACCACCCAATCACCTGGATTCAGCTGATGCACATCTGCACTTGCATTGGGATCTGGAATAGATGAAAAGACATACAGTGCCTACAAGTAGTATTCAACCCCCTGCAGATTTAGCAGGTTTACACATTCGGAATTAACTTGGCATTGTGACATTTGGACTGTAGATCAGCCTGGAAGTGTGAAATGCACTGCAGCAAAAAAGAATGTTATTTCTTTTTTATTTTTTTTTTTTAATTGAGAAAAGTTTATTCAGAGGGTCATTTACAGTTAGGTCCAGAAATATTTGGACAGTGACACAATTTTCGCGAGTTGGGCTCTGCATGCCACCACATTGGATTTGAAATGAAACCTCTACAACAGAATTCAAGTGCAGATTGTAACGTTTAATTTGAAGGTTTGAACAAAAATATCTGATAGAAATTGTAGGAATTGTACACATTTCTTTACAAACACTCCACATTTTAGGAGGTCAAAAGTAATTGGACAAATAAACCAAACCCAAACAAAATATTTTTATTTTCAATATTTTGTTGCGAATCCTTTGGAGGCAATCACTGCCTTAAGTCTGGAACCCATGGACATCACCAAACGCTGGGTTTCCTCCTTCTTAATGCTTTGCCAGGCCTTTACAGCCGCAGCCTTCAGGTCTTGCTTGTTTGTGGGTCTTTCCGTCTTAAGTCTGGATTTGAGCTAGTGAAATGCATGCTCAATTGGGTTAAGATCTGGTGATTGACTTAGCCATTGCAGAATGTTCCACTTTTTTGCACTCATGAACTCCTGGGTAGCTTTGGCTGTATGCTTGGGGTCATTGTTCATCTGTACTATGAAGCGCCGTCCGATCAACTTTGCGGCATTTGGCTGAATCTGGGCTGAAAGTATATCCCTGTACACTTCAGAATTCATCCGGCTACTCTTGTCTGCTGTTATGTCATCAATAAACACAAGTGACCCAGTGCCATTGAAAGCCATGCATGCCCATGCCATCACGTTGCCTCCACCATGTTTTACAGAGGATGTGGTGTGCCTTGGATCATGTGCCGTTCCCTTTCTTCTCCAAACTTTTTTCTTCCCATCATTCTGGTACAGGTTGATCTTTGTCTCATCTGTCCATAGAATACTTTTCCAGAACTGAGCTGGCTTCATGAGGTGTTTTTCAGCAAATTTAACTCTAGCCTGTCTATTTTTGGAATTGATGAATGGTTTGCATCTAGATGTGAACCCTTTGTATTTACTTTCATGGAGTCTTCTCTTTACTGTTGACTTAGAGACAGATACACCTACTTCACTGAGAGTGTTCTGGACTTCAGTTGATGTTGTGAACGGGTTCTTCTTCACCAAAGAAAGTATGCGGCGATCATCCACCACTGTTGTCATCCGTGGACGCCCAGGCCTTTTTGAGTTCCCAAGCTCACCAGTCAATTCCTTTTTTCTCAGAATGTACCCGACTGTGGATTTTGCTACTCCAAGCATGTCTGCTATCTCTCTGATGGATTTTTTCTTTTTTTTCAGCCTCAGGATGTTCTGCTTCACCTCAATTGAGAGTTCCTTAGACCGCATGTTGTCTGGTCACAGCAACAGCTTCCAAATGCAAAACCACACACCTGTAATCAACCCCAGACCTTTTAACTACTTCATTGATTACAGGTTAACGAGGGAGATGCCTTCAGAGTTAATTGCAGCCCTTAGAGTCCCTTGTCCAATTACTTTTGGTCCCTTGCAAAAGAGGAGGCTATGCATTACAGAGCTATGATTCCTAAACCCTTTCTCCGATTTGGATGTGAAAACTCTCATATTGCAGCTGGGAGTGTGCACTTTCAGCCCATATTATATATATAATTGTATTTCTGAACATGTTTTTGTAAACAGCTAAAATAACAAAACTTGTGTCACTGTCCAAATATTTCTGGACCTAACTGTATATCAGGGTGGACCCCATGTTTTTTTTTCTTATTTATTTATAAATAATTATAAACAAAGAGCTTGGGCACTCTCCAAATTGCATCAGCAACCAAAGTGAAGCTGCCAGCTGTGGTTTGCAGGCTGCAGCCATCTGCTTTACCCGAGCTGGCTATCAAAAATGAGGGGACCTCACGTATTTATTTTTTTTTTAATTATTTATTTTTTGGCTAAATACAAGTCTAGTCACCCTTTAGTGCCACATGAAAGTCACTAAAGGGTGCCAGCTTAGAATATGTAGGGGGTTGGGACATTATATATGTGTTTGATATCTGTCTGTCCATCCATCCATCCTAGCTTTTTAGGCTGCGTGCCCGCAATTAGGGTTTCAATCGTTTTAGACGCTGTATTTTCGCTACGTCCATAATGCTACGTTGTACAGTAGAAGTGCAGTGGGAGGAGTTTTAGAAATCTCCTACCCACGGTGCTTATTTTCTCCACAGCATAAACTGACATTTGGTACTGCAACATGTCAATTTATGCTGCGGAGATGAGAGTTCTCTGCGAAGAGAATAGAGCTAAAGTCAGCAGCAGCCTGAACCTGGACCGTGGTCATGGACATCACTCACATCTCCACAGACTCAGTATCGCCGGATCGTGGGCACATAGCCAAAAAGTGAGAAATTTGCTGCTAGAGCAACATATGTGTTCCCCATGGGGGTTCAAAATGCTCACTATATCCCTGAGTAAAACCCTTGAGGGGTCTAGTTTCCAAATTGGGGTCACTTGTGGAGGGTTTCTGCTGTATAGGTACCCTAGGGGCCCTGAAAATGCAACATGGTGCCCGCAATCTATTTCAGCTTTACCAAAATTTAAATGGTGCTCCGTCCATTCCAAGCTCTCCTGTTTGTCCAAACAGAGTTTTTTTTTCCAGATTTGTGGGGTATCCCTGCACTCATAAGAAATTGGATAACTGTGGGGTCCACTTGAAAAAGTGATACATTTGATGCTAAAGCAAGATTTTTGTGAAAAAAATGAAAATTTTCGATATGACAACCTAAAGTTATCAAAATCTGTGAAGTACCTGTGGATTTAAAATGCTCACTATACCACTGGATAAAATCCTTGAGGGGTCTAGTTTCCAGAATGGGGTCACTTGTGGGGGAGCTCCACTGTTTCGGGCCCTCAGGAGCTCTCCAAACGCGACATGGCGCCCACTAATGATTCCAGCCAATTTTGCAGTCTAATGGCTCTCCTTCCCATCCGAGCCCTGCCGTGCACCCAAACATTTGATTTCCAGCACATATGAGGTACTAGCATACTCAGGAGAAATTGCACAATACATATTTGCTGCATTTTTCCTGATACCCTTGCAAAAAAAAAGCTACTTGGTTGAAGTAACAATTTTGTGGTAAAAATGTATTTTATTTATTTTCACAGCTCAACGTTATAAAATTCTGTGAAGCCCCTGGGAATTCAAAGTTCTCACCAAATATCTAAATTCCTTGATGGGTCTAGTTTCCAAAATAGGTTCACTTGTGGGAGGTTTTTACTGTTTAGGTACCTCAGGGGCCCTACAAATTCAACATGGTGCCCACAATCTTTTTCAGCCAAATTTGCTTTTCAAAATTCAAATATTGCCCTCCCATTTGTCCAATCAGAGGTTTCTGACCACATGTGGGGTATCAGCGCGCTCACAAGAAATTGGGTAACAAATTTTGAGTTCCATTTTGTTGTGTTACTTCTGCAAAAAGTGTATAAATTGGCGCAAGAGCAACATTTTTAGGTAAAATATATACCGTATTTTTCGGACCATAAGACGCACTTTTTCCCCCTAAATGTTGGGGGAAAGTGGGGAGTGCATCTTATGGTCTGAATGTGGCTGCGGGGAATGTGTGTGCTGCGGTGGAGCGGGTCATCGGGGGCACGAGCAGGCTGTAGCAGCCTGCCGTGACCACGTGGACCCGCTCATTTAATATGCACGCCCATTCCCCGCCCATCATCCCTCAGCGCTGAAGCAGGCACTGTCAGGTGGGCGGGATGATGGGCGGGGGTTTAACAGCCGGCCCGCATGATCACTCCTGGCAACTACGGCCTGGAGTGATCATGTGCGGCTGTATTCACTGCTCCCCGCGCATCATCATCAGCGCGGGGAGCAGTGAATCAGTGTACAGTACTCACCGTTCCCCTGCAGCATCGCTTGTCCTCCCGTCTGTGTCAGCGGCAGCGCCGCTGAGTGGAGCCGTCCCTGTTACCCTGCTGCATTGCGATCATCTCCTGTGTCTGTGCCGGCTGCTGGGTGGAGACTAGCGGGGCGCACAGCGATGACGTCATCGCTGTGCGCACGTGTCCACACGCAGCCGCCAGCACAGACACAGGAGATGATTGCGATGCAGCAGGGTAACGGGGATGGCTCCACTCAGCGGCGTTGCCGCTGACACAGACTGGAGGACGAGCGATGCTGCAGGGAGCGAGGTAAGGTGAGGTGAGTATGAATGTTTATTTTTTTTATGTGCCACAGGATGCGGCCATACACCAGGATGATGGGAGTATATTATGAGCAGGATGGGGTCATATGAGCAGGATGGGGTCATATGAGCAGGATGGGGTCATATGAGCAGGATGGGGTCATATGAGCAGGATGGGGTCATATGAGCAGGATGGGGGGCATAACAGCAGGATGGGGTCATATGAGCAGGATGGGGGTATATTATGAGCAGGATGGGGGTATATTATGAGCAGGATGGGGGTATATTATGAGCAGGATGGGGGTACATGAGCAGGATGGGGTCATACGAGCAGGATGGGGTCATATGAGCAGGATGGGGGTATATTATAAGCAGGATGGGGGTATATGAGCAGGATCGGGGTATATTATGAGCAGGATGGGGTTATATGAGCAGGATGGGGGTATATTATGAGCAGGATGGGGCCATATGCCATGATGGGTTATATAGCAGGATGCGGCCATATGCCAGTATACAGCAGGATGTGGCCATATGGCAGGATGACGGTATATAGCAGGATGAGGGACATATACTGTATATACAAGGCAGGAGGATCATTACAAGGATGCGGCACCTTAGTAGAGAATTTGGGGACATTACCCCCATAACAGTGTCAGCAGCATGTGCTCGCCCCATAACAGTGTGTCATGACTACATTTTTTGCTTAAAATTTTATTTTCCTATTTTCCTCCTCTAAAACCAGGGTGCGTCTTATAGTCCGGTGCGTCTTATAGTCCGAAAAATACGGTATATATTTTTTTTTTTCATTCCACATTGCTTTTGTTCTGGTGAGGCAAATGAAGCGTTAATACACTTCATGAATGTGGTTTTGAGTTCTTTGAGGGGTGCAGTTTTTAGAATGGTGTCACTTTTGGGTATTTTCTGTCACTTCGGCCTCGCAAAGTCACTTCAAATGTGATGTGGTCCCTAAAAAAATGGTTTTGTGAATTTTGTTGAAAAAATGGGAAATTGCTGATGAACTTTGAACCCTTCTAACTTCCTAACTTCCAAAAATTTTGTTTCAGAAATTGCGCTAATGTAAAGTAGACATGTGGGAAATGTTATTCATTAACTATTTTGTGTGACATAACTCTCTGGTTTAAGGGCATAAAAATTAAAAGTTTGAAAACTGCAAAATGTTCATCAAATTTCTGATTTTTGCACAATTAAAAGCAAAAAATATCGTTCTAAATTTATAACTATCGTGAAGTACAATATGTCACGAAAAAACTATTTCAGACTCACTGGGATCCGTTGAAGCGTTCCAGAGTTATAACCTCATAAAGGGACACTGGTCAGAATTGCAAAAAATAGCCTGGGCATTAAGTACAAAACTGGCTTCGTCCTTACGGGGTTAACATGTAAAAAAACAGAAAAAAAAATCCAAATAAAAAACCAACTTCAACATCGAGTTTTTATTGCTGATGTCGAGCGATACTGTGTGTATATAGCACACTGTGCTATATACAGGCTGTATACTACATGAAGGTGCTTAATGCTATCTGGGTCTGTACTGTGCTATATGGGGCTGTATACTACATGAAGTTGCCTAATGCTATCTGGGTCTGTACTGCGCTATATGGGGCTGTATGTTACATGAAAGTGCCTAATGCTATATGGCTCTACACTGTGCTATATACGGGCTGTATACTACATGAGGGTGCCTAATTCTATCTAGGTCTGTACTGTGCTATATGGGGCTGTATACTACATGAGGATGCCTAATGCTATCTGGGTCTGCATTGTGCTATACACAGGCTGTATACTACATAGGATGCCTAATGCTATCTGGCTCTGCACTGTGCTATAAGAGGCTGTATACTACATGAAGGTGCCTAATGCTATATGGCTCTGCACTGTGCTATATTGGGCTGTATACTACATGAAGGTGCCTAATGCTATCTGGCTCTGCACTGTGCTATATAGGGGCTGTATACTACATGAGGGTGCCTAATGCTATATGGTTCTGCATTGTGCTATATGGGCACTGCTTAATGTGATATGGGGGTTGCATATTGCCATATGGGGGCTGCATAATACCATATGGGGGCTGCATAGTGCAATCTGGGGGCTGCATAATGCTACATGGGTCTACATAATACTATATTGAGGACTATGGGGGCTTCATAACACTATATGGAGGAGTATGGGGGCTGCATACTACTATAACCCAGGAGTTGTATGTCCCCTCCACCCCAGCGCTGTATACCCCCCAGAGCGGTATGTCCCGTGCACCCCAAAGCTGTATACCCCCAGAGCTGTATGTAACCCCCACCTCATAGCTGTTTTTCCCCCCACCCTAGAGCCACTGCCCCCTCTAGAGCTGTATGCCACCCATTGCTGTATACCTCTTTCCTCAGTAATATGTATGCCCCCCAGTAATGTGTATGTCCCCAGCCTCTCTTGTGATATATATGCAGCAGTGTTAGTGTGCTCTATGTACGACCATGTCTGTTAGTGACGGCCACCAATCAGCGTGGCACAGACACATGCCCAGAAGGAGCTGGATGGAGACCTGCGGGGAGGTGAATGAGTCAGTTGCCGGCTTCCCAATATTAGAAATATCTCTCATGTGTCTGTGTGTGCATGTATGATGTGTATCTATGTATGTTAGTGTATAGGACTGTGTCTAGATTTATGTCTGTTTATGTGTTTTTGTGAATTTCTCTTTAAATATATATGTGTACGTATGTCTCTATGTGTATGTATCTGAGCATGTCTACGTGTGGATGGGGCCCACTGAGACTCTTTCACCCAGGGCCCACAAAAACCTGGAGCCGGCTCTGCTAGCAGGCCTGTGATGCCCCAGGTATGTGTACCGCCCCCGTGCCAGCGGCCGAGCCGCTCAGATCCGGAGCCGGGATGGCTCGAGGGGTCTTCGGACCCAGGAGTTTGCATGGACACTCGAATTAAAGAAGAGAGGGGGAGATATGTACAGGGAGGATGTGTACGTTCGTGACGCCACCCACGGTGCATGTTACTGGGGGAGACCACCGCTGCTGTTGGGGAGCCCGGTGGCGATGGTGGAGCAGCAGGATGTTTAACCCCTCCGTGGTTAGGGGGTTTGTGCCCCTGAGCCTGCTGGATTGTTGGTGATTGGGGTCCGTTGGGTAGAGGAAAAGGGGCTTTCAGTGTACTCACTCAATCCAGGAATAATAACACCGACAGCTTGTAAACCAGAATTCTGAGCACCACTGCAGGTTGGAGGGACCACGCTTGGGTCCGTGCCCTTGGTGTTGCTGTTAGCCTTTGGCCCTTTCCTTGGCACCTGTTTTCCTCTAGTTGGACCCTTAAGCATAAAACTTTTCGGGTCCCGCTCACCCGTGTGGCTAACAGAGTGAGCTTGCTCTCAGGGTTCACGCGTAGGATTTCTTTGGACTGTATTGGGAAAGTCCTATTCCATCGGTGCGCTAGTACCCCAATTTTAGAGCGGGTTGTAAATGAATCTTGAAGTCTTCACCCCCGTCGGGTAAATTACCGGGAAGCGTGAAGCTACTTCCCGGCCTAGGGTCCACGTACCCCGTCGTGTCCTGGCCCCTGCACGGTGATGGCTCAAGGCTGCCGACTTCCCCCTTGACACGATCCCCTGCGACCGGGGTTCCAGCTCCTACCAGACCAACGTCTGCCACTTAGTAACTACAGGAGCCCTGCTCCAGGCCGGTGACCTCTCTCTCTCAGAGAGTCATCTCCACCTCCTTCTCCTTCCACTCCCGTTTCACACTTTCTTCCAAGTGTCACTTTCTCACTTTCCCCTCACCAACACCCCATCTGGGCGGCCCTATTCCCTTCAGGCCCCCAATGGTGTGTCTGGTGGTTACGGTGTAAAGTGTTTCTAGGATTTTGATTGGCTAAGCTGTTAGCAACACGAAAGGACAAGAATCCGTAACCAAGGAGGAGTGGATACTGTACAGAAGGGAAGATTGTACAATACCCTGTGACGACCTGATAGGCCAGGGCGTCACATTCCTCCTTGGTTAAATGTAGCTCGTCCCCGAGCTACAGGACACCAGAGGTTTATTTTTGTTTTTAAACTGCAAAAGGGGAAAAAGAACATTTTAAACAACACACTTTTATTAACGGGTTCCATCCCACATAGGGGAGGCACTTTACTTAAACGTTACTAAAAATTGTTAAGAGTTCGTCGCCCAACGGTGGGACGCTACCGGTTTCTATGGTAACGGAGGCTCAACCTACTCCATTGCAGCCCCTTCCTGCGACATTCCAGTCCCAATGTCCCAGATCCCAATAACCCGCCACCCAAACAACCTGTTCCCCCTGGAATCCTATGGTGGGTCCATGACCAGGTTAAGGTCCCGGGTGTTGTCTTTCAGATAACTCTGGTTGGCACAGGAGGTGCAACTATTATACAAGACACAAGTTTGTGTTGGTTACGCCAGTCCTGTGACCATGGTCCATTTTTACCTATATAAAACTTTTAACGAAGTCCATGAACCGGTTGTACACTTTTTCAACAATTTTTCTTGCAAATCAGGTAACTTTCACACTTTTCATTAAAAGGGTGGTTCACCCATATTTTTTATTGTCTAGATCGATATTATATTGAGAAACAATGTTTCTCTCAAATACCTTGTGTTGGCAATAGTGCCTGTGAGAGGCGCTATTGCAGACCGCTGCTCCCCATCCAGTGACGTACCCGTCCAATGCTGCCACGTCACATCCGTGCAGCCGGCTACATTCTTCCAGACTCTGAGCTGTGAGCGGTGTTTCACTGCTGTCACAGCCCATTTGCTCCCCCCTCCTCCTCCCTCCCTCCTCCCTCCTAGCACGGCGTGTCTCCTCCTCCCCCCTCTCTCCTCGCAGAACGCTGCAAGCAAGAGACGTGCTGTGAGGGAGGAGGAGCAGGGAGCAGATGGGCTCAGAATGTAGCCGGCTGCACGGATGTGACGAGGCAGCATTGGACGGGTATGTCACTGGACGGGGAGCAGCGGTCTGCAATAGCGCCTCTCACAGGCACTATTGACAACACAAGGTATTTGAGAGAAACATTGTTTCTCAATATAATATCGATCTAGACAATAAAAAATATGGGTGAACCACCCCTTTAAAACTGGTTGATTAGGCACTCATTTACTAACATTTTCTATATGGAAAATAACAAACTATGGAAAATAGCAAACGAAAGCACCGATAAATAACAATTCTATGGCATCGTAACTATTGGTTCTGTAACATTTTTTTTAACACTCTTCTCTGTACCTCCGTAGAGGTTGCCCAAAGTTTGCACAGGTTGACCTCCTTAACTCTGGGCTCTCGCTCCTCTCTAATGAAGTTTCCACACCCTCTACACGTCCCTCTCCCTCCATGCTAGGTGTAACTGGCATGATCCTATGTGTACGTGTCAAGGGGACTTGTGATACTCTAGATGCTGGAGTGGATGCAGTGTCAGTAAGCCTTTCCTGCTCTCGTTCTTCCACAGGTTGTGGGAATGTTAACACAGGGACTATTAGTGCTCCATTCTGCATCGGCCAATTTTCTGGAAAATCACCTAGGATCGTGTGGATCACCTTCTTCCTTCTTTCCACCACTGGAGACTGGGACTGAGGCTGTTCTGCTCTCTTCAAAGGTTCTAGGCACTTCTTCAGGTGGTCTCTGGACACCGTAGCTGTAGTTCGTCCATCGTCTTTGCTAATCAAACAAGTCTTCTGATTATCGAAATTGGACGGCTGTATCACATACGGCTCTTTCTCCCACTGGTCTTCCAACTTGTGTTGTTTCCTCTTTCTTTTTAATTCAATTTCACCAGGGGCGAAGGGGGCTGCCTTAGCTTGCTTATTGTGAAAACACTGTGGAAAGAGAGCGCAATAGGGTCTTACCCTACAAACAAATAGGGTATGATTCACAGAGGTTACTCACCAAGTGTAGTTGTGAAAAGTCACAACCACTATGCAGGCATATATACTGGGTCAGCGGCAGCAGTCACCCCTGGGATGAAGTATATTCTAGTAAGGAGATGGGTGTTTAAACACCGCGCCAAAGACCACTGATGCAGGAGATGAATTTAACGTGACTTTATTCCATGTTCAGGTCTACGCGTTTCAGGAGCATCTGCTCCCTTCCTCAGGACAATACAGGCACAAGCAACATCAAAATCAGCAGTCAAAAAATGGGCCGAAAAACATATACCTTCAGGTGTGACGTCATAGATACGCCCACTTTAACAAGAAAAGAAAAAAATCGGCGGGAATTCCATACATTCATTGAATGACGTAGTGACATGATTTCAATGCAAAAACCGCTTTTCTTTATCATAAACATGTCTAAATAAAATTATCATCAAACTTCCAGTTTAATAAAAGAAAAAAGAAAAAAAGTGAGTCCCGTGTATTTGTGACCATTGACAAAAAAATATATAAGGGAATAGTGGTTGTAAAGGAGTAAGCCAAACAGTGAATCAGAATAGAACCCGCAAGACATCGGGTCAATATGTGCAAGGAATGGAACAGAGGATCGGACCATTAGGCCACATAGAGCAGACAGCAGTGCATATAGGAAACCAGCTCCTGCTTCAACAAAAAAATCAGATATGGGTGCTATAAACACACTATATGGAGTGCGGGGGGCAGAAACTGCAATTCTCAGCAAGAGTGAGGTCGTGAAAGTTCAAGACCGTGGGAACGGAACTAATGCGCATGCGGGAGGAAAGATAAGAAGCCGGATAGATGTGCGGGGTCGAGAAAGTTCAAAGCGTGGGAAAAAACTAATGCGCATGCGGGGAAGGGTGAAAAAGGATTGCCGTGCTGAATATGCACGGGAATTGTTACTACACACCGGAACAAGTGTGAGATAGTGAGGGAAAACTATAAACATGTGCCAAAAGCCAGAATTGCACATCTAATTACAAAGAGTGAAAAAAGGACAATAATTATAGGGAACATTACATGGGTGTTAAGATATAGTATACAATTTTTGTAGTCAATTAAAATTACACGAACAACATGGATACTAGCAGGACATAAAAATAAAAATCAAAAATAGATAACTGTCAAAAAATTATTTATATATAATTATAAAAATGGTACCATATTAAAATATGAGGTAAGACCTGATCATGAGCTATAAAAACACTAGTAAGAGGAACCAGCTTAAAAACGACAATTAACAATTACACAGTATATCAAAAAATTAACTTAATACCCTGACGTATAGGAATAAAAATTATTATTTATATGTAAAATATTTATGCGTATATGGATGTATATGTATATATGAATGTATAAAACAGGGAGGGAAGAGATAAAAACATATATATATATAATAATAATATATATGTGTAAAAAATATTAATAAAAAAGCTAAAAATTTGTAAAACAAAGACAACAGTGAACCCCTAATGAAAAAGATCGGTTACCTCGTTCAGCCCCACCGGTTTAAGGGTATTTAACTTGTAAATCCAATATGTTTCTTTTTTGTTTAATAATTCATTCCGATTAGGGGTATGTGGGGGTATTTGCTCGATAGGAGTAACTTTAAGACAAAATTTTTTATCATGAACCATGGTCATGTGCCTAGATAGGCCATGGAGCATAAACCCGATTTTTACATTGTGCCTATGCGAGTTGATTCGATTATGAAGGGCCTGCGTGGTCCTGCCCACATAACGCATATCACAGTCACACTCGATAAGGTAGACAACAAATTCAGATTGACAGGTAAGGTGACTCTTAATAGTAAACTCAGTGCCTCCTGGAGACAAGCCAAAAGACTCCCTTCTATGCTGTATAGATCTACAACAAAGACAATTTTTTGTGCCACATTTAAATACTCCAACAGGTTTGTTAATTAACGGTGCGGGTGAAACAGTCCTCAGTCTGCTGGGGGCTAACTGGTTTTTTAGACTGGATGCCCTCCTGAACGTAATGCCAGGTTTTTTAGGGAGGACATCCCTCAGAAAAGGATCATTAAGAAGAATGCTCCAATGTCTTTGAATGACATTTTTTATGGCCACATTATCCCTACTGTAAGTGGTCAGAAAATTTAAAGAAAAATTGGGCTCATTCTTAATACTATTTTTTGTCATGGAATCATTCTTTTTCCCTTTAATTAATTCCACCTGTTGGGACTTTAAATTCTCTTTATAGGCTCTCTTAATCACCGACTGTGGATATTTTTTATTTAAAAATCTGTCCTTTAGGACCCCTGCCTGTTCAATGAAATCTTTATTAAGGGTGCAATTCCTACGTATCCTCTGATATTGATTTCTGGGCACATTCGACAGCCATTTACAATAATGATCACTAGTCCTGAGGAAGGGAGCAGATGCTCCTGAAACGCGTAGACCTGAACACGGAATAAAGTCACGTTAAATTCATCTCCTGCATCAGTGGTCTTTGGCGCGGTGTTTAAACACCCATCTCCTTACTAGAATTAGCTTGCTTATTAAAATTCCTCTCTTGCCGCTCCCGGGTCTGATCCAAACTTTCTTCAACGTACATCTGGATCTGTTTGTACTGAGCTTGGCGACGTGAGTCCCAATCTTCTCCGGATGCGTAAGTTTCAGGCAACTCTACCTCCATCTCTAGATCTACCGGGAGTCTTCCAGGCGGGCTCTCATCAGGTAGGCTGGAGTACACTTGGTCAATCCTACTGGAATGTTATTATAAATGTCAACCAAATCTGGCAGCTTTTCGGGCCACCGATTCCGTTCTTCAAGAGGGAGGGTTTTCAGCAAATTAATTACCAGATGATTCATCTTCTCGCACATCCCATTTGTCTGTGCGTGGAAAGGTGTGGTGCGGATCTTCTTGCACCCATATAGGCTGCAGAACTCTTGAAAAATCTCGGCTTCAAACGCAGGACCCTGGTCCATCAAAACTCGGTCGGGATACCCATGTGTCCTACAGAAATGGGCCTGGAACACCTTTGCTGCTGTGTTGGCAGTCAAATCCTTCACGGGCACCACCACCAGGAAGCAGGAGTAGTGATCAACTATCGTGAGCGCATACGTGTACACACATCTGCTGGAGGTCAATTTAACATGGTCCAGAGCCACAATCTCTAGAGGTTGTTTAGTGTCAATCGGGTGGAGGGGTGCACACTGGCTAGTGCCATCTCGTCTTCTCAAGGCGCAGGGACTGCAATTTCTACACCAGGCTTCTATGGAGTCTCTCATTCCTATCCAGTAGAAACGGCTTCTCAGCAACATCTCCAGCTTCTTCCACCCGAAGTGCCCGGCTCCATCATGATATGCCTCCAGCACCACTGGGACATTTGACTTAAGCCTGCTTTACACGGGACAACTGATCGTGCGATTTCACGATCGATCGTACCCGCCCCCGTCATTTGTGCGTCACGGGCAAATCGCTGCCTGTGTCACACAAAGTTGTGAAACCCGCGTCACACGTACTTACCTGCTGAGCGACCTCGCTGTGGGCGGCGAACGTCCACTTCCTGAATGGGGAGGGACATTCGGCGTCACAGCGACGTCACACAGCCGCCGGCCAATAGAAGCGGAGGGGCAGAGATGAGCAGGATGTACACATCCCGCCCACCTCCTTCCTTCCACATAGCCGGCGGGAGCCGCGGGAAGAAGGTAAGCGATGCACGGAGCAACGTGTGATACCACGGAAACGATGAACAACCGGCGCCATGTTTCATAAACAATTTTATGAAACCTAGCGACGAGTACACGACTCAAGATTTTTGAGCGATACTGCGTCGCTAGGAGGTGTCACACAGGCCGACGTCGCAAGCGACACCGGATGTGCGTCACAAAAACCGTGACCCCGACGATCTATCGCACGATAGATCGTCTCGTGTAAAGCAGCCTTTAGGGACCACGATCTGGCAGATTCTCTCATGAGTCTTGGGGTTGGTCCGACTTCTGCACAATTTACCTTGATGCAGGTAATGCCGACTCCGATCTTGCCACAATTTCTTGGCCTCTTCTGGAGCGACTGGTCCAAGACGGGCATCAGGTCTGGTCAGCAGTACTTTGACTAACTTAATCGCTGGGTCTCGATCCTGAGCCTCCAGCCAGCCATTGTGGGGCAACGGATTACAGGTCATCTCTTGTTGTCGGGCACTGGATCTGGATTGTTCCTCCCATGGAGGATGGTGGAACGCAGGTAGCTCGACCTCTTCCAGGTCCTCTTCATTTACACCATCATTGGACAAGTGAGGCATCCGGGATAGGGCGTCTGCATTAGTGTTCTTATGGCTAGCCCTGTACTTAATAACGAAATCGTAGTTGGCCAGTCGTGCGACCCATCGTTGCTCCAAAGCCCTCAACTTTGCTGTATCCAAATGAGTCAATGGATTATTATCAGTGTACAACGTGAACTTAGCAGCAGCGAGGTAATGTTTGAACTGTACAGTTACCGCCAAGACAAGCGCCAGAAATTCCAATTAGAAGCAGCTATAATTCTCTGGATTTCTTTCCGTAGGTCTTAGCTTCCGGCTGGCATAAGCAATCACCTTTTCTTTGCCCTTCTGTACTTGGGACAAAACGGCTCCCAGCCCTACATTGCTGGCATCAGTGTACAACACGAAGGGGAGGCCATAATCGGGATGAGCCAAGATTTCTTCCCCGGTTAGGGCGGACTTCATCCTCTTGAAAGAATCTTCTTGTTCCGCGCCCCATTTGAACGGAGGCCCCAAGGATTTACCGTGTGCAGCCTGGCCCACCAGGAGATTCTGCAAGGGGGCCGGCATTTGGGTATACCCCTTCACGAACCTCCGGTAGTACACCATTAGGCCTAGGAACTGTTGCACTTCTCTGACTGTAGTGGGCCGTGGCCAATTCTGGATGGCTGTGATCTTTTCGGGGTCCGGGGCCACACCTTCAGCACTCACCACATGCCCCAAGTACTGCACCTTCGGTTTCAACAAGTGACACTTGGACGGTTTGAGCTTCATTCCGTACAAGGAACAGAGCGTCAAACACCTCGGACAGATGCTCCAAGTGTGCTTTGTAGGTCTTGGAGTAAACAATAACGTCGTCCAGATACAGCAAGACGGTTTCAAAGTTACAATGGCCCAAACAGCACTCCATTAACCTCTGGAATGTCCCGGGTGTATTGCACAGCTCGAATGGCATACTATTAAACTCACATAGATCCATCGGGGTAGCAAAGGCGGTCTTCTCCCGGTCTTCCTCGGCAACTGCAACCTGCCAGTACCCGCTGGTAAGGTCAAGGGTGGAAAAGTACGTTGGGACTTTAGAGCGGCTAATGACTCCTCAATGCGGGGCAGAGGGTAGGCATCTTTATGGGTAATCTTGTTAATCTGGTGGTAATCTACGCACATCCTCATGGTCCCATCCTTCTTCTTTACCAGCACCAGTGGGGCGGCCCACGGACTGCAGCTATCACGGATCACTCCTGCTTCTTTCATACTTCTGAGCATGTCCTTGGCACATTGATAATGGGCAGGTGGTATAGGCCTGTACCTTTCTTTGATAGGTGGGTGCGTGCCAGTGGGTATGTGGTGTTGTACCCCTTTAATTCACCCAAAATCCAATGGGTGCTTGCTAAAGACCTGCTCATATTCCTTGACCACCCTGTAGACCCCTTGTTTGTGATGTGCGGGTGTAGAGTCGGTGCCCAAATGTAGCTCCTGGCACCCCTTCTCTACTGGACCCTGGGGATCAGCGCCAGGATGTTGACTTTGCTCGCCTGAAGACCCTGTTGCATGCATGTCGTCTGCATTTACTGTAAACAGCTTGGCTATGGTGACATAGAGGGGCAATGTGACCTCTTCTTCCCCACTGTTTAGCACGCGCACGGGCACCCTCCCCTTCTGGACATCCACTACCCATCTGGCCGTGAACACAGTGGGCTAATGTTCTGAGTGTAGGGGTTCTACCACTGCTTGGTAACCCTGTCCCCGGGAGTTTATAGCTGCTCTGCACCATATCAACATTTCACTTTGTGGGGGCACTACTAGGGGGGTTGCATCCATTACCCATACACCACCTATCTCACCTCCAGAGAGATTTACCTGTTGCCGCTGCAGGAGAGCTCGGATCTCACGTTGCAGGACCCTCTGTCGCCCTGCTCCTGCAGTCTCAGACAGCTGTTGAAGCAAAAACAACACTTCACCCATGCAATTCTCAATGACATTTGTTCCTAAAATGATCTTCGGGTTCCGATCACTAGGGTCATTTTGTAATACTATCAGACCTTGTCTGACTAATTCTACTCGGCCCACTTTTACAGTCACCTCCTTGAACCCAATTTGAGTCACAGGTAACCCGTTGACAGCATAGATGGTCAAACCGTCGTCTGGGGGCATCAAGTCATCATCAAGTCAGAACTTCTTATAGAGTACATAAGGGATAGTTGTTACCTGTGAGCTGGTGTCAAGAAGTGCAGAGGTAGGGATCCCATCCAATGTAATAGAGACGATGGGCCGTCCCCTGACATACCGCTCTCTCCAGTCTGCTGGGCCTTGGCAATTTATTCCTGGGGATTGGCCCTTGGCCCCAGGGGCTGCCCGTTTAAAGGACAGCTTCGTGCGTAGTGGCCGGTCTTGTTACATTTATAACAAACAGGTAGATCATACTGGTCACCGCCTCGTTCTCTGTACGCTGAGGTCCGCTTTCTCATCGAGGGGACGTCCTCTGGGCAATCCGCCAGTTGGATCTCTCTCGACGGGATGGTCTTTGACTTCAGTTGCATGGCTTCCAGAATCCAGGCGACATCCTTAGTTGTTGCACTTGGGTAGATAAATCGGGTACTACTCTCCCAGTTGCTGTTAAGGGAGTCGTTGCAGGCAGGGCCAGGGCAGAGGGCTTTACTTGTGCTGGGGAGGCATCGGCCTGCCAAACCAGGAGTGGGGAGTCAGGAGCCTCTGGGGGCTGTAGGGCCTTGATTGCCCGTTCTTTCAGGATAGCAAAGTGCAAAGCAGGGTGCTCCAAAGCCTATAGCCGGAGCTGCTTGCGGTCCTCCACCGACCCGAGGCCTTTTAGGAACTGCTCCACTAGCACCTTGTTCCCTTCCGGCTCTCCGATATCGTTGGTCAGTCTCAGGGTCCGCAGCGCTGCTTGCAATCTCAAGGCGTAATCTCGGATGTTATTGTACTGCCCCGCGCTCGGCTGCAGCCGAGCCGCTCGGATCCGGACTCGTTTATCGGTGGCTCGAGCGCCTCCGGACCGGGAGTTACTTCGCTCTGAAAGGGGCTGGCGCTTTGAAGGGGGTTTAGGGTTACGGCTGGGGCCATGGTGTTTGTTGTTAGAGTTCGTGACGCCACCCACGGGTTGTGCTGAATGTGGACACCACCGCTGCTGTTCACTAGGCACCCGGGGGAGATGTTGTGCAGCTTTGGTGTTAACCCCTCCGTGGGCAGGGGAGATGTCCCCTGGACCTGTTTGGTGTGAGGTATCGGTGCTTGGTGGTGCAGGGCGATGCGTGGCCTGAGGGCACAGTTGTACTCACTATTACAGATGCACAAGAGTCTCTGGTAAACCAAAAAGATGGTGGTCGGTGCCCGCAGCCGGCTGCGTCTGGTCCCCCAGGCGGGTTGGTGGTCTCCGCCTTTCTCCTGCACCTTCTGTGTAGCTATGGACAACCCGTGCTTCAGCAATGGGAGCCCGCTCCCCGGGATTATGTGTCGGGAGAGCCCGCAGACGCTGGCCCTTTGGATCTCTTAGCCTGAGCGGTGGCTTTTTATCCCTTTTCGGTGGGCTGTTGTCTTCAGTCGGGACTTGGGTGGGAAAGGACCTAAAGTCCAGACCTCAATCAGTTAATTAACGGGATCCGGTAGTTTCGGGACCGCGTTTCAGGGTCTGAGTAACCCCCTTTGTGCTCCAGTTTCAAGTCGGTTCCCCGGTTCGGTATCGGCAGGCCACTACCCTGTCCCGGTCCCTTATAGTTCCACCGAGCCATCTTCCCGACTCCTGCAGGCTGAGGCCACCATCTGCCTCCTAGCCAGAGGTGACTAGGTTCCGACCCAGAGACGCGGAGTTAGGCGGGCTTTGCACGTTGTGACATCGCAAGCCGATGCTGCGATGTCGCACGCGATAGTCCCCGCCCCCGTCGCAGGTACGATATCTTGTGATAGCTGGCGTAGCGAAAATTATCGCTATGCCAGCTTCACATGCACTCACCTGCCCTGCGACTGTCGCTCTGGCCGGCGACCCACCTCCTTCCCAAGGGGGCGGGTCATGTGGCGTTATAGTGACGTCACACGGCAGGCGGCCAATAGCGGCGGAGGGACGGAGATGAGCAGGATGTAAACATCCCGCCCACCTCCTTCCTTCCGCATAGCCGGCGGCGGCAGGTAAGGTGATGTTCTTCGCTCCTGCGGCGTAACACACAGCGATGTGTGCTGCCGCAGGAACGAGGAACAACATCGTACCTGTCGCGGCAGCGTAATTATAGAAAAGTCGGAGCCTGCACCGATGATACGATAAGGACACTTTGGAGCTCGTTAATCGTATCATCTAGAATTTACACACAACGATGTCGAAAGTGATGCCGGATGTGCGTCACTTTCGATTTGACCCCACCGACATCGCACGTACGATGTTACAACGTGCAAAGCCGCCCTTAGACTGGGGCAGACTTGGGCACAGGTCTGCCTCTGCACTTGTACTTCACTCCTCCACTCCTCAAACTAATCTAACTGTTTTTCCTGCCTCAGGAGCTGTGAACTCCTCGGTGGGTGTGGCCAACCGCCTGGCTCCACCCCCCTGGTGTGAACATCAAATCCTGAGAGAGGTGGCTAGGGTTTTAAGGGTGGCTGATGACACCTTTTTAGGGCACGGGTGTTTGTGCAAGGGCCTACCTGTGACTATCTGGCTAGTCCAGGGCGTCACATTCCCCCTTGGTTTAATACAGACCGTCCGCGGGCTGTCCGACCACCACCGATTTATTTTTGTTGTAACTGCAAAAGATAAATGGGAAAAACAGATACAAGTATAATAACATTATTTACATTATAAGCAAGTGTGGAAATCATCCCTTACGGGGGGCATGTTACTTTAAAGTTGCAAACATAAAACATTTTTATTAAACGGGAACGGGTTCTTTCATTTGCCCACCCAAGCAAACCTACCCCTTGATGCTGCCTCTAAGAACAGGTCAGCACCCCTCTTCCCCAGTCCAGGAATCGGGTCCGGGTCCGGGTATTGCCCACAACGGGCCGGGTACAAAGTTCCATACCCGGCAGTCTCTCAGAGGTCCCATGTCCAGGGGACCCCTGGACCCGGAGGGTTATCACCGGTTGCCATGGTGACAGGACCTCGGCTGACTCTACAGCAGGCCCTTCGTCCAACCAGCCTCTCCGGAAACCGTAGACATGAAAGGTGTTCCAGGGGCTTTTTACAAAGCCCAAAAGTTATTGGGTGGTCTGCAAGTTCTCGGCCTTGTCTATGTTTAAAACGGGGTTAACTGCAAAGTCCCAACGGGGACGGGAACATGGTAGCCGAGAACCGCTACCTTTTCAACATTCTTCAGTGGAGCTGTATGGCGGGGAAGGGGACTGGGGCCACCTTGGAACACTGCGGCTCACCCTCCTCTTCACGTCAAGGGCGAACCATACCCTCTCCCCGCAATGCCGGGTGTACGTGACCAGCTCTCCGTCTTCCAGGTCACGGTCCGGGTGACCCATCGGCACGTGGGGGTACACATCTCGCCGGGAAACGAAGATCTCAGCCTCCAGGCCGGGCTCAAAAATGAACCCCCATCCACGGCGGGGGTCGAACTGGCGTACTTGGCCTTCCCGGGTCGGACCCCGCACCCTATAGGTGGCGCTGCAAAGATTTTATTTTTCTTTGATGGTCCAGGCCAGCACCTCCGCTTTCTGCCTCTCATGGCCAGCGATCTCCCAGCCCATCTGGTTCGGCTGCCGCTCCCAGTATGTAGCGTCTGCTTGCTCCCTCTGCGCAGGGGTTGGGCCCTGCTGGAGTTCCCCCGTACCGGCTACGACCGACACCTTAAGAGCTGGGGGACCCCGCAGTGTCGTGGCCTGCTGTGCTGCCTCACAGCGGCAACCCCGCGACGCCTCAGCCGAGGCCTGGGATCTGGGAACGGCCAGAAATTCCTGCAGGGCCCACTTCCGGCCGGGATCCACCTCCTCTTTGGCCGGGCGGACTGCCGGGGCCGTGGGCAATCGGGGCGCGGTCACTTCCGGGACCGGTGGGTCCACTTCGGGAACGGGCACCGTCCGGGAGCTGGTCTTCCATGGGAGTGGAATCGGTGCGGGACAAACGAGCGGCCGCCCGCAGGCTGCCTCCCCAGGTGGGTCCTCATAGGCGGATGGAACAGACTCCGCTGCCGATGTCGGGGGCAGCGGACCGAGCGGGGGAGCAGCGGCAACCGACACAAGCGGGGAGGGAAGCAACATGGAGAGCGGGGGCAGACCGGGTCCCTCAGCCACTTTGGCCGGTCCCTCGGGAACTCAGGGGCGTGGGTCGCTTACCCGCTCTCCAAAATTTGCCTCCACTTCACACACTCTCACGGCTGCAGCTATCTCCTACATCTCGGCAACCCATCGTTCCATCAGGAGCATCACCTGGGCCTGCAAGCGGCAGCACATCACAGCCGTCCGGGCTTCCACCCACGCCGCTGTGCCAGGCGCAGGCTCCGGGGTTGCGTGCTTGCTAGACAGGGCGGACATGCTGCTTGTTCGGGGTCCAGGAACCAAACAGGTGGCAGAGTCATGGAGTCCCTGCCCTTTATCTTCTCGGTCACATGACACGGGGTCTTCACCCGCCCCCCCTTGGTTTTTTCGCGGCACTCCGTTTCTGCTGGGCAGTTTCGCTTTTCGGCACGGCGGGGCTTCAACTCTCGCGCTCTTTTCGCGGGGAAGAAGGCTTTGGCGGGAATCTTCGCGCCAAAAGATGGTGGCAAGATGGTGGATTCCGAAATTTTTCAACGGGTCACCACTGACTTCTACTTCAAGGCGCACTTCACCAGGTAGGTGATAGTATCCTGTTCGTGACGCCAGAAGAGTTGATGTGTACCGCCCCGCGCTCGGCTGCGTCTGGTCCCCCAGTCGGGTTGGTGGTCTGCGCCTTTCTCCTGCACCTTCTGTGTAGCTGTGGATAACCCGTGCTTCAGCAACGGGAGCCTGCTCCCCGGCATTATGTGTCGGGAGAGCCTGTTTGCCCGCAGACGCTGGCCCTTTGGATCTCTTAGCCTGAGCGGTGGCTTTTTATCCCTTGTCGGTGGGCTGTTGTCTTCAGTCGGGACTTGGGTGGGAAAGGACCTAAAGTCCAGACCTCAATCAGTTAACGGGGTCCGGTAGTTTTGGGACCGCGTTTCAGGGTCTGAGTACCCCCTTTGTGCTCCAGTTTCCAGTCGGTTCCCGGGTTCGGTACCGGCGGGCCACTATCCTGTCCCCGGTCCCTTACGGTTCCACCGAGCTGTCTTCCCGCCTCCTGCAGGCTGAGGCCACCGTCTGCCTCCTAGCCAGAGGTGACTGGGCTCCGAGCCAGACACCCGGAGTTAGACTGGGGCAGACTTGGGCACAGTCTGCCTCTGCCCTTGTACTTCACTCCTCCACTCCTCAAACTAATCTAACTGTTTTTCCTGCCTCAGGAGCTGTGAACGCCTCAGTGTTCATGGCCAACCACCTGGCTCTGCCCCCCTGGTGTGAACATCAAATCCTGAGGGAGGTGACTTGGGTTTTAAGGGTGGCTGATGACACCTTTTTAGGGCACGGGTGTTTGTGCAAGGGCCTACCTGTGACTACCTGGCTAGTCCAGGGCGTCACCCTATCCTGGGGCCATTGCTTGCAGCTGTAGAACCTCATTCTCAGCTCCGCTTCTGTGCGGGTTTCAAATGCAGCTCCCAGTCTCCTGAAAATGGCGGTCACTGATGTCCGGTCTGCTTCAGTCCACATCTCCACTTCTAGCTCGGCAGCATCGGTCAGCTGTCCCAGTACCACTGAGGCCCGCTGCCACCCGTTTAAGGCATACATATCCAGAACATTACAGATTTTCCTCTTAAATCCTTGCAGCGCATCTGATCGGCCGTCATACTGTGGGAGCCAGGCATACATACGGCAATGTTATTGGCATTATAAGGACAACTGCTTCAGGTCCCGGTGCCGCTGCCTCTTGCGACTGGAGCGGCGTACGCTGCGCCATCATTACCCTGGTCGGGCGGAGGCAGCACCGCCACACTCCCATCATCTGGAACCGACATCTCCGCGCGCCACCTTGGTCTTTTCGCAGCACTCCCTTGCTGACCGTGGCCCTCTGGGAACTTCCGGTTACGGCCTCACTGGGAAGACGAAGGGCGGGGGTTAGGCTTTGCACGCTTTCTTGGGGAAGATGGCGTTTTGGCGTGAAAAAATGCCAGACAATGGCAGAATTGGCGGGAAACAGAATCTTGACTCGCAGTTTTCGGCTTTTAAGGCGCACGTCACCCAGGTAAGTGGGTCCTGCTCATATCCTGTTCGTGACGCCAGGTTTTTTGAAAGTGTACCGCCCCCGTTCCAGCGGCCGAGCCGCTCGGATCCAGAGCCGCGGTGGCTTAAGGGGTCTCCGGACCTGGGGGTTCGCGCGGACACTTGAATTAAAGAAGAGAGGGGGAGATATGTACAGGGGAGATGTGTAAGCTCGTGATGCCACCCATGGTGCGTGGTAATGGGGGAGACCACTGCTACTGTTGGGGAGCCCGGTGGCGATGGTGGAGCAGCAGGATGTTTAACCCCTCCGTGGGTAGGGGGTTTGTGCCCCGGGGCCCGTTGGATTGTTGGTGATTGGGGTGCCATTGAGTAGAGGAAAAGGGGGCTTTCAGTGTACTCACTCAGTCCAGGAATAATAACACAGACAGCTTGTAAACCAGAATTCTGAGCACCACTGCAGCTTGGAGGGAGCACGCTTGGGTCCGTGCCCTTGGTGTTGCTGTAAGCCTGTGGCCTTTCCTTGGCACTTGATTTCCTCTAGTTGGACAGTTAAGCCTGCTTTATATGTTACGATTTCGTATACGATAACCGCCCCCATCATATGTGCGGTACATTCAATTTGTTGAATGTGCCGCACAAACGATTAACCCCCATCACACTTCGAACGTCCACTTCCTGGAGTGGGAGGGACGTTCGGCGTCACATCGACGTCACGTCGCAGCCGGCCAATAGAAGCGGAGGGGCGGAGATGAACGGTACGTAAATATCCCGCCCACCTCCTTCCTTCCGCATTGCTGGCCGGGAGCAGCTGGACGCAGGTAAGATCTGTTCATCGTTCATCGTGTGCTACCCCGGGTACGATGAACAATCTGACGTTCAATTTTTAGGAATTGAACGACATGCATGCGATGAACGTTTAAAGGTTCAATCGCAATCGCACGTACCTGTCACACACTACAATGTACCTTACGATGCCGGATGTGCGTCACTTACGACGTGACCCCGCCGACACATCGTAAGATATATTGTAGCGTGTAAAGCGGGCTTAAAGCATAAAACTTTTCGAATCCCGCTCACCCGTACGGCTAACTGAGTGAGCTTGCTCTCAGGGTTCACGCGTAGGATTTCTTTGGACTGTATCGGGAAAGTCCTATCCCATCGGTGTGCTAGTACCCCGGTTTTGGAGTGGGTTGGGGATGAATCTTGAAGTCTTCACCACTGTCTGGCAAATTACCGGAACGCGTGAAGCTACTTCCCGGCCTAGGGTCCACATACCTCGTCATGCCCTGGCCCCTGCCCGGTGATGGCTCAAGGCCGCCGGCTGCCCTCCTCGGCAGTCCGTGCCCCTTGACATGTTCCCCTGCAACCGGGGTTCCAGCTCCTACCAGGCCCAGACCAACGTCTGCCACCTAGTAACTTCAGGAGCCCTGCTCCAGGCCGGTGACCTCTCCCTCTTAGAGAGTCACCAACACCTCCTTCTCCTTCCACTCCCGTTTCACACTTTCTTCTAAGTGTCACTTTCTCACTTTCTCCTCACCAACACCCTATCTGGGCGGCCCTATTCCCTTCAGGCCCCCCAATGGTGTGTCTGGTGGGTACGGTATAAAGTGTTTCTAGGATTTTGATTGGCTAAGCTGTTAGCAACTCCAAAGGACCAGGATCCATAACGAAGGAGGAGTGGATACTGTGGAGAGGGGCAGATTGCACAACACCCTGTGACGACCTGATAGGCCAGGGCGTCACATATGCTTTCTAGGGTTAATTGGGCAGTTCACGTCTCCACCCACATGCAGCCATAAACAGATCACTTCTGGGGGAGGGTTGGTTTTTTCCATTTTTTTTTTTGCTTGTGCACACTACATCCGATCATTCTGTTGTTACCCCCAGTGCAAGCCGATCAAACCCTGCAGGTGACTCACACTGGGTTGAGCACCAAGCGTACCCGAGCACCGCGATACTCCGAGAGTGGTTTACATTCATAAAGCCCCCGAACTCTGAACTCGAACTTAGTTTTCTTGGAAAAGTCGGAGTTTGTACTGATAGCCAAAATTCAGTTTCACTCATCTCTAGTGGTATTTTTGCATCAATGGAGTTGAGTGAGGAATTGTTTTTTTCTTGATGAGCCAACATTTTCATTGATCCCATTCTAGGTACAATATGAATAATTGATCACTTTTCATTGTATTTATATGGCTATGATGATATCTCACCTCCTGTATCTGAATTAATTTTCCATATCATCTGCTCATCTCCTTCCCATTCAGGTCCTTATAATATCAAATCCTCTCAGCGGAGATCTTCTATAGAAGAGAATTCTCCTGATTGCCCCGTGAAGGATGGATATGGACAGGGACAAGATGGCGGAGAGGATATTACACCTCACCCTAGAGATCCTCTTCCGGCTTACTGGAGAGGTGAGAGATTCTGATGACGTCACATTACATCATTCTTATCTATGGGAATAACAGATGGACAGAACTGGAGAGGTGAGGACTCTGGAAATGTCTGGAGTGAGATTTATTACTGTGTCTCTCCATAACCAGGATTACACAGTAGTGAAGAAGACCTCTAGTGAGCGCTGTCAGGCCCCTGTGTTTGAGGGATGGGGAAGACCCCTGAGCCCAATCACGGGGCCTCACCCCCCGATACATGAGGACATCAATGACCAGAAAATCCTAGAACTCACCTACAAGATGATTGAGCTGCTGACTGGAAAGGTGACACTGCTGGGAATGCTGGGACATTATACAGTAACGCTATGAAGGGATCGGGGGTGACGGTATCATTGTATGTGTCAGGTTCCTATAAGGTGTCAGGACGTCACCGTCTATTTCTCCATGGAGGAGTGGGAGTATTTAGAAGGACACAAAGATCTGTACAAGGATGTCATGATGGAGGTTCCCCAGCCACTCACATCACCAGGTAATAGACAGGACTAAATACACACGGCCTATAATTATCTGTATGTAAGGAATGAATTCAGTCCCTGTATGTGTCTCCTCCAGCTCTATCCAGTAAGAGGACAATACCAGAGAGATGTCCCCGTCCTCTTCTCCCACAGGACTGTAAACAAGAAGATCCCGATGTTCCTCAGGATCATCAGGTAGATAGAGAGAAGGTGTTATGAAAGCTCCCTATGATGTGTAGACGGCTGTTAAGATCTTGTGCTCAGTCTTGTTTTATCCTCTCCGGGGCTGGTGGTGAAGGTCGCCGCTGGGATGGTGTCGCTCATCACAGGCAGAGTGGGGTTACCTCAGGGAGGATGACTGAAGACGAACGGGGGTGGTGGTGGTCCCCATTGGCGCTGCAGCGCTGGGTGCCGGAAAAGAAGAGGCAGAGACAGGGGCTGCGTTTCCAGGTCTTTTACTCACTGGTAGTTCAGGCGCTGCCCCAGAGTACCGTTCTCCACCACGATAGACTCCAGCCAATACCAATTCTGTGGAAGGTCAGATCTGGTGTATGTCAGTCTGAGCCCTTCCTCCTTTGTTGCGCTAAGTATTGGATCCCCGTGGCGTGAATCACTTGGGGATCCTGGTGTCAGTAAAGTGTCCCATTCTGTATGCTGATAGCGCGATTCCGATGTGGGACTGGTCCAAGACCTCAGCTCTGGATCCTATATGCTATTTGGCTGCAGACTCGGTGGGACAGATCCGGTGACTCTTCTAGTCATTCCTGTGACCCTTGCAGAGTTGGTAGACAACGTGAAGTATATCTGCCCTAGAGTTTTGTACCCCGACAGCGCAGGTCCTGTGGAAACAGCCGCCTGCTTCTCCCCAGTGACCGTGTTTAAACACCTTGGCCCACAGAGCTGCCTCGCGGCACATCCGCTCTGCTCCGTGTCTACAGCTGTTCCCTCCTTTGTAGATGTGTTGTGTGTTCCAAGCTGTTGCCTCCAGCCGCTGCCATCGGCTGGTTCACTACTATCACTAGGTTAACCTTCTCTTCCCATTGTGTGCTGCTGACTCCCCCTGGTGGTTCCTTCTCCCTGACCCTGGGTCCCAGCTCCTGTGGATCAGGGAGCCCGTGGTGCGGTGGCGTCCTGTAAACTCACCGCTGTAGTGACCTCCTACTGTGACCCAACCCTGGCACGGTCCCCATTGGGGAGGGAAACCCATTGTAACTGTGTGTATGTGTGTTGGTGGAACCGGTACCGACCCTCCTTGGACTCGGGATAAGTACGAAACCCTACTTGAGGTGCAGTACCCTGTGGCGCCTGATGCCTCAGTGGCACCACAGCAGGATTAGAGCTGATCATAGATGTGACTTCTCCATCTGACTGTGACTTTTGGATCACATTTATCCCGTTCTCTACACTGAACACTTACATCAGGTTTTCGACACCAGGTTATCAGACAGAGAGAGGTCGCCCCTATCCCATGGGTCAGAAGGTCAACGCGCCAGCCAGCACTACTTGGATCTGCTTTGCTTTCCACTTAGCTGTGCAGACGAACCTTGTGCTGGTGCTGCTAGGGTTAAGCGGACCCTGGTGTCTTTCTTGGCTTACCATCCTGAGTTGTCTCTGCTGTTCTGATTTTTGCACTCCTCCCTGGTATAAGTTCTCACCACTTTACCTCAGTAGTTGCCAGGGATAACTTGCTTTTCCATGGTGCTGGCATGAAGGTGAGAGCCATGGAAAGAGAAATTGTTTTGAATTTGATCCTGGAGATTGCTGCTTGGAAGTTTTCTTTGGTGTCTTCCTATTGATCATCTCCCTTTTT
The DNA here is from genome assembly GCF_048569485.1 of Anomaloglossus baeobatrachus. Taxonomy (NCBI): domain Eukaryota; kingdom Metazoa; phylum Chordata; class Amphibia; order Anura; family Aromobatidae; genus Anomaloglossus; species Anomaloglossus baeobatrachus. The sequence continues at coordinate 1,371,448 of NW_027441795.1, read as the reverse complement.
ATTCATTTCTCTTCCATCCCCCTTTTTTACCACTTGTTGTTTGGGAATGCAGTTTCTTTTTCCTTTTGTGTCATTATCATAAAGCAGGACTAGTGTTCCTCCTGCCCTGCTCATTAGACACGGTTGCGATTAGGGTAAAATACGTAATTGTCGCACGACATGAAAGAATCTGTCTTGGGACATCGGGGAGCTGAGGATTGGTCAGAGTAAGTGACAGGGTTTATCCTTCCTGTTCTTGCCTAGAGGCAGTGGTTCCCACTCCATCTTTCTCATGAAACACAGCCTCTTGGTGGAACACATTGGTAACTGGTGCCTACTGTCAGCAAAGTCCAATCTCAAGAGTTTCTGGTGATGACTGGGTAGGCACTTAATGATGCCCCTCTGGATAAGCCTGGTTCAGGGCGCAGTGAGGCTACATCCCTTCTCCTCAACCTATTAGCATGACAGGTTTACATGTAATTCTTCAAATGACATGATTCAGATGAAACCCCCAAAAGATCCATTCACTGTAATGAGGCAGCAGAGTTAGTCTGGACTCCTCATGGCAGTGCGTCAATCATCCCTATCTAGTGAAAGGTTATCTCCAAAAATTGTATTATTACAGCGGATTCTTTATGATGTTACATCGTCATCTTCTCCCCATTCAGGGTCCTACAATATCGGATCCTCTCAGTGGAGATCTTCTATATAAGAGAATTCTCCTGATTGACTCATCAAGGATGGATATGGACAGGGACAAGATGGCGGAGAGGATATTACACCTCACCCTAGAGATCCTCTTCCGGCTTACTGGAGAGGTGAGAGATTCTGATGACGTCACATTACATCATTCTTATCTATGGGAATAACAGATGGACAGAACTGGAGAGGTGAGGACTCTGGAAATGTCTGGAGTGAGATTTATTACTGTGTCTCTCCATAACCAGGATTACACAGTAGTGAAGAAGACCTCTAGTGAGCGCTGTCAGCCCCCTGTGTTTGAGGGATGGGGAAGACCCCTGAGCCCAATCACGGGGCCTCCACCTCACCCCCCGATACATGAGGACATCAATGACCAGAAGATCCTAGAACTCACCTACAAGATGATTGAGCTGCTGACTGGAGAGGTGACACTGCTGGGAATGCTGGGACATTATACAGTAACGCTATGAAGGGATCGGGGGTGACGGTATCATTGTATGTGTCAGGTTCCTATAAGGTGTCAGGACGTCACCGTCTATTTCTCCATGGAGGAGTGGGAGTATTTAGAAGGACACAAAGATCTGTACAAGGACGTCATGATGGAGGTTCCCCAGCCCCTCACATCACCAGGTAATAGACAGGACTAAATACACACGGCCTATAATTATCTGTATGTAAGGGATGAATTCAGTCCATGTTTGTGTCTCCTCCAGCTCTATCCAGTAAGAGGACAACACCAGAGAGATGTCCCCATCCTCTTCTCCCACAGGACTGTAAACAAGAAGATCCCGATGTTCCTCAGGATGTGTCTCCTCCAGCTCTATCCAGTAAGAGATATCTACTCATGTACTTTCTGCACTAATTTTGTGTTTACATTTTTAGGCTTTCTGCTCTGTTTTTTTCAGCTGTATTTTCTTTGCTTCTGCTTCTTCTGCTGTTTGCTTCTAGTGTCTTCTCTATGTTGTTATGAAGGCAACTTAAACACCTGCAGAGGGTTCATGAATGTTTCCTTGAAATTATGACCTAAACTGAAAATAAGCCCTAACATGATTTTATGGGATTTTTGGAGAATGCTTGAAATATAAGCTCTACTCCAAGAATAAGCCCTAGTTACAGTCAGGAGTTGGGAGGAATCAAACTGCGCAATTTCTGAGGAACCCCACTCTCTTATGGACTACATCAGTTGTATTCTAAGGTTGATTGTTTAAGGACCTTTGATGATTTCAAAGTCATGTGACATGATGTAACCAAAGGTCTCTTAATTGCACGAGTCTAAATGAACTGAACAGGACACAGGCTGGCATGCCGGACTGGTATTAGGGAAAGGGAGAGCAAACTGGACAATTTCACAGGGCCTCCATAATCCTAGCAGCCCCAGTGTTTATATGCCAATTATAGGACTGCTTAAGGACCTTTTTTACATCACATCATGTGACCAAAGGCTGGTGTGTGTGTTCACGCCAATTTTAACCAGCTTTGCCAAAATGGGCAGAGCTTGGCCAGTAGAAGTGAGTGATGCCACCACTTCTCTAATTCATAACAAGCTGCGGCGTTCCCTATGCCAGAAATCTCACTCTGTGACGCCCTGGACTAGCCAGGTCGTCCCAGGTAGTCCCATACACAACACCCCCCCCCCCCCCTAAAAAGGGTACCAACAGCCACCCAAAAACCCTGAGTCACCTCTCTCAGGTTCTGAGGTCCACACCAGGTGGGGGCGTGGCCAGGCGATTGACCACGCCCACCGACGAGTTCTGATGGCCTGAGACAGGAAAAACAGAAGAGAGTTGACAGTGAAAGGGAGAGGAAGGAGAGGAGTAGGGAGAGCGAGTTTGGAGTAAAACTTCTGTCAGGGGTCTGGGTAGGAGCCCAGACACCCTGTGGCCAGAAGGCAGACGGTGATGACCGTCTGCAGGAGTCGGGATTACGGCCGGTGGAATCGTAGGGACCGGGGACGGGTGGTGACCCGCCGGTACCGAACCGGGAAGCCGATTGGAAACCGGAGCACCAGAAGGGGTACTCAGACCCAGTACGAAGCCCAGAAGCCACTGGACCGAGTCGAATTGACTGATTGCGGTCTGGACCCAAGGTCCTTTCCCAACCAAGGCCTCACTGAGGATAACAGCCCTACGATAGGGATAGAGAGCCACCGCCACGGCTAGAGATCCAAAGGGCCAGCGTCTGCAGGCAAACGGGTTCCCCAGCACACCAACAGCTGGGGAGCGGACTACCGTCGCTGAAGCGAAGGCAGCAAAGTTGACAACAGCAGGTGCAGGAGAAAGGCGACCACCACTAACCCGACAACAGGAGAGAAACGCAGCCGGCTGCGGGCACCGTCCACCATCTTGTTTTGGTTTACCAGAGACTCCATCGTGTTTGTCATAGTGAGTACACCAGTGCCCTCGGGCCGAGCGCCGCACCGCACCACACCAACACTGCCTTACACCAGCACCACATCAGCGACTCTCTCCCTGGGCCACGGGACCATCACCCCCTACCCACGGAGGGGTTAACACCAAGCTCCACCACACCGTTCCCGGGAGCCTAGTTAACGGCAGCGGTGGTGTCCATCTACTCACCACAACCCGTGGGTGGCGTCACGAACTCTAACACAAATCCCCAAAACAAACCACCCCTTTTCGGAGAGGGACGGGACCCCCGGGTCCGTGAGGAGCTTGAGCCACCCCACCGACGAGCACGGATCTGAGTGGCTCGGCAGCCGGCCGAGCCCCGGGGTGGTACAACTCCAGTCCATGATGTCATTTGTCAGTGTCCATTGCCGGTCTTGATGAGTTGGAGCCCTAATGTTTATCTGCACAGACTGCAAGACCCTGCTACCTGCTTTGGTTATAAAGCCCAAGGATAGGCCATCAACGTTACAGTCCCAGACAACCCCATTAAATATCCGGCATCTGTCTGTAACTATTTTATGTTCGTCTTTGATAAAAAATTCTTTGAAATCGTCAATGTTGTGGATCAATGTGACAAGGAGATTTTTGCAGGTTTTGCCAACTGTCATGGCGGTGTCAGGATCTGTGGCAATTATAGATTCTGGTACTCTGCATGTTCACTTCTCTGATATCTGTGAGCAGCGCAGGGAGACGCAGGCATGGAACCACAGGCTTGGGCAGGCTAGCAAGAATTATTCTCTGCTGGGCAGCTTGTTAATGTCTTTGATCACATGCTGTAGAGGAGAAAGTATCTATCGCTCCCCTTCTGTATATGCTCGCTGGACTATTTCATTAATGCCAACTATAGGTTACCTATACTGCTCTGGTGAGGTGTTGTGACCCAGACTTACAGGTGGTTGTTGTATATTATTACTGTGAGCTGTTGTGGTGTTAACCCTTGTTGTCTTTTTGTTGCTGCCTTTCTGTTCTTGCTGTTTTCCTTAGTCTCTTACTCTTTATTTCTGTGAGTTTGCAATGTGTTTCATCTGTCTTAATCTGTGTTTCCATCATATTCCTGCCCCATAACTTCCCCGGGGGGATAACAGATTAGATTTGGTCAGGAGAATAGTAAGGCACGGGACTCGGGCATCTCCATCTTCAGGGGTAATCAAGAGGTTAGGAACAGCTTAGGGTCCCATAGCGTGAGGGACTGTATAGGAGCCCCCTGTCCCTCATTATCCTGAAGTCACATTGTGACAATCAATCAGATTATTTAATGTAGCACATTCCAGAGAACAGGTGCTAGTAATGGGAGATTCAAATTAACGAAGATGTAACTGTGACGCCCTGGCCTATCAGGTCGTCACAGAGTAACAAGTAGTGTGCAATCTGCCCTTCTGCATGGCACCTGCATCCGCCTTGGTTATGGGTCCCTGTCCATCGGTGTTGCTAAGAGCAGGCTTATACAAATCCTGGGAACAATCTGCACCACACCCAACACACCCCCCATTGGGCAACCTGAAGAGAATAGGGCCACCCACTTGGAGAGTTGGTAAGGGAGGGTCAGAAGTGTTAGGAGCATGCCAGTTGTGCAGTGACTCTTACAGTGAGAGGTCACACAGTGGAGCTGGGCTTCTGTACCAATCCCAGGTAGCAGACGTTGGTCTGGCCTGGTGGGAGCTGGAACCCTGGTCGCATTGGATCGTTTCAAGGGGCACTGTAGTGCCACAGAGGGCAGTCCGGCGGTCTTGTGCCATCTCCGGGCAGGGGCCAAAGCACGATGGGGTATGCGGACCCTAGGCCGGGAAGTAGCTTTAAGTGTCCTGGTAATTTACCCGACGAGGACGGAGTCTTCAAGAGCCGTCCTCCACGTGCTCCAAAATTGGGGTACTAGCACAACGAGGGGGATAGGACTTCCCAAATACTGTCCAGAAAATCCCAAGCGTGAACCCTGAGAGCAAGCTCATTCCGTTAGCCATAGTGGTGAGCTGGACCCAACTAGTTTCACACTACAGGGGCCACTTAGAAAGAAGGTGCCACGGAAAAAGGTTACAGGCTAACAAGCAACACCAACGGGCACGGACCCAGCGTGCTCCAGCCTTGCTGCAGCAGTGCTCAGGACTTTGGTTTACAAGTTGTCGGTGCTAGCATTATTGGACTGAGTGAGTACGCAGTGACCCTTTACTCCCCGACGGTCCCCTTATCATCACCACCAAGCCTCGGGGCATTCCCCCCTACCCACGTAGGGGTTAAAACACCTGGCTGCAGTAGTATCGCCACCGGGTGCTCCCAACGGCAGTGGTGGTACTCCACCTTACCACACACCGTGGGTGGGGTCACGAACTCTTACTAAAACTGTCCCTTGTAAATACCCCCCTTTTAGTTTGAGTGACCGCACGACCCCCTCTGGTCTGGAGACTCTTAGAGCCACTGCGGATCCGGATCCGAGCCGTCCAACTGCTGTCGTGGGGGCGGTACACCTCAAAAGCGTCACAAACAGGATACGAGCAGGACCCACTTACCTGCATGACGTGCGCCTTAGAACCGAAAACTGCGAGTCAAAATTCTGTATCCCACCAATTCTGCCACTTTTCCACCATTTTCCGCGCCAAAACGCCATCTTCCCCGTGAAAGCGCACAAAGCAGAAGCCCCGCCCTTCGTCCTCAGCGAGAAACAGGAACCGGAAGCTCCCAGAGGGCCATAGCGCGTGAAAGAGTGCTGGGAGAAAACCGAGTGGGCGTGCCGGAATGTAGCGAAAGAGAACCAGGGACACCAGGACTCTGCCATAACGTTCCTGACCACACAGAGGCAAGATGGCGGAGCGGAGCTGGTCACCGGAACGTGCTGTTCCCGGGGCCGCGACTTGTATAGAGGAAGAGACGGAGCATTTGTGCAGGAGAATGCGGACGCAGTTTCTGTTGATACTGAACCACTGGAGGGAAGAGATGAGGAGCCTGGCGATGTCTGTGCGAGCCCCTGAGATGGAAGTCCCACGAGAAGAGATGATAAGCGGTTACCCAGTCCCTGTCGATTACCCTAATCCGGCCACTCAAGCTGAGGGATCCGGACCGCCCCCGCTTACGGCGAGCATTCCACCGTCACCTACTTCGTCCTCGGCGGACGCCGAGCTGCCCATGCCAACCCCGGCAGCGGAACTTTCGGTGCCTTTGAACAGAGCTCCAGCTGCAGAAACCACCGTGCTGTCCCTCATCCCTGTCATTACAGCGGTCATCCGGACCCCGGCCAGACCAGACTCGGCCGCATCTCCGGGCCTGTCCTCAGTGGTGGAGCACCCGGACCCTGCAACCCCGGCTGCGGAGCATTCAGTTCTTCAGTCCGTCAAGGCGGAAGTGGAGCCTGGAGCTACACCGGTTCCACTGCCACGCGGCGTCTCATCGGCTGTTGGGGCCGCAAAAGTTCACTTAAAGCTAGAGCCAGCTAGGGAGTTGAGACTGGACGCTGACGCCCACTTCTGGAAACGACACCACCAGAAGTTACAGATGAAGATGACAACACCGCACCAGCGACGACGGGAGATTGCTGCCCGCACTGACCAACAGAAGTTGAAAGACTGGGGCTGGTATGCCCTGGAGGTAGAGCGGCACGTTTTGAGTGATGGCAAAGTCATGCCGGCCTCTGCAGCCGGGCGTCCGCGATAATGGTTGCGGTACCAGGCCATGTAAGAGTTATGAGTGTTTAAAAATGTTAATAATACCAGTAGTTTTACGAAGCCATAGAACTGTTAGGTATCAGTGTTTTTGTTTATTGTTTTTCACAGTTTATTTTTCATATAGAAACTGCTAGCAAATGAGTGTCTTAATTAACCAATTTTAAATGAACGGAGAAGTTACCTGATTTTCAGCCAGATTCTCTACAGTGTGTACACCCGGTACATGGACTTTGTTCGTTCTATAGTTAAGTAAATATGGACCACGGTCACAGGACTGGCGTGACCAACACGAACTTGTGTCTTGTATATAGTTTCACCTCCTGTGCCAACCAGAGTCATCTGACACATCACCTGGGACCTTAACCTGGTCACGGACCCACGGATAGGTATCCTGAGGTCAGGTTGTTTGGGTGGCAGGTTATTGGGATCCGGGACATTGGGACTGGACTGTCACAGGAAGGGGCTGAAAAGGAGTAGGTTGAGTCTCCGCTCCCATTAAAACCAGTAGCGTCCCCCTGTTGGCAGATGAACTCTTAACAGTTGTAACGTTTAAGTGACGAGCCTCCCCTGCGTGGAATGAACCTGTAAATAAAATGTTAACCCTTTCTATCCATTTTAAACAGTTTGAAAAAAATAAAAACTAAATTTCTGGTGTCCTGTAGCTCGGGGACGAGCTACGTTAAACCAAAGGGGAATGTGACGCCCTGGCCTATCAGGTCGTCACAGGGTACTGTGACTCTTGCACTGAGAGGACACGCAGTGGAGCTGGGCTCTTGTACCAATCCCAGGTAGCAGACGTTGGTCTGGCCTGGTGGGAGATGGAACCCCGGTCGCAGGGGATCGTTTCAAGGGGCACGGTACTGCCACGGAGGCGGCGGCCTACGCGGACCCTAGGCTGGGACGTAGCTTCAAGCATCCTGGTAATTTACTCGACGAGGACGTTGTCTGCAAGAGCCGTCCTCCACCCGCTCCAAAATCTGGGTACTAGCGCAATGAGGGGGATAGGACTTCCCAAATACTGTCCAAAAAATCTCAAGCGTGAACCCTGAGAGCAAGCTCATTCCGTTAGCCATACTGGTGAGCGGGACCTGACTAGTTTCACACTACAGGGGCCACTTAGAATGAAGGTGCTACGGAAAAAAGTTACAGGCTAACAAGTAACACCAACGGGCACGGACCCAGCGTGCTCCAGCCTTGTTGCATCAGTGCTCAGGACTTTGGTTTACAAGTTGTCGGTGTCAGCATTATTGGACTGAGTGCGTACGCAGTGACCCTTTCCTCCCCGACGGCCCCATTATCATAACCACCGAGCCCCAGGACATTCTCCCCTACCCACGGAGGGGTTAAAACACCTGGCTGCCATGCCATCGCCACCGGGTGCTCCCAACGGCAGTGGTGGTACTCCACCTTACCACACACCGTGGGTTGCGTCACGAACTCTTACTAAAACTGTCCCCTGTAAATACCCCCCTTTTAGTTTGAGTCACCACACGACCCCCTCGGGTCCGGAGACCCCTCGAGCCACTCCGGATCCGAGCAGCCCGACTGCTGTCGTGGGGGGTACATAACTCTTAGATAGGGATGGGCGATCCCGATTTTGTAAAGATCAGGGATCGTACTGATCACATAGTGATCGTGTGCACGATCCTGATCACAAGCTTTCCTGGAAAGCTCGTGTTACAGATCGGTCCAGGGGCTGTAAAAAGAAAGCACATTATTAAAATAAAAACCATTATGATCATACTTACAGGTCCCGCGACGCATCCTGCAGACTGTCTCCCAGCCGCTTTTGCCTCCGCGTCCGTCCGATCATTGCTGTGCCGCCCGGTAACTAACACTGGACTTACATGACCTTCATTGATGTCATACCCATGTGATCAGCTGGTGTGAATGTTGTACAGTCATTGGCTTACAGACTGGTCACATGACTATGATGTTTTCAAAGGTCCTCTTAACTTCCGGGGGTATTCACTGCACTGCTCGTCACTCGGCAGTCATCGGCTGTTTTCGGCCGTATTCGCGGTGACGTCAGGGTTCACCCAAGTCCATGGCTCATAGACTAGATTGAACTTTGACTGTCACTGTGCGAGTGTCGCATCGTATCACGGCACTCAATCTCCGGACAGCAGCGGGTCGGCTGCATGCGTTTCCATGCAGCTAATGTGCTCTTGTTCTGAGATCAGTCTGTGTGGGGTGATGCCTATGCGAAACGCAAGTGCAATCATCCCCTCACTGTCAGTTTGCTTCTTGCTCTGTACAGAACGATGTAGCAGAGCTGACAATGCTCTCTGCTTCTCACTGTGTATAGACTGTGTCTGTACAGAGTGATGAAACTGACAATGCTCTACCTATGGATTACGTCAGATTTAGGATTTTTTTATTATAAAGATGGATTCTCTAAATGTTTTTTTTGTTATATTTCTAATAAAAAAATTTTTTCTCTGTGTTGTATTTTTTGTACTGTTTACTAGAAATTCATGGTGGCCATGTCTAATTTGGTGTGACTCCATGAATTTCGGGCTTAGTACCATCTGAGAATACAAAACTGATATTAACCCCTTTATCACCCAGCGTGCCACCGCCACCAGGGTCACTGGATGAAGGAACAATGCGACATTTCCAAGGGCGGCTGCGGGCTGCCGAGAATCCCAGCCCCTAGCTGACTGGCTGTACCTGACTGGCGATCAAAATACAGCGGGAACCCACCCATTTTTTTTTTATTATTATTATTTTTAAATAATTTTAAAAAAATAAATAAATAATGGGCTTCCCTGTATTTTGATTGCCAGTCAGGTAAAGCCAGGCAGATGGGGTGGAGGTGGCAGCCCGTAGCCGTCCGCTTCATCTGCGCTTAGTATCAAAAATACCACGGAGCACTACGGCATTTTTTAAAATTATTTATTTTTATACATCTATATATTGTGTACATTTTATTTATAAAAATATGTATTATATATATATTTACACACACAGCTTTGGCAAAAGTTAAAAGACCACTGCAAAATCTTCAGTTTTTCTCTTCATAGGTATATTTTTGAGTAAAATGTTAATTGTTGTAAAATAAATACAAAATGTTTTGGTTGGAAATTCGGAGACGTTGTCAGTAGTTTATAGAATAAAAGAGCAATTTACATTTTAATTAAAAATATAAAGAAAAGAAAAAATCAGAAAAACTGAAAATTTTGCAGTGGTCTTTTTTAATTTTTGCCAGAGTTGTATATGTGTGTGTGTGTGTGTATATTATATATGCATATGTACATATATTTATATATGTACATATATATACATATCTATCTATCTATCTATCTAAATAAAATATATATATATACACACATATATATATATATATATATTTGTATAAAAGTAAATAATTTTAAAAAATGACGTAGCACTTCGCAGTATTTTTTATTCTCAGCGCACATAAGGAAGATGGCTACAGGCTGCTACCCTCATCTGCCTGGCATTATCTTGGCTGGCAATCAAAATACAGGGAAGCCCTTTTTTTAAAGTTTTTTTTGCCAAAAAAGAAAAAAAAATGACATGAGCGTCGCCATATTTTTGTATGCTAGCCAGGTACAGCAGACAGGTACGGGCTGCTCCCAACCCCTAGCTGCCTATTTGTACCTGGCTGGGAACCAAAAATATAGGGAAGCCATTTTTTTAATTATTTCATGAATTTCATGAAATACTTAGAAAAAAAAAAAAGATGTGTGCTTCGCCCAATTTTTGTATCCAGCCAGGTACAACTAGGCAGCTGGGGAATGGAATCCACAGCGCAGGGTGGCCCAAGCTTTCTGGGCCCCCAAGCTGCAAATTGCAGTCCGCAGCCGCCGCCATCTTCTGGCGCTGTATCCAACTCCTCAGCGGCCCTGGTGGTGGGTGGCAGGCTGGGTAATAAGGGGTTACTACCAGATTTGTTCTACCAGCTGGTGTTAAGCCCAAGATTCTTAATATCAGGCAAGTTTGATCCGGCCATTAAGAATCTCCAATAAAGGGTTAAAAAAAAAAAGATACCACACAGAGAAAAAATACTTTATTAGAAATAAATAAACAGACATACTTAGGGACTCCATCTTTATTACTCCCTCTCACCCCTCCACGATCCTGGTCTTCTGTCACCGATCTAGCTCTGCTATGTTAGAATGCACGGGGGAGGAAGAGCGCTGCTGCTCCCGCACTGTCTAATTGCTCAATGAGTGATCAGAGGCTGCGGGTTGGTAAGCGGTGATGTCACTGCTGCCAACATTGTCATAGTAAGCTAACGAACCGGTTACTATACTATAGTAACAGTGATCTCCAATCAACTGATTCCCGACGCCACTATTCATCACCGGCTGTGGCAGCCAATCCCTGCATGTGGGCTAACTCTGTAAAGAGCGCCAACGTGCAGGGAGGGAGTGCCGAGCATGTGCCCGAGCATCTCTCCGGTACACGGCGGTCGCCGAGTTTACTGAGTACTGAGATGCTCGGGCAAGCACCGTGTACCGGCGAGCATGCTGACACTTTAGGACCTTTGCATGATGTCATAATCATGTGACCCAGTCTGTAGCCAATGAGATAATACAACATTCCCACCTGACTGATCACATGGCTATGACATCACAGGAGGTCCTTTGGTTACCGGGAGGACACCGCGATGATCATACTTGGAAGCAGAAGCTGCGGGAGACAGAGTGCAGGACGCGTCGCCGGACCTTTAAGTATAATGACAATGTTTATTATTAACTGTATTCTTTATTTTACAGCCCCCCCGCCCCATCCCATAACTGTAATGTCCAAGATCGGTGATCGAACGCAAGATCGTGCTATCTCAATCCCGATCTCGACCTTTACAAAATGATCCGACGAGTCTCCCCGATTCCGACCATCTGGGGGATCGCCCATCACTACAATTAAGCCGCTTTACACGCTTTGGTATCACTAGCGTTATCGTTAGCGATCACATTCGCCCCCGTTGTTTGTGCATCACGGGCAAATCGCTGCCCGTGGCGAACAATATCATTAGGAGGCGTCACAAGGATATACCTTCCTAACGACGTCGCTGTGGGCAGCGAACAACCTCTTTTTTAAGGGGGAGGTTTGTGTGCGCCGTCACAGCGACGTCACACAGTAGCCCACCAATAGAAGCGGAGAGGCGGAGAGCAGACGCATAAACGTCACTTCCACCTCGTTGCCGGCGGACGCAGGTACACTGTTGTTCGTCGTTCCCGGGGTGTCACACATAGCGATGTGTGCTGCCTCAGGAATGACGAACAACCAGCAATCACAAATATCAACGATATTTGGAAAATGAACAACGTGCCAACGATAAACGATTTTTCACCTATTTGCAATCGTTAGCAAACACTCATAGGTGTCACACGCAACGACGTCGCTAACGATGCCAGATGTGCGTCATGAATTCCGTGACCTCAGCGATATATCGTTAGCGATGCCTTAAAGCGGGCTTTACACGCTACGATATATCGGGCGATATGTTGTCGGGGTCACGGATTCCGTGACGCACATCCGGCATCGCTTGATATATCGTAGCATGTAAAAGCTACGAGCGAATGTGAACGAGCAAAAATACTCACCTTATCGTTGATCGTTGACACGTCGCTCATTTTCAAAAAATGGGCGGGATGTTTACGTCCCGCTCATCTCCACCCCTCCGCTTCTATTGGCCGGCAGCTGTGTGACGTCGCTGTGACGCCGAACGTCTCTCCCCCTTCAGGAAGAGGATGTTCACCACCCACAGCGAGGTCGTGCGGGAGGTAAGTACGTGTAATGGGGGTTAATGAGTTTGTGCGCCACGGGCAACAAATTGCCCGTGACGCACAAACGACGGGGGCGGGTACGATCGCTCGTGCTATCGCACGATAGAGCGTACCATGTAAAGTAGCCTTTAGATGTCGAAATTGGACAACAGATTCAGAATACATTTTTTTCTAATTTAATATCTGATGTTATGGTTTAAAAAAATGTACTTTCAAGATAATATTAAAAAATAATAACATTGTGTTTATTTTTAGCAGATGACTGTATTGAGAGTTCAGATGGAAATCTATTATCTTCAGAATTTAAAATAGATGAAGAAAGTATCACACATGATACATATGAAGAGCATGCTGCTGTCCCAGATATACCTCCAGCCCTTCCTCTGAAAGCTTCATCATCAGATCTTTTCAAACAAGTCCAAAATTCCGATTTATCACAGAATTGTAAGCAAAATAAAAGTTACAGAAGGGAAATGGAACATGAAACGGCTCCTACAAGGGTGAAACCATTTTCATGTTCAAAATGTGGGAAATGTTTTACCAGAAAATCACATCTTAATATCCATCAAAAATCTCACACAGGTAAGAAGCCATTTTCATGCCCAGAATGTGGAAAATGGTTTACTCAGAAAATAACCCTTGCTCACCATCAAAGATATCACACAGGAGAGAAGCCATATTTATGCTTGGAATGTGGTAAATGTTTTACTAGTAAATCAAGTCTTCTTAACCATGGAAAACGTCACACAGGGGAGAAGCCATTTTCATGTTCAGAGTGTGGGAAATGTTTTAATTTCAAATCATATCTTGTTAGGCATCAAAGATGTCACACAGGGGAGAAGCCATTTTTATGTTCAGAATGTGGTAAATGTTTTATTCAGAAATCACACCTTGTTAGGCATCAAAGATATCACACAGGGGAGAAGCCATTTTCATGTTCAGAGTGTGGGAAATGTTTTATTCGGAAATCAGAACTTGTTGTGCATCAAAGATGTCACACAGGGGAGAAGCCATTTTCATGTTCAGAATGTGGGAAATGTTTTATTCAGAAATCACACCTTGTTAGGCATCAAATATATCACACAGGGGAGAAGTCATTTTCATGTTCAGAATGTGGGAAATGTTTTATTCAGAAAATAGATCTTGTTGGGCATCAAAGATGTCACACCGGGGAGAAGCCATTTTCATGTTCAGAATGTGGTAAATGTTATATTCAGAAATCAGATCTTGTTGTGCATCAAAGATGTCACACAGGGGAGAAGCCATTTTCATGTTCAGAGTGTAGGAAATGTTTTATTCGGAAATCAGAACTTGTTGTGCATCAAAGATGTCACACAGGGGAGAAGCCATTTTCATGTTCAGAATGTGGTAAATGTTATATTCAGAAATCAGATCTTGTTGTGCATCAAAGATGTCACACAGGGGAGAAGCCATTTTCATGTTCAGAGTGTAGGAAATGTTTTATTCGGAAATCAGAACTTGTTGGGCATCAAAGATGTCACACAGGGGAGAAGCCATTTTCATGTTCAGAATGTGGTAAATGTTTTGTTCAGAAATCATATCTTGTTGTGCATCAAAGATATCACACCGGGGAGAAGCCATTTTCATGTTCAGAGTGTAAGAAATGTTTTAATCGGAAATCAGAACTTGTTCGGCATCAAAGATCTCACACTGGGGAGAAGCCATTTTCATGTTCAGACTGTGGGAAATGTTTTCTTCATAAATCATATCTTGTTGTGCATCAAAGACGTCACACTGGGGAGAAGCCATTTTCATGTGCAGAGTGTGGGAAATATTTTATTCAGAAATCAGAACTTGTTGTGCATCAAAGATCTCACACAGGGGAGAAGCTGTTTTCATGCTCAGAATGTGGTAAATGTTTTACTAAGAAATCAAGTCTTGTTTACCATCAAAAAAATCACACAAAATAAATCATTTTTATGTTCTGAATGTGGAAAATGTAATTCTCAGAAATCAGATCTTGTTAAACATATGAAGAAGCTACACAGGGAAGGAACCTTTTTCACGTGAATAATTGAAATGTTTAAATCAAGTCTTGCCGACCAACAGAAAACAAACAGAGAGGAGCAGCCATTCTTGCGTTCAGAATTTGCCAAATGTTTTTATCATTAATCAGGTCCTGTTGTCAGATGAGTCACACGGGAGAAACCATCATGAAGTACCATAATTCAAAGGGTTTTATCCAAAAATCGGCTACAATTGCTCAAGTAAGAATTGGTGAGAGAGAGAGAACCATTTTCTTTCTTTTTAGAAATTATTGTATTTTTTGAACCATAAGACATAGTTTTTTCCCTATATTCCTCCTTCAAAACCTAACTAAAAAAATGTGGTCATGAAGCACTGTTATGGGTAGGATCTGCTGCTGACACTGTTACGGGGATAAAATCCCCTAATTCTGTACTAATGTCCCCCATACTGGGCCCCTTCCAGGTATATATGTCTCCCATACTCGTATATAGGTCTTTCATCATGGTATATGTTGCCCATCTTTATCCCATCCTGGTATATATGATCCCCATCCGAGTATATATATGGCTCTTGTCTTAGTATATATGTCTCTGTAACAGGGTGAAAATGTACATAAGATAAACTTGTTTGTTAATGAAGTATTGTGTATATATATATGCTATAACTTACATGGCCAAAAGTTGTCACTTAAGGGCAGTCACACTGCTAGACAGTAAGGGGTTACATTAGGTTTCCCTGGTAACGTAAACAGAGACAGTTAAAAGTTCAGTTGAGATCTGGAGACTGCACAAGCAAGAAAAGAGTGACAGGAAGAAGGCTGCAAGAGAGGATGAAGGTTGTTGAACTCCTGTGTTCTGGACAAATAGGATTGCCTGTTTTTTTCTTTGGAGCTCGTACGGCCCCTGACGAGGGGAATTCATCTGAGCGAACGTTTCTCCAGAAAGTGCTTGGATAAGCTCATCTAAGAGTGAATCAGAAGCAGTCTGAGGGAGACCGACGCCATCTTGGGTGGAAGACTTCTGTGAGTATCAACTGACCTTAGACCGATCGGTGTACTAATAGTCAGTTAGGGACAGACAGATAGGAAGAGGACACTTTGAAGGAAGACTATTCTTTGAAAAACTGTTCGCTGACAAGGAGCTGTGCTTGCTTGTTTATCCGGAGGCATTTGCTCTGACCCGAAATTTATCAGAAGTTAAGCTGTGTTGTGCTGATAATAACAGACTATTCTTCCTTTGCTTCATCACACTGTCTGGGGGCAGTGAGGTACAGAGTATTGCATAGCGGTACATGTACATAAATTCACTTGTATCTTACTGTATATGGGAAGTTGGCCGGGTACCCTGATTGAATTGTAAAAATAAGGGAAGGTGGTTGTAAGATTATATCCTTGGAGGGATCACGTGCTGTTATCTGTAGTAGTGCACTCGGGTAAGCCCCATTAATAGATAGGGGAGGGAGCGGTATGGCCGGTGGGGGGAATATAGTCCAGTTCATCTCTAAAGACCGACAATTGAAGTCCTCCAAGTTGCATAAATTGTTATTTTTTTTTATTCCAGGCTGTTGTGGCCCATAAGTTGTAAGAGAACTGGTTTTGTAAATTTTTTTTAGACTTATAAAGAAAACTGTTATTCACCATCTTTGTGTCCCTGGGTGTTCCATAGTGCCATCGTACCTTAATAGTCATAATGACCGGCATCCGGTCGTTACATCCCCATCCTTGTATATATGGCCCTCATCTCGGGCCCATTCTTGTATATATTTCGCTATCACGCTGCACACATAAGAAAATAAATGATTATACTCCCCATCCCTCCGCTCTCCCTGTGCACGGTGTTCTCTTCTGATGCTGGCAAGTGACTTTAGCATGTAAGCTGCGCAGCGCATGACATTACTGCCATGTGCTTCCAGTTACACTTAAGCTGCCGAAATATTCACTGCTCCCCACAGCCGGGATTATGGGCTTGGGAAGCAGTGAATATTCATTCTCTAATAGACACACGTGATCTCCCAGCCACTGCAGTAAGCCAGAGGATTGGTGATCACGTGTACCCAATATTAAAGAGAATGAATATTCACTGCTCCTCAAGCATATAATACCGCTGACCTCTTCATTGGCGCTGATTTCATTGCCTAGAGGTGGCCGGGATTATGGCGTGGGGAGCACTGAGTATTCATTTTCTTTTTTAGCTGGCACACTGTTAGCCCTTTTGAGAGCCTTTAGGAATATTTTTGAATAGTTTTGATACTGGATTATATTTAGATAATTCACTAATCTGAGGTTGCCCATTGCTTTATTTATTAAAAAGCGCAGCCCCAGATTGGAGATAGGAACTCTTAAATATATCACATTGTATATAATTGCATTTCAAATCTTGTTGTTTTGTTAATAAATGCTTGTAAAATATATTTCATGTCTAGTTTTCTCTATTGACTAGATGTGATAATTTTGCCTTTAAACCTTTGGAGTTGGCGCAGACCTGTAGGCAATTCACACAAAAATAGTGAGAGGAGAATTGAATCAGATTATGCATCCTAGATATGTGGAAGTTTTTAAGAC
The DNA here is from genome assembly GCF_048569485.1 of Anomaloglossus baeobatrachus. Lineage (NCBI taxonomy): Eukaryota > Metazoa > Chordata > Amphibia > Anura > Aromobatidae > Anomaloglossus > Anomaloglossus baeobatrachus. The sequence continues at coordinate 1,354,401 of NW_027441795.1, read as the reverse complement.
GCTCTGGTCCCCAATCATCAAAGCTACAGTGCCTACAAGTAGTATTCAACCCCCTGCAGATTTAGCAGGTTTGATAAGATGCAAATAAGTTAGAGCCTGCAAACTTCAAACAAGAGCAGGATTTATTAACAGATGCATAAATCTTACAAACCAACAACTTATGTTGCTCAGTTAAATTTTAATAAATTTTCAACATAAAAGTGTGGGTCAATTATTATTCAACCCCTAGGTTTAATATTTTGTGGAATAACCCTTGTTTGCAATTACAGCTAATAATCGTCTTTTATAAGACCTGATCAGGCCGGCACAGGTCTCTGGAGTTATCTTGGCCCACTCCTCCATGCAGATCTTCTCCAAGTTATCTAGGTTCTTTGGGTGTCTCATGTGGACTTTAATCTTGAGCTCCTTCCACAAGTTTTCAATTGGGTTAAGGTCAGGAGACTGACTAGGCCACTGCAACACCTTGATTTTTTCCCTCTTGAACCAGGCCTTGGTTTTCTTGGCTGTGTGCTTTGGGTCGTTGTCTTGTTGGAAGATGAAATGACGACCCATCTTAAGATCCTTGATGGAGGAGCGGAGGTTTTTGGCCAAAATCTCCAGGTAGGAGGCCGTGCTATCGATCTTCCCATGGATGCGGACCAGATGGCCAGGCCCCTTGGCTGAGAAACAGCCCTACAGCATGATGCTGCCACCAGCATGCTTGACTGTAGGGATGGTATTCTTGGGGTCATATGTAGTGCCATCCAGTCTCCAAACGTCACGTGTGTGGTTGGCACCAAAGATCTCGATCTTGGTCTCATCAGACCAGAGAACCTTGAACCAGTCTGTCTCAGAGTCCTCCATGTGATAATGAGCAAACTGTAGACGAGCCTTGACATGACGCTTTGAAAGTAAAGGTACCTTACGGGCTCGTCTGGGACGGAGACCATTGCGGTGGAGTACGTTACTTATGGTATTGACTGAAACCAATGTCCCCACTGCCATGAGATCTTCCCGGAGCTCCTTCCTTGTTGTCCTTGGGTTAGCCTTGACTCTTCGGACAAGCCTGGCCTCGGCACGGGTGGAAACTTTAAAAGGCTGTCCAGGCCGTGGAAGGCTAACAGTAGTTCCATAAGCCTTCCACTTCCGGATGATGCTCCCAACAGTGGAGACAGGTAGGCCCAACTCCTTGGAAAGGATTTTGTACCCCTTGACAGCCTTGTGACCCAACACGATCTTGTCTCTGATGGCCTTGGAATGCTCCTTTTGTCTTTCCCATGTTGACCAAGTTTGAGTGCTGTTCACAAGTTTGGGGAGGGTCTTAATTAGTCAGAAAAGGCTGGAAAAAGAGATAATTAATCCAAACATGTGAAGCTCATTGTTCTTTGTGCCTGAAATACTTCTTAATACTTTAGGGGAACCAAACAGAATTCTTGTGGTTTGAGGGGTTGAATAATAAATGATCCTCTGAATAAACTTTTCACAATTTAAAAAAAAAAATAAAAAAAGAAATAACATTCTTTTTTGCTGCAGCGCATTTCACACTTCCAGGCTGATCTACAGTCCAAATGTCACAATGCCAAGTTAATTCCGAATGTGTAAACCTGCTAAATCTGCAGGGGGTTGAATACTACTTGTAGGCACTGTATATGCCAAAAAAATGGTCACAAAAGCACTGAAAAGTCTCAAATTCGGAAAGTTGTGTTAGTATTTGGTGGCTTTTGGCATTTTCACTCCAAAATTGGCAGAGCTTGGGTGGGAGGGGGGCATGACAGCACATCTACTTTAATTCATGATAAGCTGTGGCGTTCCCTTATGCCAGAAATCTCACTCCAATCCCTGAAGGAAGTAATCTTTCTAGCATGACACAAGGAGGCACATGTCACTCGTCAAACGCTCTAGTTTCATGGCGAGTCATGCACCACTTCATCAATCAAGAGTGGCCCCTATATAAATTGGTCTCTTAATGTTATAAAAAATGATCTTTTTACAAAGAATAATTGTAATAAAAAAACAAAAGGATTTTATATGTCTGATATCTAAGGGATTATTTTTGTTGTCAGGCTACCCACAAATAGAGATAAGTGCACCCGTTGAAGTTCGGGATCAGCTTTTTCACTCAGACTTTAGATACAGTTTAGGGATTATCGAATACCAAAATATTCGACTTCGCGAATATCCGACGAATAGGTCGCCACTATTCGACTATTCGTGAATATTCGATACGCAATGTAAGTCTATGGGAAACCCGAATAATTTCACGTTGGACCTAACGCCAAGCTGTGGTGACTGAGGAAAAGGCTGAAATGGATGGGAAAAGGCATAAATAGTATGGGCACAGCCTGTAGAAGGTGCCTGACTGCATTTCTAGTATCTTGGAATAACGTGGTCTAAGCAGTACGCAGCTTTTACCGCCATTACAGCTCTCAAACCAAATTAAAAGAGGGGAAATTGATAAGAAACAGTTTGTAGTGCCTAATCACTTTAACAAAACATAAAATCAAGCCCGGACCTAAAAAAAAACACTTTTGCATATGTTCACACGTTTAGTTTTTTAGAATTTTTCTCCCTTTTTCAATTAGAAAGGGCTCTAATTTATACATTATTTTGGTGTCCGTCTCGCACTTCCTTTTTTGGGACATATTTAACAGCACTTTAAAAGGTCAGCTACAATGTGCCCGTTGGGATGTTGGCCTTGCCCTCCTCCTCCACCAACACCACCGGCTCCAGTGGCCCTCTATTCAAATTGTAGTCAAATGATTCAGTAATGTCTATTTTATGGAAAAAACGCTGGGACATCGAAGCTGATGTTGTTGATGATGATTGTGTAGCGCCCCTGAGACCATCAGGGCAGTACAAGGTACTGCATCCTGTCAATGATTCACAACCACTCCATATAAAGCCGAATAAGGCAATGGAACAAGAGATTCATGCAAGAATAAATATTTATTAATCATCATCAAAATATTAATAAAATGAAAAAGAAAGGAAATCCCATGAGGGACATGCACATGTCTTACAGATAAATATACAGGACACCACATTCATGGTTTAAGCTCAACTATAAATGCCTGTTTACCAAGCAATATGCAAATATTGTCAATTTTATAAATGCAAAAATACTTATTATACGTCAATATTATATACCAATCAATCATCTGTCAAAAACAATCATTCAATTGCTTATTAAAATGATGTACATAAATATATTGCACAATAATTATAAATATATTGCACTAACACTATGACTAATATATTGCACTGCCATTGTAAAAAATAAAATTGCACAATAGTTGTAAATGTATTAAACTGTGACACATATAAGGCACTGCCGAAAAAAAAACCCTTAGATGATACACGTGGTAAACAAAGCTGCAGACATGTGCTTCCCTCCACCCTTACGATCGTTTCACACCTGCTTCTTCCCTCCACCCTACGATCGTTTCACCCCTGCTTCTTCCAGGGGGCGTGTGAAACGATCTAAATAGCCAGTTATTTATTTCTGGCAGATACACTGGTTAAAACATTTGCTCAGATATGTGTGCAATTATTTGATAGTGTAATATTTTAGTTGTATCGGGCTCAATACTATTGAACTGGTATGTCATTTAATGGTCTGGATTGATGTGTAATTTATGAAGAGCTAAATAGCCATTTACAACCTTGGTATTCATTTTGGCTATATAATTGCTAAATTTCTGTGCCCCACTAATTGATAGTACAGTACCTTCAATATATTGGGCCCACTACAAATTTCACTCTGGGCATTTTTTTCGGCAGTGCCTTATATGTGTCACAGTTTAATACATTTACAACTATTGTGCAATATATTTTTTACATCGGCAGTGCAATATATTAGTCATAGTGATAGTGCAATATATTTATAATTATTGTGCAATATATTTATGTACATCATTTTAATAAGCAATTTAATGATTGTTTTTGACACATGATTGATTGGTATATAACATTGACGTATAAGTATTTTTGCATTTATAAAATGGACAATATTTGCATATTGCTTGGTAACCAGGCATTTATAGTTGAACTTATACCATGAATGTGGTGTCCTGTATATTTATCTGTAAGACATGTGCATGTCCCTCATGGGAATTCCTTTGTTTTTGATTTTATTAATATTTTGATGATGATTAATAAAATATTTATTCTTGTATGATTCTCTTGTTCCATTGCCTTATTTGGCTTTATATGGAGTGGTTGTGAATTTATAGGTTAAGTGTCATGCACCCAATGTATGTTCTTGGACTTGATTGTAACTAATCCTGTCAATGATGCAGGGCCAACTCCCAGGGACCTGGAAGACCAGTGCCGCTACCAACTAAACACATATATTAGCTCAGTTTTTCCCCCTTTCCCAAGACTGGTGATGAGCTAGGGTAGGACTCAGTAGATGGCCCCCCAGAGGTGGAGCCAATCCAGTCCACTAGACAACAACCAGTGGGAGGGGCAAGATAGACAGTTGACAGGGACATTTGAAAAGTCAGTCAGGAGTTGACGCTGAGACAGGCAAGAGAGTCTCTTGTGACAGTGAAGGGAACGGACGTGGCTGGAGACTGAGTCGTGTAACGGCGACACACAGGAGAGTGGTTGCCAGGGAAGGTATAGCAAGGTACCCCTGGACCCAAAGCACCGACGGGGCACAGGGCCCTAGGTTAGGTGAACGCTTCAAGCTGCCTGACAAATACCTGCACAGGGAGGGGACCATCAGGAACCTCACAAACCTAGAAGTTCGGGACACAAGTAGCAACAGGAGAGCCAGTGAACAGGACCAGATACTCCATCCCCACAGGGTTCACACTACCGCTCATACAGGCTTTGACTGAGAGACTACCAGGAGGGGACCCCCCAGATGCTCCAAGCCACAGGGACCCACCAACCAGTAGAGGTGTAGGGGAAAGAAGCCACCAGGTTACCACTGTCACTGGGATTAAGGGGTCCAGAGGAGAACATCAGCCGTCCTCCGGGTACCAGTTACCATCCACCATCCGAAGTGAGTAAAGAGAACCGGTTATTCAGAAACCCCTCGTGTGGTCTCCCTTCTTTAAACACCCAGAACCTCCATCCTCTGGGGCCTGGCTCTACTTGTGGAGGGCCCAACATTCTGGCTGCCAGCAACATCAGCCCCAGTAGTGAGAACTGTGCAGCGGCGGCTCCACTAAATAGCCGCAAGTGGCGTCACGACAAAAACTCTTTATTTTTATTTTATTATCGCCTGTAAATATTTCCCTTCTTTTTAAAAAGCGACCCCCAGGGTCACGGAACTGGGCACCGGCCATCACAACCTTGACACGTTCCCTAGTTACACCAGGCCCGAACGTTTTCATGCATTAAAAATGTGGTATTTGCTTGTATTCGCAGCCCGAGGACGTGCTAGGATTTACCAAGGGGGAATATGGCACCCCTGACCAGTCAGGTGCCACAAGATATTGCATCTAGTAATGGATGCAGTGCTATCGGGTTTCTGGAAGACCAATGCCGGTAAACACCAGACAAACACACACAAACATGACCCTTTTTCCCTTACAGACCAGGTAACAGGCTAGGGCTGGACCTGTGGATAGCCACATATAGTGGAGACTTATCCAGACCCGCTAGTCAGAAACCAGGAAAGGGGGAGGGGCCAGACAGTGGAGTGAACAGTTGACGAAGGACAGTGATGGAGGTGGACGTCTGAAGTCGACATGCAGCCAGACGGTACGTGTGTAGTGGCTAACGGGGCTAAAAGGAGTACAGTCGCTGGGAGAGTACAGAGAGTACTCACAGGACTGGGCATCGGCAGGGTGCAGATTCCTAGTTCAGACAGAGACTTTATGCTCATCTAATAAGTCGACCAGGTAAGGGAATCGTCACGGTTCCTCACCACTACAAGAATCCAGAGCACAACAGTAAAGGGAGAGCCAGGGATCTGGGACAGACATCCAGTCTAGAAAAGGTTCACACTGCCTGCATACGGACACGACTGAGAAATCAGGAGGGGACCCTAAAATGCTTTATGCTACAGGGGCCCACCAACTAGCGACGGGTGCAAGGAAGAAGCTCACCAGGTCATGAAACCGGCACTGTGACAAAGGGAATCCTGAGGCCCCAGTGGGGAATACCAGGACCAGTCGGGCTGCAGCTCACTTGTGAGTAAAATACCAGTTAAACCGCAGCTACTGTGTGGACTGAATTCTTCCTGTTCCCGTTACACCGGTTACCTCTGCGCTACATTTGCATCTGGCCAAAGGCAGGTTGGGAGCAGGAGGCATCATCGCCTGCTTCCTAGACCGCAGTTTGTGAAGCATGCAGCACCGTGGAAGTGGCAGTTGTTTCACTCTGGAACTCAGGCTTTATTCCACTAGCTAACACCAAGAATTTCAAAAGATTCTGTTTCCCCAGGGGGGAATTGTTCAGACACCATGGAACACATCATAAGGTACTCTCAATTGCTTTTTTTAAAATTGGGAGGATTTACAACAGTGCATAACATGCTAAAAAAAAATATGATTCCTCAGTGGGACATGTGTAACACACCATGGAGCACAGCATCAATAAAGAACACAAATAGAGACTGCCTGACCAATCGTTATAGACAGTGTAGCCTCAACAGTGGTTGTGCCAGTGCATAATGTACAAAGGCTTGAAAAGCCTTGCCCTGGGTGATTGGGCCGAACAATTACATGGCAGCAGCATAACAAGTTAGATTAGTCATGCGGTCTCATTAGATGATAGAAGACAAAATAGTCTTCAATGAGAAACAATGGAACTTATTTGAACTTAAGAAATACAAATTTTGGGGCTACAGTTATTATTGGGTCTTGTTAACAGGCGGCCTGAGATACTCTGGGGAAATCCATCTATGGTTCATTTTGATCATTGTCAAACTGTCTGCACTTTCCTTGGATAGTCGTGTGCGAGTATCTATTATTATTGGCCCCACTGAGCTGAAAACACGCTCAGACAACACACTCGTAGCAGGGCAAGCTAGAACTTCCAACACACTCGTAGCAGGGCAAGCTAGCACTTCCAAAGCGTATAAGGTGAGGTCTGGCCAAGTGTTGAGCTTGGAAACCCAATAGTTAAATGGAACTGTAGACTCTGAAAGCACGATGATATGGTCACCTACATACTCCCTCACCATCTTACTTAAGTGTTCCCTCCTTGTCATAGTTCCCCCAGCCGTTATCTGATTCGCAGTTGACGGTTTGTGGAAAATGGACCAGTTTTGGCACATTAGTCCCCTGCCTGTGTTGCTCCTACCGTGTTTTTCCAAAAATAAAACACTGTCTTATATTTTTTTTGCCACCCAAAAAAGCACTAGGGCTTATTTTTGGAGGAGGTCTTATTCTTGGAGAAACACGGTTGGGGGTAAGTTTACCCCCCAAAAAAGCAGACCCCCCCACTTCCCAGGAGACTCATACTCACCAGACCCTGACGTCTGCGTGGTTCCCAGGTCCTCCTGTGATCTCCGGTGGTTGCTGCACGCCGTTCTCCCCTGCTGCTGGCTGACACGCACAGCCCGATCGCAGACACACACAGCAAATCACACACACAGCAAATTGCACAAACACAGCAAATCACACACACAGCAGATCACACACAGCAAATCACACACAGCAGATCACACACACACAGCAAATCAGAGCAGATCACACACATCAAATTACACACACATCAAATCACACACACAGCAAATCACACAGCAGATCACACACACAGCAAATCACACAGCAGATCACACACACAGCAGATCACACACAGCAGATCACACACACAGCAAATCACACACACAGCAAATCACACACACAGCAAATCACACACACAGCAAATCACACACACAGCAAATCACACACACATCAGATCACACACACAGCAAATCACACACACACAGAAGATCACACACACAGCAAATCACACACAGCAAATCACACACACAGCAGATCACACACACAGCAGATCACAGATACACACAGCCAATCGCAGGCACACAGCCGATCACAGATACACACAGTCGATCACAGATACACACAACCGATCTCAGGCACACAGTCACGTGTCCCGCCGCAGGTCCTGTTCATTGCGATCCACCGCACAGCCTCTCAGGTTTCTGCCCGCGAGAAGACATCGGTGTTGCTGGATGAGGTGAGTGTGTATGCGATCCGATGTGTGTGCGATCCGATGTTTGTGTGTGTGATCCGATGTTTGTGTGTGCGATCTGATTATGTGTGCGATCTGACTGTGTGTGCGATCCGATGTTTGTGTGTGAGATCTGGTGTGTGAGTGATATCTGATTTTGTGTGTGTGTGTGTGTGAGAGATCTGATGTGCGGGTGTGTGATCACTGCAGGTCCTGCCGCTCAGCATCGGGTGAGTGTAATTGCCGGGTGCCGCTGTCTATAATGAAGTGTCCTGCAGTATTTGTATCCTTTTTTAGCTGCACGGACACTTCATTATTGATCCGGGACTATGGCTTATTTTCGGGGAGGGCTTATATTTAAGCCTTGCTCTGAAAATCCCTTCTAGGGCTTATTTTTGGGGGAGGGCTTATTTTTGGAAAAACACGGTACTATTTATAGCCCTCTCTTGTAATCCTGTTGCGTGAGATGACACGCTACCTCTGACGCCAGCATTATCTAATGGTAATGGTTTTATCAACTGGTCTACTACAGCCCTCTTAAATGTTTCCGTAGTACAATCCTTATTTGCCTCAACAAGTAGCGAAGTGAATTTGTCTTTGTAGCGTGGGTCAAGGAAGGTACATAACCAGAATTTGTTGTCTGTGAAAATGTGGACTAGCTGACAGTCTTGAGAAAGGCAGTATGACATGAACTGTGCCATGTGTGCCACACTCCGAACTGGAAACTTTGTGTGTCACTGCTAAGAATACATTCTGTCTCCCTAAACCTCCTCTCCTCCTCAGTCTGTCTCTCCTCATCCTGCTCCTCCTCAGGCCATCCATGCTGGACAGCCCTGAAGCTTCAGTTGTCATTTCCTTGGTTACCAACTTCAAACCATTCCTGTTCTTCATCATCCTCCTCATCCTCATGATGCTAACCGAAGGTGGCCTGACACAGTTGGCCCGATGTTCTGCGGATTACTAGCAACCATTGTGAAGTCTGGATCCACAGACACCTCGGGTGCATTAACACTGGTCAGTCAGACCATCCAGACAGCGTTTCAATAAACAAATCAGTGGAATGGTAATGCTGATAAGAGCATAATTACTGCTCACAATGTTGGTACAGTAATCAAAATTCTCTAGGACCTGACAAATGTCTGCAATCCACTCTGCAGTACTTATATCTGGCAGCTGTGTCTGATGGGCATGTTCCAGCTGGAATTGGGATACTGCCCTCTGCTGCTCATGGATACTGGCCAACATATGATAGGTTGAATTCCATCTTTCCATCTCATAGGGAGGTCACATATTAGTCTGTGACAAGGCAAGTGTAAGCACTGCTGCAGCACTGCCAGGCCAGCAAAAGAGGGAGATGACTTGTGCAAATGGGCGCTAATACGTCGTACCTTGGTAAGTACAGTGCCTACAAGTAGTCTTCAACCCCCTGCAGATTTAGCAGGTTTGATAAGATGCAAATAAGTTAGAGCCTGCAAACTTCAGACAAGAGCAGGATTTATTAACAGATGCATAAATCTTACAAACCAACAAGTTATGTTGCTCAGTTAAATTTTAATAAATTTTCAACATAAAAGTGTGGGTCAATTATTATTCTACCCCTAGGTTTAATATTTTGTGGAATAACCCTTGTTTGCAATTACAGCTAATAATCGTCTTTTATAAGACCTGATCAGGCCGGCACAGGTCTCTGGAGTTATCTTGGCCCACTCCTCCATGCAGATCTTCTCCAAGTTATCTAGGTTCTTTGGGTGTCTCATGTGGACTTTAATCTTGAGCTCCTTCCACAAGTTTTCAATTGGGTTAAGGTCAGGAGACTGACTTGGCCACTGCAACACCTTGATTTTTTCCCTCTTGAACCAGGCCTTGGTTTTCTTGGCTGTGTGCTTTGGGTCGTTGTCTTGTTGGAAGATGAAATGACGACCCATCTTAAGATCCTTGATGAAGGAGCGGAGGTTCTTGGCCAAAATCTCCAGGTAGGCCGTGCTATCCATCTTCCCATGGATGCGGACCAGATGGTCAGGCCCCTTGGCTGAGAAACAACCCCACAGCATGATGTTGCCACCACCATGCTTGACTGTAGGGATGGTATTCTTGGGGTCGTATGCAGTGCCATCCAGTCTCCAAACGTCACGTGTGTGGTTGGCACCAAAGATCTCGATCTTGGTCTCATCAGACCAGAGAACCTTGAACCAGTCTGTCTCAGAGTCCTCCAAGTGATCATGAGCTAACTGTAGACGGGCCTTGACATGACGCTTTGAAAGTAAAGGTACCTTACGGGCTCGTCTGGAACGGAGACCATTGCGGTGGAGTACGTTACTTATGGTGTTGACTGAAACCAATGTCCCCACTGCCATGAGATCTTCCCGGAGCTCCTTCCTTGTTGTCCTTGGGTTAGCCTTGAGTCTTCGGACAAGCCTGGCCTCGGCACGGGTGGAAACTTTCAAAGGCTGTCCAGGCCGTGGAAGGCTAACAGTAGTTCCATAAGCCTTCCACTTCCGGATGATGCTCCCAACAGTGGAGACAGGTAGGCCCAACTCCTTGGAAAGGGTTTTGTACCCCTTGCCAGCCTTGTGACCCTCCACGATATTGTCTCTGATGGCCTTGGAATGCTCCTTTGTCTTTTCCATGTTGACCAAGTATGAGTGCTGTTCACAAGTTTGGGGAGGGTCTTAATTAGTCAGAAAAGGCTGGAAAAAGAGATAATTAATCCAAACATGTGAAGCTCATTGTTCTTTGTGCCTGAAATACTTCTTAATACTTTAGGTGAACCAAACAGAATTCTTGTGGTTTGAGGGGTTGAATAATAAATGACCCTCTGAATAAACTTTTCACAATTTAAAAAAAAAATAAAAAAAGAAATAACATTATTTTTTGCTGCAGTGCATTTCACACTTCCAGGCTGATCTACAGTCCAAATGTCACAATGCCAAGTTAATTCCGAATGTGTAAACCTGCTAAATCTGCAGGGGGTTGAATACTACTTGTAGGCACTGTAGGTCTGGTATCTCAGGGTATTTTTTGAGAAAGTGCTGAACTACTAAATTTACAACATGGGCCATACAAGGAATGTGTACAAGCTTTCCAAGCTTTGAAGCTGCCACCAGATTACGACCATTATTGCATACTACCATCCTTGGATGGTAGTATGGATGGTTGGGAGAAGGAGGCATCAGCGCCACCTTCTTGCACACGAGTTTGGGAAGCAGGCAGCCTAGGGGAAGTGGCAGTGTTTTGAGTCTGGACATCATGTTTTTTTACCTAGAGCCTTCAACCTAGAGGTCCAAGAGTGCAGGCCATTCATCTGTCTCCTCAGTTATTGCTTTCAAAAGCTCAGGTGCTGTGGGCAATTTGTCACCGATACAGATGAGCTTCAGTAGAGTGTGTTGCCGCTTAGCCGAGGCAGTGCTGCCGAGATCCCAGCTGGGGAATGATGTCGACGGTTCAACACCGGCGGATGTTAAGCAGGATGCACAGGAGCCAGATGAAAAGTAGGAGAAGGAGGGAGTTGTTGCTGTGTAGGAGGCAACTGAAACTCTGAAGTGGGGCCCACTATTCTGGGTGTGGGAATTATACGGATGTTGCCGGCTCAGACTCTGTACCAGCCGCCACCAGGTTCACCCAGTGTGCCGTCAGTGAAATGTAGCGTCCCTGTCCACTTCTGCTTGTCCACATGTCTGTGGTTAAGTGGACCTTCCCTGTTATGGCGTTGGTGAGAACCCATTTGATGTTTATGGACACGTGATTGTGGAGCACGGGGACCGCACAACGAGCAAAAAAGTGGTGGCTAGGCACAGAGTATCGATGTTCTGCCACTGCCAAAAGGTCACGGAAAGCCTCTGTTCCCACAAGCCGATATGGCAACATCTCAAGGCCTATCAATCGTGCAATGTGTGTAGGTATGGTTTGTGCCTTTGGGTGCATAACTGGGTATTTTCGCTTCTTTTCGAAGGTCTGTGGTATGGCCAACTGAATGGAACGCTGTGACAACAAAGCGGATGTGGTCGATGATGATTGAGTGTGGCCAACATCAGGTTGGGAGAAGGAGGCATCAGCTCCACCTTCTTGCACACGAATTTGGGAAGCAGGCAGCCCAGGGGAAGTGGCAGTGTTTTGAGTCTAGAAATCATGTTTTTTTTACGTAGAGTCTTCAACCACCTAGTGGTGTGCTTGGCTATCATATGGTTTCTCAAGCTGGAGGTGCCCAAGCTGGAAGTATTTCTGCCTCTGCTAAGCTTGGTCTGACAGATTTGACAAATGGCAACCGTTTGGTCCAAAGGACTCTTGGAAAAAACTCCCATACAATCGCAGCATGGACCCTATGACTCGGAGATGACACAGGTGATGGTGTCATGTGCACAGTTTGTTGACCTCTGGCAGTGGTCGAAACCCTATCTCTTACAGCCTTTTTGCGGACTATGGGTACATGCTCCTCTGTGCTGCTGCTCTCACAATCCATGTTACCCGTCCATGTTGGATCAGTTACCTCATCATCGACCAGGTCATCTTCACATTCCTGAAGGTCAACATTAGAGTTGAGCAATGTTCGATTCGAACGGTTCACCAATTTCAAATTCGAGTGATTTTAGGCGGCGTTCAAGTCATTTGACAAACTCTAATGATTTGCTTCAAGTTTGGCACTTCGAGTTATGATCGATAACGGTTCGATCACCAAAAAGCGTAGCTAGTTACTAGCTGGCTTTTCACTGTAATACTGTGAGTCACTGGGTATTATGATATTATCGAAATTCAGCATATAGTGTGCGGGGGGACGGGGTTCAGATCAGTGCTGCTGCTGAGTGCTGAAAGAATGGCGATCGCCATTTTTTTTTTTCCTAACCGCGTGTACAGTGAGGTGGGCCAGGCTGTCAGCCAATCACAGACACACACACACACACACAGCAAAGTGGATTTTTGCCAGACAAGCAAGGGCATGTGTCATAGGCTGTGTATGTGTCAGGGCCGGGAGTACTGGTGGGCCCAGGAGGTGGATCCACTGGACCTTGCACCCCACCGGAGGGCAGGGCACACGGCAGCCGGAGCACTGACGTGGCAGGGACAAGTATAAGCAGGTCACCAAAGTCACAGAGTTCTTTCGGACAGTAATGTAAACAGGCACAGGTACCAGAGTGCAAGGACAAAAAGTCAGTAGGACACCGTACCAGGGGACCTGAGCACCTAGCTCATAAGACTAGCTACAAGACACGTTGATCAGGCCCCGCCCACATGGAAAGGCCAGTCTTATATACCCAGCACAGCCTCATGTCATTTCCTGCTGCAGGTGTGCTGGGCCTATAAGACCAGGAGAGTGGGCGCGGTCTGGTCCTATACAGAACCATGTGGCTAAGACTCAGAGTCAGACTCATAAGACCAGGAGCAGGACACAGGAGAGCACGAGCGGGAGCGGCAGCCATGACTGGTGAACACATGGACTGGATCAGTGGGTAAGGAGCGGTGCTGGGACATGGGGAGCGTGACAGTACCCCCCCCTCTATGCCCCCCCCTCCGTGCACAGAACCCCAGGGGCACTCCAGATCGAGTCACCGGACCAGGATCCAACACAAAGGCGGGGAAGGACCGCTGATCCTGTACCGCCTTCCTGGCCACACGACGCCTAGCCGATCTACCAGCAGTGGCAACGGGGGCAACGGGAAGTGGGGGGAGACAGTCAGAAGCAGGACTGGAGTCCTGGACGACCGGATCGGGCGCCTCGGACCGGATACAGGACAATGTCTCTTCCTCGGTAGCCGGTGGCATCACAGTCTCAGTTGTCAGGGACGGTGGAACATCGCTGGAGTGCGTCGCCTCCTCTGGTTCCGGTGGCACCACAGGTACAAGTGACAGGAGTTGTGGTACGGCACTGGACTGCGTCGTCACCTCTTCCTCTTCCTGCGGCATAACAGGTTCAGGTGACAGGGGCCGAGGAACGGGCTGTAGGCAGTGGTCATGACACAAGGGCCCCCAGCGAGTAATAGCGCCAGAGCTCCAACTAATGGCAGGGTCATGGAGTTGAAGCCAGGGCAGACCCAGCAGGAGCTCAGGAGCCATTCTTGGGATGACATAGAAGGCAATGGTCTCAGTATGCAACGTGCCAACCTGGAGTCTCACGGGTTCAGTGGTATACCGGACAGGTTCGTATAGTGGTTTACCATCCACGGAGGCGAACCAGAGGGGCTTGGCAAGCGGGATCACAGGTACCTGGTATCGGTTCACTGCAGACTGGTGTATGAAATTACCCGCTGCCCCAGAATCAATGTGGGCCTCTGCTGTGAACCTGATCTTCTCCGTCGTCACCTGGACAGTCTGTGTAACTGGAACGGAGGGGATTCCGGTGCCAAGGGTGGCGGTTCCCACCTCCCCTTGGACCTCGGGTCTACCAGGTTTCTCCGGACAAGAACGTAGCATATGTGACCCGTCTCCGCAATAGAAGTACAGGCCCCGGGCGAGCCGTTCTGCACGGCGTTGCTTGGCCTGGGTCAGACGGTCCACCTGCATGGGTTCTGGCGATAAGTCACGGAAAGGCAGGGACGAGGGAACGGTAGGTCTTTGCGAGGGCAAGGCATGGCAAGGTGGTCGCTTCTCCCGGACTCTCTCTTTGGTACGCTCCTGAAAGCGAAGATCAATCCAGGTGGCCAGGGAAATCAAAGCGTCCAGGGTGTGAGGGACATCACTGCCGGCTAGTTCGTCTTTAATACGACCAGAGAGACCCTCCCAAAAGGCCGCTGTTAAGGCCTCATTGTTCCAGCCCAGCTCCGAAGCGAGCGTGCGGAACTGGATGGCGTATTGGCCGACTGTTTGGGTCCCTTGGCGTAGCCGGAGGAGTGTAGAGGTCACTGCGGTAGTTCGTCCGGGTTCGTCGAAGGTGCCTCTGAAGGCTCGCAGGAACTCCTGGATGTCGGTGATCATTGGATCCTCGTTTTCCCACAGGGGGTTAACCCAGGCCAGGGCTTCGCCTTCCAGGTGTGACATCAGGAACGCCACCTTGGCCTGGTCTGAGGCAAACAAGTGCGGGAGCAACTGGAAGTGCAGAGAGCACTGGTTCAGGAAACCGCGGCAGGACTTGGGATCCCCTGCATAGCGAGGCGGAGCAGCGAGGCGAAGTTGCGAGGCCGTGGAAGAAACTGGTTCGGACCTGGAGACTGGTTGCTGCGTGGACGAGACGGCAGTCTGCAGCGTATACAACCGGTGGTCCACGGACGTCATGAATTTCAGCATCCGGTTCAGGGTTTCCCGCTGTTGTGCCAGCTCCTGGCGCAGCTCAGCCAGCTCCGATGTTTGTGCTCCAGCGAGATCCATGGCCTGATCAATCTGTCAGGGCCGGGAGTACTGGTGGGCCCAGGAGGTGGATCCACTGGACCTTGCACCCCACCGGAGGGCAGGGCACACGGCAGCCGGAGCACTGACGTGGCAGG
The DNA here is from genome assembly GCF_048569485.1 of Anomaloglossus baeobatrachus. NCBI lineage: Eukaryota > Metazoa > Chordata > Amphibia > Anura > Aromobatidae > Anomaloglossus > Anomaloglossus baeobatrachus. The sequence continues at coordinate 1,338,877 of NW_027441795.1, read as the reverse complement.
GACAAGTATAAGCAGGTCACCAAAGTCACAGAGTTCTTTCGGACAGTAATGTAAACAGGCACAGGTACCAGAGTGCAAGGACAAAAAGTCAGTAGGACACGGTACCAGGGGACCTGAGCACCTAGCTCATAAGACTAGCTACAAGACACGTTGATCAGGCCCCGCCCACATGGAAAGGCCAGTCTTATATACCCAGCACAGCCTCATGTCATTTCCTGCTGCAGGTGTGCTGGGCCTATCAGACCAGGAGAGTGGGCGCGGCCTGGTCCTATACAGAACGATGTGGCTAAGACTCACAGTCAGACTCATAAGACCAGGAGCAGGACACAGGAGAGCATGAGCGGGAGCGGCAGCCATGACTGGTGAACACATGGACTGGATCAGTGGGCAAGGAGCGGTGCTGGGACACGGGGAGCGTGACAGTATGTCACATGTCTTTGCCCTATAATACCCAACCATTTTCCCCGTTGCCGCCATTATCTCTCTGCTGCGAGTGGGTGACAGTCACCGCTCCCGCTGCTGCTGTGTGCGCTATAGACATACAGTGCAAGCTACACATCGCTTTAGGGATTAGAGACTACTTGTAATTTCAGCCCTTTTCAGGGCTACATTACAGCTGTTCATAGCCATTTTTGCTAGGCAGGTCTGTGCCAGCGCTGTGCAGGGGTTTGTTTATATCACAGCATCTGGCTAAATCAGCTCAGGCAATTCCATGGGGCATTGTTTTATTTTCAGGGATAGAAAGTGAGGCTTCCTCTGCTGACAAGCTAGCTACAGCACCCGTGCATTCTACACACCTATCCATTTTAGCTATGCAATTTTAATTGCAAAAAGTGCTGACACTTTTAGGGGCATACTAAAATTGTCTGGGATACTAACTTAGGGTTCCTCTGTTGTCAAGTAAGGTACACCAACTGTGCATTGTACACCACCTGTCCATTTTTGCTACGCAATTTTAATTGCAAAAAGTGCTGCCATTTTTTGGGCCATATTTTCATTGTCTGGGATAGTCAGTGTTGGTTCTTCAGCTGTCAATAAAGCTAGACCACCTCTGCAATCTACACCACCTGTCCATTTTTGCTACGAGATTTTAAGTGTCCAATTGGTGGAATGGTGGAAAGGAGAACAGGCGTGTTGGAAAGGGAAAAAAAGTTTGTGTCCGTGGGGTAGGTGGTAAAGCTACAGTAACATCTGCTGAAGAAAGGCCATCTTCCAGCAAAAGTAAGATGTCTACTACTTTCCATGGACAATCAGATGTGATCCCTTTTATACGGAACTGAACAACTCTACCAAAGGTAGATGATGCACAAAAAAGCACATGCTTGAATGGATCTCAAGTGCTCCATCCAGTGGCCTCTCCTCCACCTCAACTTAAACATCCAAAAAACTACAGTCTTCTGATTTGTCACCCCAATCGCACTTGCTTTCTACCAGCTCTCAAGTCTCCACCTGCGCAGCAGAGTATGGGGTAACAGAGATGGATGAGTCTGCAGAGCTGTTCAGTAACACTATAGCCTGGGAATCAGAGGTCTGCTCCAAAGCTACAGTGAGTCCAGACCAGGAAATGATCTGCAGTGATGCCCAGAAACTTTGTTAGTCAGATTCAGGCCCTGATGAAGACGTTTCTGAGCATAATGTAGACCCTCATTCCCAAACTGTAACTCCTCTTGGTGGAGACAATGAGAAACATACTGATGATGATGAGACTCAGATACCTGATTGGAATGACAACTTAACTATTCAGTCAGGGCCGGAAGAGGTTAGGTCTAAGGATGAGGGGAGTGCAAACACACAGGTTGATGATGAGATTGTAGATCCAACTTACTGTCAACCCACAGTCAGGCACTCGAGAAGGTCAGCAGAGGCGGTGGAGGAGGATGTGACTGATGACGAGGTTAGCTTGCGCCTTCCTGGACAGAAATGGAGTACTGGAATCACGTCAACAACTGCATCCTCAGCCACCACTCTGCCTCTGAGCACAAGTCGTGATGGCTCTGCAGGTCACATGGGCTCTAAGCCTTGCCTAGCCTGGTCCTTTTTTGACATCGCAAAGGATCTCCCAACTTATGTCAGCTGTAAGATTTGTCACCAATCTATAAGTAGAGGCCAAAAACTCGCTAGTTTGACTACTTCGTCCATGAACCGTCACATGGATAACAAGCATAAGTCCCAGTGGGAAGCTCACTGTGCTACAATGCGGCATAGCGGAGTGGGCCAACCACCGTCTTCCCCTTCTAGTGCATCCGCACGCTCTTCACCCTCTATGACCGTGGGGACAGCAGTCACACATGCTTTACGACGCAGACCTTCCACCTCTTTAACCGCAAGAGGCAGTGTGATTGGCAGGTCGTCAGTTGTTTTGGAAGGGGAAATAGCTGCTGGTGTAGAGGTCTCTCAGACATCGAGAGCACCAACTTTGGATGTAGGCAACATTATGTCTCCACCTGCACTTTCCTCAAAGACGAGCAGTTTTCATGGGACACCCTACTCAACGCTATCTCAGCACAGCAGCCAGCCCTCGGTCCCTCAGATGTAGACAAGTAAAAGGCCAATTCCTCCTAGCCATGACAAAGCTAAGAGGTTGACTTTCACCCTCTGTAAGCTATTGGCTACAGAAATGCTGCCTTTCAGCCTGGTGGACACAGAGGATTTTCAAGACCTTATGTCCGTCGCAGTGCCCCAGTACCAGATGCCCAGTCGCCACTACTTCTCCAAGAAAGGTGTGCCTGCGCTACACCAGCATGTCGCACACAACATCACTGCTTCCTTGAGAAACCATGTGTGTGACAGGGTGCATTTCACCACCGATACTTGGACCAGTAAGCATGGACTGGGGCGTTACATGTCGCTGACTGGGCACTGGGTAACTATGGTGAGAGATGGAGAAGGGTCTGCTGTACAAGTCTTGCCGTCCCCACGAGTTGTGCGTCAATCCTCTGTATGTAGAAGTTACTCTACTGCTTCTGCCTCCTCAACCTCGTCTGAGTCCTCCACCTCCTCCCAAAGCATGTCTGGTCAGGCCACCTGCGTTGTAACTGCGCACAAGGAATCCCGCACACCTCCTTACGATGCTGGCAGCAGAGCTCAACGGCATCAGGTGGTCTTAACGTTGAAATGTCTGGGAAATAAGAGTCACACAGCTGAGGAGTTGTGGTCAGCTCTGGAGACCGAGTTTAGTAAATGGTTGTCTCCACTCAACCTGCAGCCAGGGAAGGCCGTGTGCGACAATGCTGCAAGCCTGGGTGCGGCCCTTCGCCGGGGCAAGGTCACACACGTGCCTTGTATGGCTCACTTGTTGAACCTTGTTGTCCAGCAATTTTTAACCCACTGTGCCGGTCTAGATGGGCTTCTGCACAGGGCACGGTCACTATCTGCTCACTTCCGCAGTCCAAACGGTGGCGCTGACCGACTTGCATTGCTACAGAAGTCTTTCGGACTGCCGGTTCACCGCTAGAAATGCGATGTGTCGACATGCTGGAATTCGACTCTCCACATGTTGCAGCGACTGTGGCAGCACCGCAGAGCCTTGGTGCAATACGTTATGACGTATAGCCTGGGCCAACGAGATGCAGAGGTGGGACAGATCACGCTGATGGAGTGGTCTCAGATCAAGGACCTATGCACCCTTCTGCACAGTTTCGACATGGTGACGAATATGTTTAGCGCTGACAATGCCATTATCAGCATGACAATTCCAGTCATTTACATGCTGGAGCACACTCTAAACAGTATTCAGAGTCAGGTGGTGGGACAAGAGGAAGGGGAGGAAGTACAGGAGGATTCCTATGTGGAAGGGATACCAAGATCTACAAGGTCCAGGCGTTCAGCATCACCAAGGCGGCAGGCATGGGACTGTGGGGGAGAGGGATTATCAAGGGTGCATGGTAGCAGCCAAACTGTTGAGGAAGGTGTAGGAGCCCAGGAAGAAATGGAGGACCAACTGGCAATGGGCATGAAAGACTCAGCAGATGAGGGAGACCTTGGTCAAATTTCGGTTGTTCGAGGTTGGGGTAAGATGCTGACTACTGGGTTGCCACACTCTTAGATCCCCAACACAAGTCAAAATTTGCCGAAATAATTCCAGCCATAAAAAGGGACGCACGTATGCAGGAGTATCTGCAGAAGCTGTTATGCAATCTTAGATCGGCTTTTCCACTAAACACCAGTGGTGCACAGAGTGAATCTCACAGTTGTAACTTGGCAACCATGGGACTGTCGAGTCATCATCAGTCAAACCGTACCAGCAACACCGTATGTGGTGATAACAGCTATTTTATGGAATCGTTTCATGATTTTTTTTAGACCATCCTTTGCAAGGCCACAAGAGACAAGAAGTCTGACACATAGTCAATGGCTGGAGAGGATGATACAGGAGTATCTCCAAGTGAATATAGATGCCATGACTCTGCAACTGGAGCCTTGCTCATTTTGGGCTCCCAATCTGGAAAAATGGCCTGAGCTCGCCACTTACGCCTTGGAGATCTTGTCGTGTCCCACAGCCAGCGTTCTTTTGGAACGTGTCTTCAATGCTGCTGGGTGTGTGCTGACAGATAAGCGCACGCGTCTGTTCAGTGACAATGTGGACAGACTAACGTTCACCAAGATGAACAAGTCATGGTTCAGCAAGGACTTGTTCATGCGAAAAAGGAGAAAAGTTCAGGGCACTGCCCCAACACCAAAAGACTTTCAGAACATCCTATACTGGGCCGAAAAAGGTGCACATGCTCTGCGGTGCCGTTGATGTGAATAGACATATGAACATCAGAGCGATAAAAGAGAAAAAAACATCAGGCACTCACCAGTTGTTGCTTGTGCAAGTTTTGTTGTTTTATTCGTGCAGGTTACAAGTGCATGGAGTGGAGGGGAGGGAGCGGACGCTACACACGTCCAAAGACGACGGCGGCCGTTTCGCACCTGTCTGGTGCTTCAGCTGGTCTGGTGCTTGACCAGCTGAAGCACCAGACAGGTGCGAAACGGCCGCCGTCGTCTTTGGACGTGTGTAGCGTCCGCTCCCTCCCCTCCACTCCATGCACTTGTAACCTGCACGAATAAAACAACAAAACTTGCACAAGCAACAACTGGTGAGTGCCTGATGTTTTTTTCTCTTTTATCGCTCTGATGGTTCAGCAAGGACTTTGCTACCCCTGTGTCATCCTGGGGAGAGTTAAGGCTGGCGTATTTTTGAATGTGCTTGATGCAAATCAACCTGTCAAGTTTGCAACTGTCTTCTCCTACTTTTACTCGTCCAGCTGTTTTGTTTTCGCATGAGTATATGTCATTGTCACTTTTCCATGTGTTTGTGGTGTCTTGTGAGTTGTTTGTCACCTTTTGGACACCTTAGAAGGTGTTTTCTATGTGTTTGTATGTGTTTGTGTTTGCCTGCCATTGTTTTCAATGGGGTTCGAAGGTGTTCGTCGAACGTTCACTGAACGGAGCTGCCGTTCGACGAACTGAATCGAACTCGAACACTAGGGGGGTGGCTCAACACTAATGGTGAGTTAAACCCGAGACTGTGGAGAGCAGGAGTGGTTTGCCCTGGACATTAAGAAATGGATGGTGGTCGATGGGCAGCCATGTCTCCACCCCCCTGCACCGTCACCTGCAGAAGAAAAGAAAGAATAAGTTGGTAGTGGTTCCCGGCTACCCGTTGAACAGTTGATGTTTACCCCGTTTTTCAGGTAAAATTATGGACCTATACCTCAGGACTGGTGAGTAGAGTTGAGCGCGGTTCGTGGTTCGTGGTTCTCCAGTTCGCGGCTCGAGTGATTTTGGGGCATGTTCTAGATCGAACTAGAACTCGAGCTTTTTGCAAAAGCTCGGTAGTTCTAGAAACGTTCGAGAACGGTTCTAGCAGCCAAAAAACAGCTAAATCATAGCTTGGTTTCTGCTGTAATAGTGTAAGTCACTCTGTGAATCAAACTATTATCACATTTCAGTGTATAGTGTGCGTGAACAGCGCCTTCAGATCACTGCTGTTTCTATAATGGCGATCGCCATTTTTTTTTTTTTTTTTTCTTGTCTTCCTTCCCTAAGCGCGCGCGTCTTGTGGGGCGGGCCAGCATGTCAGCCAATCCCAGACACACACACAGCTAAGTGGACTTTGAGCCAGAGAAGCAACGGCATGTGTGATAGGATCTGCATGTCACATGTCCCTGCATTATAAAACCGGACATTTTCTTCACGGACGCCATTATCTGCCTTCTGCGTCTTTGGTGTCAGACATCACTGTCGCAGCTCCGTCTTCCTGAGTCCTATAGCCGATACAGCTGTATGCGCTGCATACACAGCGTTAGACAGCTTAGGGAGAGCACTTTATAGCAGTCCTTTTAAGGGCTCCAACCGGCAGGGTCAGAGAGCCATAGGTGACAGGTCCTGCAAACAGCAACAGCGTCTGTGTAGCCCAGGTCAGGGATTTCCTACCTGCATTTCACCATTAGGAGGGAATAGAAAGGCAGTCTTCCATTCCTCTACCCAGAGCACCACAATCCTGCCACTGTACCCTCTTGTCCTCTGCACACTCCAACTGATAACTAAGCCATTATACTAGCAAACACTCAGTGTACCTAGTGGCATCCTATACGTGGCTATTGGACTTTGCTATAGTCCCACTAGTGCAAAGACATTTGCAGAGCGCGTCTGCCTGCATTGCACACTACAACTCATTCTAACCAAGCCATTATACTAGCAAACACTCAGTGTACCTAGTGGCATCCTATACGTGGCTATTGGACTTTGCTATAGTCCCACTAGTGCAAAGACATTTGCAGAGCGCGTCTGCCTGCGTTGCACACTACAACTCATTCTAACCAAGCCATTATACTAGCAAACACTCAGTGTACCTAGTGGCATCCTATACGTGGCTATTGGACTTTGCTATAGTCCCACTAGTGCAAAGACATTTGCAGAGCGCGTCTGCCTGCGTTGCACACTACAACTCATTCTAACCAAGCCATTATACTAGCAAACACTCAGTGTACCTAGTGGCATCCTATACGTGGCTATTGGACTTTGCTATAGTCCCACTAGTGCAAAGACATTTGCAGAGCGCGTCTGCCTGCGTTGCACACTACAACTCATTCTAACCAAGCCATTATACTAGCAAACACTCAGTGTACCTAGTGGCATCCTATACGTGGCTATTGGACTTTGCTATAGTCCCACTAGTGCAAAGACATTTGCAGAGCGCGTCTGCCTGCGTTGCACACTACAACTCATTCTAACCAAGCCATTATACTAGCAAACACTCAGTGTACCTAGTGGCATCCTATACGTGGCTATTGGACTTTGCTATAGTCCCACTAGTGCAAAGACATTTGCAGAGCGCGTCTGCCTGCGTTGCACACTACAACTCATTCTAACCAAGCCATTATACTAGCAAACACTCAGTGTACCTAGTGGCATCCTATACGTGGCTATTGGACTTTGCTATAGTCCCACTAGTGCAAAGACATTTGCAGAGCGCGTCTGCCTGCGTTGCACACTACAACTCATTCTAACCAAGCCATTATACTAGCAAACACTCAGTGTACCTAGTGGCATCCTATACGTGGCTATTGGACTTTGCTATAGTCCCACTAGTGCAAAGACATTTGCAGAGCGCGTCTGCCTGCGTTGCACACTACAACTCATTCTAACCAAGCCATTATACTAGCAAACACTCAGTGTACCTAGTGGCATCCTATACGTGGCTATTGGACTTTGCTATAGTCCCACTAGTGCAAAGACATTTGCAGAGCGCGTCTGCCTGCGTTGCACACTACAACTCATTCTAACCAAGCCATTATACTAGCAAACACTCAGTGTACCTAGTGGCATCCTATACGTGGCTATTGGACTTTGCTATAGTCCCACTAGTGCAAAGACATTTGCAGAGCGCGTCTGCCTGCGTTGCACACTACAACTCATTCTAACCAAGCCATTATACTAGCAAACACTCAGTGTACCTAGTGGCATCCTATACGTGGCTATTGGACTTTGCTATAGTCCCACTAGTGCAAAGACATTTGCAGAGCGCGTCTGCCTGCGTTGCACACTACAACTCATTCTAACCAAGCCATTATACTAGCAAACACTCAGTGTACCTAGTGGCATCCTATACGTGGCTATTGGACTTTGCTATAGTCCCACTAGTGCAAAGACATTTGCAGAGCGCGTCTGCCTGCGTTGCACACTACAACTCATTCTAACCAAGCCATTATACTAGCAAACACTCAGTGTACCTAGTGGCATCCTATACGTGGCTATTGGACTTTGCTATAGTCCCACTAGTGCAAAGACATTTGCAGAGCGCGTCTGCCTGCGTTGCACACTACAACTCATTCTAACCAAGCCATTATACTAGCAAACACTCAGTGTACCTAGTGGCATCCTATACGTGGCTATTGGACTTTGCTATAGTCCCACTAGTGCAAAGACATTTGCAGAGCGCGTCTGCCTGCGTTGCACACTACAACTCATTCTAACCAAGCCATTATACTAGCAAACACTCAGTGTACCTAGTGGCATCCTATACGTGGCTATTGGACTTTGCTATAGTCCCACTAGTGCAAAGACATTTGCAGAGCGCGTCTGCCTGCGTTGCACACTACAACTCATTCTAACCAAGCCATTATACTAGCAAACACTCAGTGTACCTAGTGGCATCCTATACGTGGCTATTGGACTTTGCTATAGTCCCACTAGTGCAAAGACATTTGCAGAGCGCGTCTGCCTGCGTTGCACACTACAACTCATTCTAACCAAGCCATTATACTAGCAAACACTCAGTGTACCTAGTGGCATCCTATACGTGGCTATTGGACTTTGCTATAGTCCCACTAGTGCAAAGACATTTGCAGAGCGCGTCTGCCTGCGTTGCACACTACAACTCATTCTAACCAAGCCATTATACTAGCAAACACTCAGTGTACCTAGTGGCATCCTATACGTGGCTATTGGACTTTGCTATAGTCCCACTAGTGCAAAGACATTTGCAGAGCGCGTCTGCCTGCGTTGCACACTACAACTCATTCTAACCAAGCCATTATACTAGCAAACACTCAGTGTACCTAGTGGCATCCTATACGTGGCTATTGGACTTTGCTATAGTCCCACTAGTGCAAAGACATTTGCAGAGCGCGTCTGCCTGCGTTGCACACTACAACTCATTCTAACCAAGCCATTATACTAGCAAACACTCAGTGTACCTAGTGGCATCCTATACGTGGCTATTGGACTTTGCTATAGTCCCACTAGTGCAAAGACATTTGCAGAGCGCGTCTGCCTGCGTTGCACACTACAACTCATTCTAACCAAGCCATTATACTAGCAAACACTCAGTGTACCTAGTGGCATCCTATACGTGGCTATTGGACTTTGCTATAGTCCCACTAGTGCAAAGACATTTGCAGCACGTCTGCCTGCGTTGCACACTCCAACTAATTATAACTAAGTTGCATTGTCAGGGATATTTATTCTTTATTATTCTGCTGTTAATAAAGCTAGACCACCACTGCAATCTTCACCACCTCTCAATTTTTACTACCACATTTTCAGTCCACAATCTTGTCGCAATCAACATGAGTGGCAAAATGACAGATGCTGGTGGAAAGGGGAAGAGGCGTGGTGGAAAAGGCAAAAAAGGTTTTGTCCGTGGGGAAGGTGGCAAAGCTCCATTATCATCTGCTGAAGATAGACCATCTACCAGCAAAAGTAAGATGTCTACTACTTACCGTGGACAATCCGATGTGCTCCCTTTTTTACGGACACGAACAACAGGAAGAAAGGTAGATGATGGGCAAAAAAGGAAAATGCTTGAATGGATCTCAAGTGGTCCAACAAGTGCCCTCTCAGCCACTTCAAGTACCGCATCCAAAAAACACCAGTCCTCTGAGTTGTCATCCCAATCACACTTGATTTCTCCCAGCTCTGAAGTCTCCATCAGCCCTGCACAGTATGGTGGAACTGAGATGGCTGAGTCTGCAGAGCTGTTCAGTCACACTATAGCCTGGGAATCAGAGGTCTGCTCCCAAGCTACAGTGAGTACAGAACAGGAAATGGTCTGCAGTGATGCCCAGAACCTTTGTGACTCAGATTCAGGCCGTGAGGACCAAGTTTCTGAGCATAATGTTGACCCTTTGTCACAAACTGTAACACCTGTGGTTATAGACAATGAGGAACATACTGATGAAGATGAGACGCAGATACCCGATTGGGATGACAACTTAAATATTCCGTCAGGGCAAGAAGAGGCTCGGTCTGAGGGGGAGGGGAGTGCAAACACAACAATTGATGATGACGTTCTAGATCCCACCTACTGTCAACCCCCAGTCAGGCACTCGAGGAGGTCAACAGAGGCGGTGGAGGAGGATGCAACCGACGACGAAGTTACCTTGCGCCTTCCTGGACAGAGTCGGAGCACTGGTAGCACGTCTACAACTGCATCCTCAGCCACCACTCTGCCTATGAGCATTATTCGGGGTGGATCAACAGGTCGCATGGCCTCTAAGCCTTGCCTAGCCTGGTCCTTTTTTCACATCGAAAAAGATCGCCCAACTCATGTGATATGTAACATTTGTCATGATTCTCTTAGTAGAGGTCAAAAGCTCAGCAGTTTGACAACTTCTTCCATGAATCGTCACATGAATAAATATCATAAGTCCCGGTGGGAAGCTCACCGTGCTGCAATGCGGCCTAGCGGAGCGAACCATCCACCGCCCGCCCCTTCCACTGCATCCGCGCGCTCTTCATCTTCTAGGACTGTGGGGACAGCTGCCACACCTGTTTTTCCACGCAAAACTTCCACCACTGTAACCGCAACAGGCAGTTTGCTTGTAAGGTCGTCAGTTGGTTTGGAAGGGGAAACAAGTGAGTGTGTACAGCTCTCTCAGACATCGATAGCACCAACGTTGGATGAAGGCAACATCATGTCTCCGCCTGCACTTTCCTCACAAACCTGCATTTTTCCAGGGACACCCTACTCAACACCGTCTACACACAGCAGCCAGATCTCTGTCCCTCAGATGTGGTCAAATAAAAGGCCACTTCCTCCGACCCATGACAAAGCTAAGAGGTTGACTCTATCCCTCTGTAAGCTGTTGGCTACCGAAATGCTGCCTTTCCGCCTAGTGGACACACAGGATTTTAGAGACCTTATGTCTGTCGCTGTGCCCCAGTACCAGATGCCTAGTCGCCACTACTTCTCTAAGAAAGGTGTGCCCGCGCTACACCAGCATGTCGCACACAACATCACCGCTTCCTTGAGAAACTCTGTGTGTGAACGGGTGCATTTCACCACCGATACTTGGACCAGTAAGCATGGACAGGGACGTTACATGTCGCTGACTGGGCACTGGGTAACTATGGTGATAGATGGTGAAGGGTCTGCTGCACAAGTCTTGCCGTCCCCACGACTTGTGTGTCAATCCTCTGTCTGTCCAAGTTCCGCCACTGCTTCTGCATCCTCCACCTCATCTGGGTCCTCCACCTCCGCCCCAAGCCTGCCTGGTCAGGCCACCAGCGTTCTCACTGCGCAGAAGGAATCACGCACCCCTCATTACTATGCTGGCAGCAGAGCGCAACGGCATCAGGCGGTCTTTAGCTTGACATGTCTTGGTAATAAGAGTCACACAGCTGAGGAGTTGTGGTCAGCTTTGCGGTCCGAGTTTAATAAATGGTTGTCTCCACTCAAACTGCAGCCTGGTAAGGCCGTGTGCGACAATGCTGCAAACCTGGGTGCGGCACTTCGCCTGGGCAAGGTGACACACGTACCTTGTATGGCTCACGTGTTGAACCTTGTCGTGCAGCAATTTTTAACACACTATCCCGGCCTAGATGGCCTTCTGAACAGGGCACGAAAACTGTCAGCTCACTTCCGCCGTTCAAGCGCCGCAGCAGAGCGACTTGCATCGCTCCAGAAGTCTTTCGGCCTGCCGGTTCATCGCCTGAAATGCGATGTGGCGACACGCTGGAATTCAACTCTCCACATGTTACAGCGACTGTGGCAGCACCGCAGAGCCCTGGTGCAATACGTCATGACGTATAGCCTGGGCCAACGAGATGCAGAGGTGGGGCAGATCACCCTGATGGAGTGGTCTCAGATCAAGGACCTATGCACCCTTCTGCACAGTTTCGACATGGCGACGAATATGTTTAGCGCTGACAATGCCATTATCAGCATGACGATTCCAGTCATTTACATGCTGGAGCACACGCTAAACACTATTCGGAGTCAGGGGGTGGGACAACATGAAGGGGAGGAACTACAGGAGGATTCATATGCGCAAGGGACAACAACATCACCAAGGTCCAGACGTTCATCATCACCAACGCAGCAGGCATGGGACCATGGGGGACAGGGATCGACAAGGGCGCATAGTAGCAGGCGAAATGTTGAGCAAGGTGCAGGAGAACATGAAGAAATGGAGGACGAACTGTCCATGGACATGGAAGACTCAGCGGATGAGGGAGACCTTGGTCAAATTTCAGTTGAAAGAGGTTGGGGTCAGATGTCAGAGGAAGAAAGAACGGGTAGCACCTCTATGCCACAAACACAGCATGGACTTGGTCCGCATGGCTGCGCAAGACACATGAGTGCCTTTTTGTTGCACTACCTCCAACATGACAGTCGTATTGTCAAAATTAGAAGTGATGATGACTACTGGATTGCCACACTATTAGATCCCCGGTACAAGTCCAAATTTTGTGACATAATTCCAGCCATAGAAAGGGACGCACGTATGCAGGAGTATCAGCAGAAGCTGTTACTAGATCTTAGCTCGGCTTTTCCACCAAACAACCGTGCAGGTGCAGGGAGTGAATCTCCCAGTTGTAACTTGACAAACATGGGACGGTCTCGTCATCTTCAACAGTCTACCCGTACCAGTAGGACCTTTTCTGGTGCCGGTAACAGCAATTTTATGGAATCTTTTCATAATTTTTTTAGACCCTCTTTTGCAAGGCCACCAGAGACAACAAGTCTGACACATAGTCAACGGCTGGAGAGGATGATACAGGAGTATCTCCAAATGAACATCGATGCCATGACTGTGCAACTGGAGCCTTGCTCCTTTTGGGCTTCAAACCTACAAAAATGGCCAGAGCTCGCAACTTACGCCTTGGAGATTTTGTCGTGTCCAGCTGCCAGCGTTGTCTCTGAACGTGTATTCAGTGCTGCTGGGTGTGTGCTGACAGATAAGCGCACGCGTCTGTCCAGTGACAATGTGGACAGACTGACGTTCATCAAAATGAACAAGTCATGGATCCAGAAGGAATTTACTACCCCTGTGTCATCCTGGGGAGAGTAAATGCTTGTGGATTTGGAATGTGCTTGATGCAAATCAAAACATCCTGTTTGCAACTAGGGCCCAAGTGCTGCCACTGATGGGGTGGGTGTCTGTGTGGCCCAATTTTTGGAAAAAAGGGAGACTCCGCTTGGAGTAACCCTTGCTTACATTGTTTTTAAAAGAAGCCAAGATGAACAAGTCATGGGTCAGCAAAGACTTTGCTACCTACCCCGGTGTCATCCTGGGGACGGCTAAGAATAGCGTATTTTTGAATGTGCTTGATGCAAATCAAAACATCCTGTTTGCAACTAGGGCCCAAGTGCTGCCACTGATGGGGTGGGTGTCTGTGTGGCCCAATTTTTGGAAAAAAGGGAGACTCCGCTTGGAGTAACCCTTGCTTGCTGTGTTTTTAAAAGAAGCCAAGATGAACAGAGCTGGGATCAGGAAAGACTTTGCTACCTACCCCGGTGTCATCCTGTGGACGGCTAAGAATAGCGTATTTTTGAATGTGCTTGATGCAAATCAAAACATCCTGTTTGCAACTAGGGCCCAAGTGCTGCCACTGATGGGGTGGGTGTCTGTGTGGCCCAATTTTTGGAAAAAAGGGAGACTCCGCTTGGAGTAACCCTTGCTTACATTGTTTTTAAAAGAAGCCAAGATGAACAAGTCATGGGTCAGCAAAGACTTTGCTACCTACCCCGGTGTCATCCTGGGGACGGCTAAGAATAGCGTATTTTTGAATGTGCTTGATGCAAATCAAAACATCCTGTTTGCAACTAGGGCCCAAGTGCTGCCACTGATGGGGTGGGTGTCTGTGTGGCCCAATTTTTGGAAAAAAGGGAGACTCCGCTTGGAGTAACCCTTGCTTACATTGTTTTTAAAAGAAGCCAAGATGAACAAGTCATGGGTCAGCAAAGACTTTGCTACCTACCCCAGTGTCATCCTGGGGACGGCTAAGAATAGCGTATTTTTGAATGTGCTTGATGCAAATCAAAACATCCTGTTTGCAACTAGGGCCCAAGTGCTGCCACTGATGGGGTGGGTGTCTGTGTGGCCCAATTTTTGGAAAAAAGGGAGACTCCGCTTGGAGTAACCCTTGCTTACATTGTTTTTAAAAGAAGCCAAGATGAACAAGTCATGGGTCAGCAAAGACTTTGCTACCTACCCCGGTGTCATCCTGGGGACGGCTAAGAATAGCGTATTTTTGAATGTGCTTGATGCAAATCAAAACATCCTGTTTGCAACTAGGGCCCAAGTGCTGCCACTGATGGGGTGGGTGTCTGTGTGGCCCAATTTTTGGAAAAAAGGGAGACTCCGCTTGGAGTAACCCTTGCTTGCTGTGTTTTTAAAAGAAGCCAAGATGAACAGAGCTGGGATCAGGAAAGACTTTGCTACCTACCCCGGTGTCATCCTGGGGACGGCTAAGAATAGCGTATTTTTGAATGTGCTTGATGCAAATCAAAACATCCTGTTTGCAACTAGGGCCCAAGTGCTGCCACTGATGGGGTGGGTGTCTGTGTGGCCCAATTTTTGGAAAAAAGGGAGACTCCGCTTGGAGTAACCCTTGCTTACATTGTTTTTAAAAGAAGCCAAGATGAACAAGTCATGGGTCAGCAAAGACTTTGCTACCTACCCCGGTGTCATCCTGGGGACGGCTAAGAATAGCGTATTTTTGAATGTGCTTGATGCAAATCAAAACATCCTGTTTGCAACTAGGGCCCAAGTGCTGCCACTGATGGGGTGGGTGTCTGTGTGGCCCAATTTTTGGAAAAAAGGGAGACTCCGCTTGGAGTAACCCTTGCTTACATTGTTTTTAAAAGAAGCCAAGATGAACAAGTCATGGGTCAGCAAAGACTTTGCTACCTACCCCGGTGTCATCCTGGGGACGGCTAAGAATAGCGTATTTTTGAATGTGCTTGATGCAAATCAAAACATCCTGTTTGCAACTAGGGCCCAAGTGCTGCCACTGATGGGGTGGGTGTCTGTGTGGCCCAATTTTTGGAAAAAAGGGAGACTCCGCTTGGAGTAACCCTTGCTTGCTGTGTTTTTAAAAGAAGCCAAGATGAACAGAGCTGGGATCAGGAAAGACTTTGCTACCTACCCCGGTGTCATCCTGTGGACGGCTAAGAATAGCGTATTTTTGAATGTGCTTGATGCAAATCAAAACATCCTGTTTGCAACTAGGGCCCAAGTGCTGCCACTGATGGGGTGGGTGTCTGTGTGGCCCAATTTTTGGAAAAAAGGGAGACTCCGCTTGGAGTAACCCTTGCTTGCTGTGTTTTTAAAAGAAGCCAAGATGAACAGAGCTGGGATCAGGAAAGACTTTGCTACCTACCCCGGTGTCATCCTGGGGACGGTTAAGAATAGCGTATTTTTGAATGTGCTTGATGCAAATCTAGCTGTGAAGTGTACAACTGGGGCCCAAGTGCTGCCACTGAAGGGGTGGGTGTGTGTGGGGCCCAATTTTTGGAAAAAAGGGAGACTCCGCTTGGAGTAACCCTTGCTTGCTGTGTTTTTAAAAGAAGCCAAGATGAACAGAGCTGGGATCAGGAAAGACTTTGCTACCTACCCCGGTGTCATCCTGGGGACGGATAAGAATGGCGTATTTTTGAATGTGCTTGATGCAAATCTAGCTGTGAAGTGTACAACTGGGGCACAACTGCTGCCACTGAAGGGGTGGGTGTGTGGGGCCCAATTTTTGGAAAAAAGGGAGACTCCGCTTGGAGTCACCTTGCGGTGTTTTACATGACTTTAGAAGGGCGTGCCATGCCTATATCTGTGTGTCCTCCTCTTTTTCCTTGTCCAGCTGTTTTGTTTTCGCATGAGTACATGTCCTTGTCACTTTCCCATGTGTTTGTGTTGTGTTGTGAGTTGTTTGTCACCTTTTGGACACCTTTGAGGGTGTTTTCTAGGTGTTTTACTGTGTTTGTGATTGCCTGCCATTGTTTCCTATGGGCTCGAGTTCGGTTCGTCGAACGTTCGACGAGCCGAACTCGAGCCAGACCCCCCGTTCGGCGAACCGCCTCGAGCCGAACCGGGACCGGTTCGCTCATCTCTACTGGTGAGGTCACCCAAAAACTATAATGGGTCATGTAAATACCCCTACCTACTTTCTTGTTACTCCTCACCAACTGCAGAGCCTCTGGAGAGGTTGATTGGAGGAAGGGCCTGCGGTGGAGTAGGCCGAGGCCCAGTCACTATTAAGACCGGTGGCTAACCTCCAGGCCAAGGGTTCCCGGACTTTGGGACCCTTGAGATGGACTTCTGGGTAAGGAACTTTTTACCCGGACTGTGCAGGCATTGCCTGGAACTGCTGAGGACCTGGGAAGAGGGGTGTCCACCATGATTAGAGGTGGCACCAAGGAACCAGGTTGTTTTGGGTGGCAGGTGAAGAATGGGAAAGTAAATACTGTTTTCTTGTTTGCAACTTTTCAACAGATATGCCTCCCGTAAGGGAAGAAATGTTTTAAAATGTTTTATCTTTTTCCCTTTTTATTACAGAAAACAAAAATAAAATGTCAGTGGTCGGACAGCCCGCGGAAGGTCTGTATTCAACCAAGGGGGAATGTAATGCCCTGGCGCCGCCAGGTGGTCACAGAAAGCAAGTACACCCCACACAACACCATCTCACACCAGGTAATATCTACCACAAAACCCTAGCCACCCCCCCAGGGTAGGAAGGACACACCAGTGGGTGGTACCAGGCGGATTGGGAGCGCCCACCTATGGGTCTTGAGGATCAGGGGGAGGGAACCAGTTAGTCTAATCTAGAGATCAGTCAGGGAGGAGAAGTGAAAGGAGTAAAGTGGAGTTCAAGTGCATGTCTGAGCCTAGTGAAGGGTAGCCAGGGTAGTGGCCCTGGTCTACTGGCTAGGTGGCAAGCAGTGGACCGTGTCCAAAGGCGACGGTAGTCTGGTCGTGGGAAATCCAAGGTGGACCGGGACAGGGTAGGAGCCCGCCAGTACCGACAGCGGAGATGTGGTCCGGAAACTGTGCACAGACGGGGTACCTGGACCCTAGTTAGAGGACGGTTGCAAGCCCCCTCTCTAATTAACTAGGCCGGGAGCAAGGTTCCAGACGTTGTTCCAGTTTGTTAGCCCAGATAGAGCGAAACGGCAGCCCACCGCGGGGGATAAGGTATCCGCCAGAACCCACTGAGATCCCAAGGGTCAGTTTTTGTGGGCCACAGCTCCCAACCAAACAGAACCGGGAGTGGTCAAAACAGAAGAAAATACACAGTGCTGGAGAAAGGGACATTGGTACACCAGCCGGGTGTGGGAACTGAATACACCCGAAAGCGGCGGCCGTCCACTGACACCTTGGTTTACTACTGGACTTGTGTGAAATCATTCAATCGTGAGTACACCAACATCCCCCGGTCCGGCCTGGCATGCCATCACCTGCAGCCACTATTCCCAGCATTAAGGACACTGAGCCCCAGGGCAACCACCTCTACCCACGGAGGGGTTCAAACACCTAGCTGCCGTTCCATCACCCACGGGTGTTCCCCAACAGCAGCGGTGGTACTCCACCTTACCACACACCGTGGGTGACGTCACGAACTATCAAAGCAATCCATTGTACATAATGGCCTTTTATTTGAGTGTCCGCATGACCCCCGGGTCCAGAGAGCCCTCGAGTCACTGCGGATCCGGATCCGAGCAGCTCGGCTGCTGATGTGGGGGCGGCACATAAACGCATGCGTTTTTCGGTGCGTTATTGGTGCGTTTTTTTAACGCAGGTGCGCTAATCCTTCACTCTCAAGAAATTTCTTAAGAAAAATCCTTTTTCTAGTGCGCACATAGCCTAAACCCATTAATCTCTCCATCTTCTCCATTAATCATCTCCATCTTCGCTCCTGCGGTGTGACACCGCAGTAGCGAGGAACATCTCCTTGCCTACCGCCGGCCGCAATGCGGAAGGAAGAAGGTGGGCGGGATGTTACGTCCCTGCTCATCTCCGCCCCTCCGCTTTGATTGGCTGGCCGCTTAGTGACGTCGCGGTGACGTCGCAGTGATGCCGAGCGTCCCTCCCCCTTGAGGGAGGGATTGTGCGGCAGACACAGCGACGCCGCCGACCGGGTAAGCGCGTGTG
The DNA here is from genome assembly GCF_048569485.1 of Anomaloglossus baeobatrachus. Lineage (NCBI taxonomy): Eukaryota > Metazoa > Chordata > Amphibia > Anura > Aromobatidae > Anomaloglossus > Anomaloglossus baeobatrachus. The sequence continues at coordinate 1,320,521 of NW_027441795.1, read as the reverse complement.
ACGCTGCCGTAGCGATAATGTTCGATGCGGCAGCGATCACACGAAATTCCATGCACGACGGGGGCGGGTGCTTTTGCGTACGATATCGCTAGCAATTGCTAGCAATATCGTAGCGTGTAAAGCCCGCTTAACCCCATAGCGACGGCCTAACGTCTCAAGACGTCGGAAAAACAGGGTACTTATTCTGTTCCGACGTCTTGAGACGTCAGGCCGGAAAAAGCTTGTAGCGCCCCCCAGTGACGAAAAATCTCGGGGGTTTCAGCTACCGGAGGTAGCTGAGACCCCCAAGATTATGAATCGGGGTGTTTTTTTTGGACCCCGTTAATGCGATCGCCGGTATACACCGTATACCGGCAACAACATTAAAAAAAATAAATGGCTGGTAAAATTGATTTATTTCTCATCTGACGTGATCAAACATGTCAGATGAGAAATAAATATGAGCCCTTAGTGCCCCCAAAGCCCCCGGTACCGGAGAGTCCCCCCACCACCCCTACCCCCCCTCCGGAAAATCCAAGATGGCGCCGACGCGCGCTGAAAACTCCCGCCGCCGCCGGCTCTGCATTCATTTCCCTCCGATCTGAAATGATCAAACATTTCAGATCGGAGGGAAATGTCCTCCCCCTGACCCCTCCTCCGGGCCACCGGAGATCTCTGGTCCCCGGAGCCCCCTCCGGTCTCCAGAGCCGCCTCCCTCCTCCCCCCCTCCGGAGCGTGGAAGATGGTGGCCGCATTCATCCTGCTCTTTCTGCCGCATGTGACACGTCACATGCGGCAGAAAGTTGTCCCGCCGTCACCCCCCGTCACCCCCGTCACCCCCCCCCCCAGCCCCCGGTCTTACGTTACCTGTCTGCTGGTGCTCCGTCCCTGCGATCACGCCGCCTGCTTCTTGAAAGCTGGCGGCGCATGCGCAGACAGCGGCTGTCAGCTGGATCCCTGCAAGCAGGGACTCTGACGTCGCTGCTGCACAGGCTGCTGCACTGTGGACCGGGGGAGGGTGAGTATGGTAATCTGCAGCCACACTCCTCACATGGAGGGACTGCTGTTCTAGAAAATGGGGGGTACGTTCTGTGAGCGTGCCCCTCATATTCTAGAATGAGGTTACTGCAGGTCACTCTGCCCTAGGTTGGACCGGGGCAGTGTGAGTGCAGTATTGTCAGATTACTGCACCCACACTGCTCATGGAGAGCTTGCTCTTCCATAAAATGGGGGATACGTTCCCTGAACGTGCCCCCCATATTCTAGAAGATCCAGAGTCGGCGTGGGACCTCCAAAATGGATTACAGCGACCGAAATTTATTTATTTTCAATAAATTGGTAAAAGAGGAATGTTTCGGGGAGTTTTTTTTTTCAAATAAATTTTTTTTTTGTCTTTATTTTTTTCTATTACTTGACTGGGTTAGTAATGTCGGGTATCTGTTCAGATGCCGTGACATCACTAACCCCAGGGCTTGATGCCAGGTGACATTACAGCTGGTATCAACCCCATATATTACCCCGTCTGCCACCGCACCAGGGCGCGGGATGAGCTGGGGCGAAGCGCCAGGATTGGCGCATCTAATGGATGCGCCACTTCTGGGGCGGCTGCGGCCTGTTATTTTTAGGCTGGGAAGAGTCCAATAACCATGGCTCTTCCCACCCTGAGAATACCAGACCCCAGCTGTCCGCTTCACCTTGGCTGGTGATCTAATTTGGGGGGGACCCCACATTTTTTTTTTTAAAAAAAAACGCCTGGGGAGCCCTCCAAATTGATCACCAGTCAAGGTGAAGCTGTCAGCTGTGGTTTGCAGGCTACAGCTGTCTGCTTTACCCTAGATGGCTATCAAAAATAGGGGGGACCCCACGTCGTTTATTTTAATTATTAATTTTTTAGGGGGCTAAATACAAGGCTAGGCACCCTTTAGTGCCACATGAAAGGCACTAAAGGGTGCCAGCTTAGAATATGCAGGGGGTGGGACGTTATATTTGTTTGACATCTATCCATTCATCCATTGTAGCATTTTAGGCTGTGCGCCCACAATCGGGATTTGCAGCGTTTTGGGCGCAGAGTGTTTTCCCTGCGTCCATAGCGCTGCGTTGTGCAGTAGAAGCACAGTGGAAGGATTTTTAGAAATCCCATGCCCACTGTGCTTCTCTTCTCCGCAGCATAAACCGACCTGTGGCGCAGCTTCCCGAGCCTCAGCATGTCAATTTATGCTGCGGAGATGAGTGTTCTCTGCAGGTAGCATAGAGCTCCACAGCGGCCTGAACCCAAATCGTGGGCATGGGCAGCTGCAGGAAGGCTGACACTGTATACTAGACGCCGTGTCGCTGGATCATGGCCACATAGCCTAAAAGTGAGACATTTGTTGCTACAGCAACATTTTTGTGAAGTACCTGTGGATTCAAAATGCTTACTATACTCCTGAATAAAATCCAGTTTCCAAAATGGGGTCACTTGTGGGGGGTTTCTGCTGTATAGGTACCCAAGGGGCCCTGCAAATGTGACATGGTGTCCGCAATTTATCTCAACTTTTCCAGAATTCAAATGGTACTCCTTCCATTCCAAGCCCTCCCATTTATCCAAACAGAGGTTTATGGCCACATGTGGGGTATCACTGCGCTCACAGGAAATCGGATAATAACCTGTTGGGTCCACGGTTTGTTGTTGTCTCTTGAAAAAGTGAGAAATTTGATGCTGAAGCAACATTTTTGTGAAAAAAATGAAAATTTTCAATATGGCAACCTTAGCTTATCAAATTCTGTGAAGTATTCGTGGATTCAAACTACTCACTATACACCTAGATAAAAGCCTTGAGGTGTCTTGTTTCCAGAATGGAGTCACATGTGGGGGACAGCCACTGTTTAGGCACCTCAGGGGCTCTCCAAATGCAACCTGGCGTCCGCTATTGATTCCAGCCAATTTTGCAGTCAAATGGCACTCCTTCCCTTCCGAGCCCTGCCATGCGCCCAAACAGTTGATTTCCACCACATATAAGGTATCGCCAAACTCAGGAGAAATTGCACAATAAATTTTATGCTGAATTTTTTCCTTTTACTCTTGTAAAAAAAAAAGCTACCTGGTTGAAATAACAATTTTGTGGTAAAATTTTATTTTTTTTTTTCATGGCTCAACGTTTTAAAATTCTGTGAAGCACCTGGGGGTTCAGGGTACTCACCAAACATCTAGATAAATTCCTTGAGGGGCCTAGTTTCCAAAATGGGGTCACTTGTACGGGGTTTCTGCTGTTTAGGTACCTTAGGGGTCCTCCAAATGTGACATGGTGCCCGCAATCTTTTTCAGCCAAATTTCCTTTCCAAAATTCAAATATTGCTCCTTTCGTTCCAAGCCCTCCCATTTGTCCAAACAAAGGTTTCAGACCACATGTGAGGTATCACTGCGCTCATAAAAAAGTGGTTAACAAACCTTGAGGTCAAATTTTTGGAATTGCCTCTTGAAAAAGTGAGAAAATTGATGCTAAAGCAACATTTTTGAGAAAATTATTAAAATTTTCAATATGACAACGTAACGTTAACAAAATCTGTGAAGTACCTGTGGATCTAAAATGCTCACTATACCCCTAGATAGAAGCCTTGAGGGGTCTAGTTTCCAAAATGGTGTCACTTGTGAGGGATTTCTTCTGTTTAGGTACCTTAGCGGACCTGTAAATGCAACATGGTGCCCGCAATCTATTTCAGCCAAATTTGCTTTCCAAAATTCAAATATTGCTCCTTCTGTTCCGAGCCCTCCCATTTGTCCAAACAGAGGTTTCTGACCATATGTGGGGTATCGGCGCACTCATAAGAAAGTGGGGAACAAGTTTTGGGGTCCATTTTGTTGTGTTATTTCTTCTAAAAGTGAATAAATTTGGGTTAGAGCAACATTTTTAGGTAAAATTTAATTTTTGCTTTTTTTCATTCCACATTGCTTTTGTTCATGTGAAGCACCTGAAGGGTTAATAAACTTCTTGAATGTGGTTTTGAGTACTTTGGGGGGTGCAGTTTTTATAATGGTGTCACTTTTGGGTATTTTCTGTCACTTCGGCCTCTCAAAGTCACTTCAAATGTGATGTGGTCCCTAAAAAATGGTTTTGTAAATTTTGATGTAAAAATGAGAAATCGCTGATAAACTTTGAACCCCTCTAACTTCCTAACGAAAAAAAATGTTGTTTCCAAAATTGTGCTGATGTAAAGTAGACAAGTGGGAAATGTTATTTATTAACTATTTTGTGTCACAGAAATCTCTGGTTTAACGGTATAAAAATTCAAAAGTTGAAAATTGCAAAATTTTCAAAATTTTTGCCAATATTCAATTTTTTTCATAAATAAACGCAAAAAATATTGTCCTAAATTTGGTACTAACATGAAGTCCAATATGTGACGAAAAAACAATCTCAGAATCACCGGGATCCGTTGAAGCGTTCTAGAGTTATAACCTCATGAAGTGACACTGGTCAGAATTGCAAAATTTGGTCTGGTCATTAAGGTGAAAATTAGCTCCGTCACTACAGGGTTAAGGCTAGCTTCACATCAGCGTTTTTTTGCCTTAAGGCAAAAAAACGAAAACTGCATGTCACTGGATCCTTTTTTTTTGAAGAACAACGCATGCCACCGCAAGTGAACTGAACGTTTTTTAACTGGATCCGTCTACCGGATCCAGCATAAAAACGGAGCGATCACTTGCGTTTGCATACGTTTGGGTGCTGTTTTTTTTGCTTAGTTTTGACAGATCCGTTTTTATTCTCTGAATCTATGTCATCTGCCATTAAGGTCTGCTACATGACCGCTGACAGCAGACACAGACAGAGCCATGTAGCAGAGCTGAATGGCCGCTGACAGCAGACACAGACAGAGCCGCACGATCAGAATAAAGTCGGATGAACGTCACCCGACTTCATTGTCATCCCGCGGCTCTGCCTGTGTGTCATGGGCTGATTTTCGGTCACCGGTGAAGGTTTCCCCTGAGTGACTGAAGTGATGTGCGCTAACAGCGGTGCCGTCACTGAGGTTACCCGCGGCCACAGCTGAAGTTCTCCACCTGAGATCTGTGGCTGCGGGTAACCTGAGTGATGTCACCGCTGACAGCGCGACTCACTTCAGTTGCTGCGGGGAGCTCACAGACAGCGGTCGTGGTATGTGACTGGTCTCTGTTAGCTTCTGATCAAGCAGAGCTGGATGCGACGTGGGACCTCTGTGGATTATGTCGGACCAGGAGGGGTATTTGGGGATTTGAATAAAGTGGTGAAAGAGGGTGGGTTTTTTTTGTCATTTATTTCAAATAAAGGGTTTTTGTGTGTATGTCTTTATTGTGTGAGTGAGTGAGTGTCACTGACTCATTCACTCACTCTCACCCACTCACCGATCACCTGCGTGGCGCTGCACGGCTGTGACACTCTTCTGGCGGCTTTTCCTGATTTAAAAATTCCAGCCGCCCATTATTCAATCTCATATTCACTCATGCAGTCAGGCACACCACCACACTGAGTGACAGCTGTCTGACTGCAACCAATCACAGCCGCTGGTGGGCAGGGCTATATCTTGCAGTAAAATAAATAAATAATTATAAAAAACGACGTGCGGTCCCCCTCAATTTTTATACCACCCAGGGTAAAGCCACACGGCTGAAGGCTAGTATTCTCAGGATGGGGAGCTCCACGTTATGGGGAGCCCCCCAGCCTAAAAATGTCAGCCAGCAGCTGCTCAGAATTGTCGCATCCATTATATGCGACAGTCCCGGGACTCTACCCGGCTCCTCCCGAATTGCCCTGGTGCGGTGGCAATCGAGGTAATAAGGGGTTAATCATGGCAGGCGTCTATGAGACACCCCAAATAATTAACCTGTAAGTGAAAGTAAATAAACACATACACTCGAAAAAATACTTTATTTGGAATAAAAGACAAAAAAAACAACCTCTTTCACCATTTTAATAAAAATCCCCAAATACACCTCCAGTTCCGACGTAATCCACAGAGGTCCCGCGACGCTATCAGCTCTGCTACATGAAGCTGACAGGAGCGGCAGTAGAACACCACCGCCACCGGGAGCTCCATGCAACTGAAGGGAGTCGCGCTGTCAGCGGGGACGTCACTGAGGTAGTCCCTGTGTGTGTGCGGTAGTGCCTTCGTGTGCGGTGATGCTGGGGGCTGTAGTGCCGGTGTGCGGAGAGAAAGAAGAGAATGAGAAGACAATGAGAAGAGAAGAGAATGAGAATGCTTCAGGCTATGTTTTGTACGGCAAAAAGTATCCTTCCAGCCGCAAAAACTAGATCCGTCGCCCATTGAAAAACATTGAAGCTACTGCTGCAATGTACAGGATCCGGTGAGCTGCAGTTTTATGTCCAAGGGAAAAAACGCTGCATGTTGCGTTTTGGAAACTGCATCTCACAGGATCCAGACAATGTCGCATCCAAACGGATGCAAACGCATGTTACCGCAAGTTCATTGACATTGCATTGTGCTGTCAACAAATCTGGCAACATGCAGTTTCAGTTTTTCTGCCGACTGGCAGATGAACTCTAATGTGAAGCTAGCCTGACTCCTCCCCTCCATGTGACATCATCACAGGTCCTGGAAGCACAGAGCAGCCATATATCTAGTGTGCGGCTCTGCAGGTGGAGGTAGGTGCAGGGTATTATATATCTAGTGTGCGGCTCTGCAGGTGGAGGTAGGTGCAGGGTATTATATATCTAGTGTGCGGCTCTGCAGGTGGAGGTAGGTGCAGGGTATTATATATCTAGTGTGCGGCTCTGCAGGTGGAGGTAGGTGCAGGGTATTATATATCTAGTGTGCGGCTCTGCAGGCGGAGGTAGGTGCAGGGTATTATATATCTAGTGTGCGGCTCTGCAGGTGGAGGTAGGTGCAGGGTATTATATATCTAGTGTGCGGCTCTGCAGGTGGAGGTAGGTGCAGGGTATTATATATCTAGTGTGCGGCTCTGCAGGTGGAGGTAGGTGCAGGGTATTATATATCTAGTGTGCGGCTCTGCAGGTGGAGGTAGGTGCAGGGTATTATATATCTAGTGTGCGGCTCTGCAGGTGGAGGTAGGTGCAGGGTATTATATATCTAGTGTGCGGCTCTGCAGGTGGAGGTAGGTGCAGGGTATTATATATCTAGTGTGCGGCTCTGCAGGTGGAGGTAGGTGCAGGGTATTATATATCTAGTGTGCGGCTCTGCAGGTGGAGGTAGGTGCAGGGTATTATATATCTAGTGTGCGGCTCTGCAGGTGGAGGTAGGTGCAGGTTATTATATATCTAGTGTGCGGCTCTGCAGGTGGAGGTAGGTGCGGGGTATTATATATCTAGTGTGCGGCTCTGCAGGTGGAGGTAGGTGCAGGGTATTATATATCTAGTGTGCGGCTCTGCAGGTGGAGGTAGGTGCAGGGTATTATATATCTAGTGTGCGGCTCTGCAGGTGGAGGTAGGTGCAGGGTATTATATATCTAGTGTGCGGCTCTGCAGGAGGAGGTAGGTGCAGGGTATTATATATCTAGTGTGCGGCTCTGCAGGAGGAGGTAGGTGCAGGGTATTATATATCTAGTGTGCGGCTCTGCAGGAGGAGGTAGGTGCAGGGTATTATATATCTAGTGTGCGGCTCTGCAGGTGGAGGTAGGTGCAGGGTATTATATATCTAGTGTGCGGCTCTGCAGGTGGAGGTAGGTGCAGGGTATTATATATCTAGTGTGTGGCTCTGCAGGTGGAGGTAGGTGCAGGGTATTATATATCTAGTGTGCGGCTCTGCAGGTGGAGGTAGGTGCAGGGTATTATATATCTAGTGTGCGGCTCTGCAGGTGGAGGTAGGTGCAGGGTATTATATATCTAGTGTGCGGCTCTGCAGGTGGAGGTAGGTGCAGGGTATTATATATCTAGTGTGCGGCTCTGCAGGTGGAGGTAGGTGCAGGGTATTATATATCTAGTGTGCGGCTCTGCAGGAGGAGGTAGGTGCAGGGTATTATATATCTAGTGTGCGGCTCTGCAGGTGGAGGTAGGTGCGGGGTATTATATATCTAGTGTGCGGCTCTGCAGGTGGAGGTAGGTGCGGGGTATTATATATCTAGTGTGCGGCTCTGCAGGTGGAGGTAGGTGCGGGGTATTATATATCTAGTGTGCGGCTCTGCAGGTGGAGGTAGGTGCAGGGTATTATATATCTAGTGTGCGGCTCTGCAGGTGGAGGTAGGTGCAGGGTATTATATATCTAGTGTGCGGCTCTGCAGGAGGAGGTAGGTGCAGGGTATTATATATCTAGTGTGCGGCTCTGCAGGAGGAGGTAGGTGCAGGGTATTATATATCTAGTGTGCGGCTCTGCAGGAGGAGGTAGGTGCAGGGTATTATATATCTAGTGTGCGGCTCTGCAGGTGGAGGTAGGTGCAGGGTATTATATATCTAGTGTGCGGCTCTGCAGGTGGAGGTAGGTGCAGGGTATTATATATCTAGTGTGTGGCTCTGCAGGTGGAGGTAGGTGCAGGGTATTATATATCTAGTGTGCGGCTCTGCAGGTGGAGGTAGGTGCAGGGTATTATATATCTAGTGTGCGGCTCTGCAGGTGGAGGTAGGTGCAGGGTATTATATATCTAGTGTGCGGCTCTGCAGGTGGAGGTAGGTGCAGGGTATTATATATCTAGTGTGCGGCTCTGCAGGTGGAGGTAGGTGCAGGGTATTATATATCTAGTGTGCGGCTCTGCAGGAGGAGGTAGGTGCAGGGTATTATATATCTAGTGTGCGGCTCTGCAGGTGGAGGTAGGTGCAGGGTATTATATATCTAGTGTGCGGCTCTGCAGGTGGAGGTAGGTGCAGGGTATTATATATCTAGTGTGCGGCTCTGCAGGTGGAGGTAGGTGCAGGTTATTATATATCTAGTGTGCGGCTCTGCAGGTGGAGGTAGGTGCAGGGTATTATATCTAGTGTGTGGCTCTGCAGGTGGAGGTAGGTGCAGGGTATTATATATCTAGTGTGCGGCTCTGCAGGTGGAGGTAGGTGCAGGGTATTATATATCTAGTGTGCGGCTCTGCAGGTGGAGGTAGGTGCAGGGTATTATATATCTAGTGTGCGGCTCTGCAGGTGGAGGTAGGTGCAGGGTATTATATATCTAGTGTGCGGCTCTGCAGGTGGAGGTAGGTGCAGGGTATTATATATCTAGTGTGCGGCTCTGCAGGTGGAGGTAGGTGCAGGGTATTATATATCTAGTGTGCGGCTCTGCAGGTGGAGGTAGGTGCAGGGTATTATATATCTAGTGTGCGGCTCTGCAGGTGGAGGTAGGTGCAGGGTATTATATATCTAGTGTGCGGCTCTGCAGGTGGAGGTAGGTGCAGGGTATTATATATCTAGTGTGCGGCTCTGCAGGAGGAGGTAGGTGCAGGGTATTATATATCTAGTGTGCGGCTCTGCAGGTGGAGGTAGGTGCAGGGTATTATATATCTAGTGTGCGGCTCTGCAGGTGGAGGTAGGTGCAGGTTATTATATATCTAGTGTGCGGCTCTGCAGGTGGAGGTAGGTGCAGGGTATTATATATCTAGTGTGCGGCTCTGCAGGTGGAGGTAGGTGCAGGGTATTATATATCTAGTGTGCGGCTCTGCAGGTGGAGGTAGGTGCAGGGTATTATATATCTAGTGTGCGGCTCTGCAGGAGGAGGTAGGTGCAGGGTATTATATATCTAGTGTGCGGCTCTGCAGGTGGAGGTAGGTGCAGGGTATTATATATCTAGTGTGCGGCTCTGCAGGTGGAGGTAGGTGCAGGGTATTATATATCTAGTGTGCGGCTCTGCAGGTGGAGGTAGGTGCAGGGTATTATATATCTAGTGTGCGGCTCTGCAGGTGGAGGTAGGTGCAGGGTATTATATATCTAGTGTGCGGCTCTGCAGGTGGAGGTAGGTGCAGGGTATTATATATCTAGTGTGCGGCTCTGCAGGTGGAGGTAGGTGCAGGTTATTATATATCTAGTGTGCGGCTCTGCAGGTGGAGGTAGGTGCAGGGTATTATATATCTAGTGTGCGGCTCTGCAGGTGGAGGTAGGTGCAGGGTATTATATATCTAGTGTGCGGCTCTGCAGGTGGAGGTAGGTGCAGGGTATTATATATCTAGTGTGCGGCTCTGCAGGTGGAGGTAGGTGCAGGGTATTATATATCTAGTGTGCGGCTCTGCAGGAGGAGGTAGGTGCAGGGTATTATATATCTAGTGTGCGGCTCTGCAGGTGGAGGTAGGTGCAGGGTATTATATATCTAGTGTGCGGCTCTGCAGGTGGAGGTAGGTGCAGGGTATTATATATCTAGTGTGCGGCTCTGCAGGTGGAGGTAGGTGCAGGGTATTATATATCTAGTGTGCGGCTCTGCAGGTGGAGGTAGGTGCAGGGTATTATATATCTAGTGCGCGGCTCTGCAGGTGGAGGTAGGTGCAGGGTATTATATATCTAGTGTGCGGCTCTGCAGGTGGAGGTAGGTGCAGGGTATTATATATCTAGTGTGCGGCTCTGCAGGTGGAGGTAGGTGCAGGTTATTATATATCTAGTGTGCGGCTCTGCAGGTGGAGGTAGGTGCAGGGTATTATATATCTAGTGTGCGGCTCTGCAGGTGGAGGTAGGTGCAGGGTATTATATATCTAGTGTGCGGCTCTGCAGGTGGAGGTAGGTGCAGGTTATTATATATCTAGTGTGCGGCTCTGCAGGTGGAGGTAGGTGCAGGGTATTATATATCTAGTGTGCGGCTCTGCAGGTGGAGGTAGGTGCAGGGTACTATATATCTAGTGTGCGGCTCTGCAGGTGGAGGTAGGTGCAGGGTATTATATATCTAGTGTGTGGCTCTGCAGGTGGAGGTAGGTGCAGGGTATTATATATCTAGTGTGCGGCTCTGCAGGTGGAGGTAGGTGCAGGGTATTATATATCTAGTGTGCGGCTCTGCAGGTGGAGGTAGGTGCAGGGTATTATATATATGGTGTGCGGCTCTGCAGGTGGAGGTAGGTGCAGGGTATTATATATCTAGTGTGCGGCTCTGCAGGTGGAGGTAGGTGCAGGGTATTATATATCTAGTGTGCGGCTCTGCAGGTGGAGGTAGGTGCAGGGTATTATATATCTAGTGTGCGGCTCTGCAGGTGGAGGTAGGTGCAGGGTATTATATATCTAGTGTGCGGCTCTGCAGGTGGAGGTAGGTGCAGGGTATTATATATCTAGTGTGCGGCTCTGCAGGTGGAGGTAGGTGCAGGGTATTATATATCTAGTGTGCGGCTCTGCAGGTGGAGGTAGGTGCAGGGTATTATATACCTAGTGTGCGGCTCTGCAGGTGGAGGTAGGTGCAGGGTATTATATATCTAGTGTGCGGCTCTGCAGGTGGAGGTAGGTGCAGGTTATTATATATCTAGTGTGCGGCTCTGCAGGTGGAGGTAGGTGCAGGGTATTATATATCTAGTGTGCGGCTCTGCAGGTGGAGGTAGGTGCAGGGTATTATATATCTAGTGTGTGGCTCTGCAGGTGGAGGTAGGTGCAGGGTATTATATATCTAGTGTGTGGCTCTGCAGGTGGAGGTAGGTGCAGGGTATTATATATCTAGTGTGCGGCTCTGCAGGTGGAGGTAGGTGCAGGGTATTATATATCTGTGTGCGGCTCTGCAGGAGGAGGTAGGTGCAGGGTATTATATATCTAGTGTGCGGCTCTGCAGGTGGAGGTAGGTGCAGGGTATTATATATCTAGTGTGCGGCTCTGCAGGATGAGGTAGGTGCAGGGTATTATATATCTAGTGTGCGGCTCTGCAGGTGGAGGTAGGTGCAGGGTATTATATATCTAGTGTGCGGCTCTGCAGGTGGAGGTAGGTGCAGGGTATTATATAGCTAGTGTGCGGCTCTGCAGGTGGAGGTAGGTGCAGGGTATTATATATCTAGTGTGCGGCTCTGCAGGAGGAGGTAGGTGCAGGGTATTATATATCTAGTGTGCGGCTCTGCAGGAGGAGGTAGGTGCAGGGTATTATATATCTAGTGTGCGGCTCTGCAGGTGGAGGTAGGTGCAGGTTATTATATATCTAGTGTGCGGCTCTGCAGGTGGAGGTAGGTGCAGGGTATTATATATCTAGTGTGCGGCTCTGCAGGTGGAGGTAGGTGCAGGGTATTATATATCTAGTGTGCGGCTCTGCAGGAGGAGGTAGGTGCAGGGTATTATATATCTAGTGTGCGGCTCTGCAGGTGGAGGTAGGTGCAGGGTATTATATATCTAGTGTGCGGCTCTGCAGGTGGAGGTAGGTGCAGGGTATTATATATCTAGTGTGCGGCTCTGCAGGTGGAGGTAGGTGCAGGGTATTATATATCTAGTGTGCGGCTCTGCAGGTGGAGGTAGGTGCAGGGTATTATATATCTAGTGTGCGGCTCTGCAGGTGGAGGTAGGTGCAGGGTATTATATATCTAGTGTGCGGCTCTGCAGGTGGAGGTAGGTGCAGGGTATTATATATCTAGTGTGCGGCTCTGCAGGAGGATGTAGGTGCAGGGTATTATATATCTAGTGTGCGGCTCTGCAGGTGGAGGTAGGTGCAGGGTATTATATATCTAGTGTGCGGCTCTGCAGGAGGAGGTAGGTGCAGGGTATTATATATCTAGTGTGCGGCTCTGCAGGTGGAGGTAGGTGCAGGGTATTATATATCTAGTGTGCGGCTCTGCAGGTGGAGGTAGGTGCAGGGTATTATATATCTAGTGTGCGGCTCTGCAGGTGGAGGTAGGTGCAGGGTATTATATATCTAGTGTGCGGCTCTGCAGGTGGAGGTAGGTGCAGGGTATTATATATCTAGTGTGCGGCTCTGCAGGTGGAGGTAGGTGCAGGGTATTATATATCTAGTGTGCGGCTCTGCAGGTGGAGGTAGGTGCAGGGTATTATATATCTAGTGTGCGGCTCAGCAGGTGGAGGTAGGTGCAGGGTATTATATATCTAGTGTGCGGCTCTGCAGGTGGAGGTAGGTGCAGGGTATTATATATCTAGTGTGCGGCTCTGCAGGAGGAGGTAGGTGCAGGGTATTATATATCTAGTGTGCGGCTCTGCAGGTGGAGGTAGGTGCAGGGTATTATATATCTAGTGTGCGGCTCTGCAGGTGGAGGTAGGTGCAGGTTATTATATATCTAGTGTGCGGCTCTGCAGGTGGAGGTAGGTGCAGGGTATTATATATCTAGTGTGCGGCTCTGCAGGAGGAGGTAGGTGCAGGGTATTATATATCTAGTGTGCGGCTCTGCAGGTGGAGGTAGGTGCAGGGTATTATATATCTAGTGTGCGGCTCTGCAGGAGGAGGTAGGTGCAGGGTATTATATATCTAGTGTGCGGCTCTGCAGGTGGAGGTAGGTGCAGGGTATTATATATCTAGTGTGCGGCTCTGCAGGAGGAGGTAGGTGCAGGGTATTATATATCTAGTGTGCGGCTCTGCAGGTGGAGGTAGGTGCAGGGTATTATATATCTAGTGTGCGGCTCTGCAGGTGGAGGTAGGTGCAGGTTATTATATATCTAGTGTGCGGCTCTGCAGGTGGAGGTAGGTGCAGGGTATTATATATCTAGTGTGCGGCTCTGCAGGAGGAGGTAGGTGCAGGGTATTATATATCTAGTGTGCGGCTCTGCAGGTGGAGGTAGGTGCAGGGTATTATATATCTAGTGTGCGGCTCTGCAGGTGGAGGTAGGTGCAGGTTATTATATATCTAGTGTGCGGCTCTGCAGGTGGAGGTAGGTGCAGGGTATTATATATCTAGTGTGCGGCTCTGCAGGTGGAGGTGTGTGGAGATTCCCCATTACTGGGCTCAGGCTCCATACACATTAGATGCTGGGGGAGAACAATCGCTCTATAGAAGAGAATTCTCCTGATTGCCCCGTGAAGGATGGATATGGACAGGGACAAGATGGCGGAGAGGATATTACACCTCACCCTAGAGATCCTCTTCCGGCTTACTGGAGAGGTGAGAGATTCTGATGACGTCACATTACATCATTCTTATCTATGGGAATAACAGATGGACAGAACTGGAGAGGTGAGGACTCTGGAAATGTCTGGAGTGAGATTTATTACTGTGTCTCTCCATAACCAGGATTACACAGTAGTGAAGAAGACCTCTAGTGAGCGCTGTCAGGCCCCTGTGTCTGAGGGATGGGGAAGACCCCTGAGCCCAATCACGGGGCCTCCACCTCACCCCCCGATACATGAGGACATCAATGACCAGAAGATCCTAGAACTCACCTACAAGATGATTGAGCTGCTGACTGGAGAGGTGACACTGCTGGGAATGCTGGGACATTATACAGTAACGCTATGAAGGGATCGGGGGTGACGGTATCATTGTATGTGTCAGGTTCCTATAAGGTGTCAGGACGTCACCGTCTATTTCTCCATGGAGGAGTGGGAGTATTTAGTAGGACACAAAGATCTGTACAAGGACGTCATGATGGACGTTCCCCAGCCCCTCACATCACCAGGTAATAGACAGGACTAAATACACACGGCCTATAATTATCTGTATGTAAGGAATGAATTCAGTCCCTGTATGTGTCTCCTCCAGTTCTATCCAGTAAGAGGACAACACCAGAGAGATGTCCCCGTCCTCTTCTCCCACAGGACTGTAAACATGAAGATCCCGATGTTCCTCAGGATCATCAGGTAGATGGAGAGAAGGTGCCATGAAATCTCCCTATGATGTGTAGACGGCTGTGAAGGTCTTGTGCTCAGTCTTGTTTTATCCTCCAGTATTATATGTGTTATACTTGTGTAATGAGAGCGGTGGAGATGGCCGGATTAGAGCTGATCATAGATGGGACTTCTCCATCTGTCTGTGACTTTTACAATATTTGTTTCAGGGGGAAGATCTGCCCCATAATAATACTACAGAGACATATGTGAGGGGTGATGAGCGGAGTAAAGAGGAGATTCCTACAGATAACCGCCCAGGTGAGTAGTGACTACTAAATGCAGAGAAGTCACAGATTCTTCTCAGTCACCGGCTGTGGCTGCTTTATCACGGTTGTAGTCTGGCCATATCAAATGGTCACCATTCTGCTGCTAGACCACCACATGCTCCTCCACCCAAAACTGTCCCCATTATTTTGGGCATTGGACGCCCTTCTGTTGGAGTGAGATCTGTATCAGGCAGATCTTACAGGAAGGATCCACCCTATCCCTTGAAATTAAATGATGTTAACCCTTAGCTGCCCAGATCTCTAATCTACAAAGCCAAATGACAGCGTATGTAGAATGTGCAGACAACTTAGAAAATCATGGGAAGAAGAATCTAATCTGTATGGTGGACCCCTAAGAGAAAGCGGAGGGTAATGATGCTGGTGACGTCCTAGATTCTTAGTTTGGTGCCGTGTTCTCCAGGTGAATAAAGATTGATTGCTCTCAGTGGGAGAAACAAAATAATAATCTTGTAGTTGATGAAGAGACCTCAGTAGTCTGGAAAGCTTGCTTTGTAACATCATTTATTATATTTTTGTTCACGATTAAAAGGTATCATAACTACAAGATTCAGTGGCAGACATACCATGGTGCAGCCACATCGGGCCTTGAGCGGGAGGGAGCCCAGATCAGCTGAATGCATATGATTATCTTGAGGTGACATGGGCCCCTTCCCTCACCTGTTAGGGACGTGCAGGAGGGAGGATTCATCACCTCTGCAAAAGCTGCCGGCCAAGCAGAGGATGTCTGTGGCTTAGAGCTAGAAAGGAGTTTCCACCCACCAGCTACATCTGCAGCAAAGCAGATAAGCCGCTATATAACAGACCAGGCACCTGCCTCCCCTCATGGTTGGTGAGTTGCCCCCCTTCCTTGTGCACTGAAATTATTTCAAGAGAAAACGGCAGTCGGGCCCCAGGAGGAGGGGAGGCTGCGCCACAAGAGAAGATGGAAGTGCAGGCTCCAGAGAGAAGAACCAGCTGTGCTGGTTACCATATGCAATCATTTACAGAGAGGGTGAGTCCAAGTGTAATGTGTTGCTATCTATCATCTATCTATCTATCTATCTATCTAATATGTTTATATACGTGTCATGTTTATGTATCTCTGCACATATGTGTGTGTGATGAACGTGTATTTATCTGTGTATAATCATCTTCGTATTCACCGATATGTTCATATTATTTCAGCTCCATTACAAGTGTGAATCATGCCGATATGGTGAAGTCACATGTTCACATATAGGTGAATACATACATATAAGGAAGCCTGCTACTCTCTTTTTTTTATTGATGGAGTGTGTATGTGCAGTATCTCGGGTCACACTACACTCTGAGCCAGAAGTCTTTTACAATTAAAGCCTATAGAGCCTCTTTCTGTTGCTCCATAGACTTGTAAGTAACTTTTAGATCCAGCAGAGCACAGTGTGACCTTAAGATACTGGAATGTGGTGACATTACTGAGAAGAGGAGCAGAACAGCGCTGGACACCACAGATACAGTAGAGCGGTGATCTCACTGAGAAGAGGAGCACAACAGTGCTGGATACCAGAGATATGGGAAAGCAGTGATGTCACTGAGAAGAGGAGCAGAACAGCACTGGACACCAGAGATACGGGAGAGCAGTGATGTTACTGAGAAGAGGAGCAGAACAGCACTGGACACCAGAGAGAGCGGCGGTGACATCACTGAGAAGAGGAGCAGAACAGCGCTGGCCACCAAAGATATGGGTAAGCAGTGACGTCACTGAAAAGAGGAGCAGAACAGCACTGGATACCAGAGAGAGCGGCGGTGACGTCACTACGAAGAGGAGCAGAACAGCGCTGGACACCGGAGAGAGAGCAGCGGTAGGTGAGTATATTATGACACTACGTGCATAAGCACACATTCCATCAGTAAACAAGTTAGTGGGGGCTTCTGTAATGATGTCTATGGTGCGGCTGTTTTTTGTTGTATTTCCTCTGTTTCTCTGATGTCATATAGAGCGCTGCTTAAAAGGATCCAGCCAGCGTATACATGTCACCCATGGATTGAGCAGCTTGTATCAGACATCACATCTATATGACTAGTATTTGATGCGTCTCAGTCCCAGACATCTATTAAAGTGTTCTTTCTCCTCTGAATCTCCTCAGCACTTTAGGGTCACATATACCTGGCTGTGATCATACAGCCTTTGCCTGGTACAGGCTGCCCATGGCTCATGGGTCTCATCTGTCAGGGTCACATATACCTGGCTGTGATCATACAGCCACTGCCTGGTACAGCCTGCCACGGCTCATGGGCCTCAGCTATCAGGGTCACATATACCTGGCTGTGAGCATACAACCACTGCCTGGTACAGCCTGCCACGGCTCATGGGTATCAGCTATCAGGGTCACATATACCTGGCTGTGATCATACAGCCACTGTCTGGTACAGCCTGCCACGGCACATGGGTATCAGCTATCAGGGTCACATATACCTGGCTGTGATCATACAGCCACTGCCTGGTACAGGCTGCCACGGCTCATGGGTATCAGCTATCAGGGTCACATATACCTGGCTGTGATCATACAGCCACTGCCTGGTACAGGCTGCCACTGCTCATGGGTATCAGCTATCAGGGTCACATATACCTGGCTGTGATCATACAGCCACTGCCTGGTACAGGCTGCCACTGCTCATGGGTATCAGCTATCAGGGTCACATATACCTGGCTGTGAGCATACAACCACTGCCTGGTACAGCCTGCCACGGCTCATGGGTATCAGCTATCAGGGTCACACACCCCTGGCTGTGATCGTACAGCCACTGCCTGGTAGAGGCTGTCCACGGCTCATGGGTCTCAGTTGTCAGGGTCACATATACCTGGCTGTGATCATACAGCCACTGCCTGGTACAGCCTGCCACGGCTCATGGGTCTCATCTATCAGGGTCACACATACCTGGCTGTGATCATACAGCCACTGCCTGGTAGAGGCTGTCCACGGGTCATGGGTCTCGGCTTTCGGGTTCCCTATAAAGGAGTTGTGTGAAATAATACATGTACTGTAAAGACATTGTCTGGCAAAAGGATCTAATAGGGGCTCAATTTTGTAAAACTAATTAAATTATTCACACCTGCAGTCACCCTCCTGGATCCAGCGCTGCCGTCCTGTGGTCTGTGACATATAATTATGTCACTGTTCTACCAGACACAGGACCGCTACAGCTTGTGATAGGCTGCAGCGGTCAGGTGACTCTAACTGCAGGCATCAAAAGTGGCAGTGGTCCTATGTCTGATAGAACAGTGACATAATTAATGCTTGCAGAGAGCACAGGACGGCAGCGCTGGATCCAGGAGGGTGACTGCAGGGGAACACAATTTGTTTTGTAATTTTTACAGAATCTGGCCTCCAGGTAATGACCTTGTGTCTGGACAATCCCTTTAATAAACTATAAATCCTTATCTTTGTTGCACCTGACAGCTTTAGTGTTACATTCCCTGACGCTCTACCTCAGCACATCAGACTCTCCACTACCGTGGAAAGCTTCAAGAGGAACCTCAAGACCCACCTCTTCCAACAAGCCTACAACCTACAATAGCCCTCAGCCCAGTAGACCACTGCGCAACCAGCTCTGTCCTCACCTATTGTACTATCACCCATTCCCTGTAGACTGTGAGCCCTCGCGGGCAGGGTCCTCTCTCCTCCTATACCAGTCTGTCTTGTACTGTTAATGATTGTTGTACGTATACCCTCTTTCACTTGTAAAGCGCCATGGAATAAATGGCGCTATAATAATAAATAATAATAATAATAATAATAATGCTTCTGTTTACAATGGCTGCAAACATCACAGCCCAGGTGCCTCATGTGACCGCTGCAGACAATCACTGGCTTCAGACTCTTGAGCTGTATACCACTGAAAAGCTGCAAAACACACACAGTATACGGCTGTGCCATCTCCAGCCAATGTAACTAGAAGAATTGGAGACAGCGCTGAAGCTGCAGCAGATAGTAGCGCGGCAGGACTGGTCTGTGTTATATTCAGATGGTGAATATGGAGCTTCTTTATTGTTTAGATTTGGTAGTTGTGTCCTAGACTAGTAATAAACAATACAGTCTATATGTTTACATAATTTTGTTACAGTGTGAAGGGGGGGACAAGAAAGATTTTTTGCACAGGGGCCCCCTGCAGTTTGTGTCCGCCCCTGACAAGAGTCGTATTGTTTCTCCACTGAGAGCAATGAATCCATCTTCCTAGAATCTCGGCATCTTATTGATGGATCTTCCTTCTCTCCTTCTGATGAATCTGCTGATAGGGGCGTTTTCATCCAAAGTTGGGTAAAGGGTAACTGTAACCTACGAGGTAATAATAATAATAATAATAATACGTTTCTATAGCGCCAACATATTCTGCAGCGCTTTACAATTCAGAGGGGACATTTACAGACCATATGAGACAATACAAAATTAAGATATCAGGAGGAGTGAGGGCCCTGCTTGTAAGCTACAGTCTATGAGGAAATAGGGGAGACACAAAAGGTGAATGGGGGGGGGGGGGAAGCTTGAGGTTGGTTAGGATGTAGTACAGTGGGTACATGGAGGCCAGGCAGCCCACCCACATAATTTCCAAAATTTAACCTCTTCACCCCTGGGCAATTTTTCTTTTTTTCCAAGAAGCATAACTTTTTTAACTTTTCAGTCAACATAGACATATAAGGGATTATATTTGCAGGATGAGTTGTACTTTTGAATTATACTATTCATTTTATCATTTAGTGTACTGTAAAATGGTAGAAAAATTCCAAGTTCAGTGAAATTGCAAAAAGTTAGGGGAATTACACAAAGTTTTTAATTTACAATGTTCACTAAATGTTCACATGCTCAGCCTCTGATGGTGAGGAAAGGCTTGTGCTGGGAGGAAGCTGCCAGATGTTACGCCAGTGAGACTTGGTACTCTGATGGTTGACCCCTGGGGTCGGCAATTGGATACTGACAGTCACTAATGTGGTCGTGTGTAGACAGGATGGCTGGTGTAGGCAGGTGCAGTGGATATGGCTAATAAAATAGGTGCAGTAGATATGGCAGGCATAGCTGGTATAGATAGATGTAGCAACTATAGTGGGCACAGCATATACCAGGAAAGAGATCTGTTATCACGCACAGCATAAGACTCAGAAAACAGAACAGGAACTGACAACTAGCAACACGTCTCTAACGATAGACCACGTTGCCCAGGCACCTCCCATAGGGTGAGGATGCCTTAAATACCTAGTGCCTCTCAGCTGTAGGTTGTGAGGCACTTCCGGGTAAGGGCACTTTGGCCCTTTTAAGAATATATAAGCGTGCCCTAAGCGCACTCCCAGGAGACCTTAAACGGGGAAAGGCTGCGGGGACACTGGTAATGGCATTACAAGCTATTTTATATCCTTAAATTTGTATATATTATTATCAATAATTTTCATTCTTGGCAGATGACTGTACCAGGAGAACAGAGGCACAACTGACATCTTCAATTTTAAAATCAGATGACCTTGATATCACACAAGATATAACTGAAGTGAATGCCACTATTCAAGATATGCCATCATCCCTTCACAGCAAAAATCTATCATCTGATTCTTTTAAACAAGTCCTATATTCTGAATCATCACAGACTATTAAGAAAAATAAATGTCACAAAAGCAGTATTAAAAATCAAAGTGATCTTACAGCAAAGAAACCATTTTCAACTTCAGAAAATAAAAAAAATAATAAAAAAGTTCACATAGGGGAGAAAAGATTTTCTTCAAAATCTGTTAGTTTCCAGAAAACTCACACAGGGGAGAAGCCATTTTCATGTTCAGAATGTGGGAAATGTTTTAACTGGAAAACAAATCTTGTTACACATCAGAGAATTCACACAGGTGAGAAACCCTATTCATGTTCAGAATGTGGGAAATGTTTTAACTGGAAAACAAATCTTGCTAAGCATCAGAGAACTCACACAGGTGAGAAACCTTATTCATGTACAGAATGTGGGAAATGTTTTAGCCGAAAATCAAGTCTTGTTACACATCACAGAATTCACACAGGTGAAAAACCTTTTTCATGTTCAGAATGTAGGAGATTTTTTAACCGAAAATTACATCTTGTTTCACATCAAAGAACACACACAGGAGAGAAGCCTTTTTCATGTTCAGAATGTGGGAAATGTTTTGCACATAAATTGCATTTTGTTACACATCAGAGGACTCACACGGGTGAGAAGCCATATTCATGTCCAGAATGTGGGAAATGTTTTACCCAAAATTCAAGTCTTGCTACACATCGGAGAACTCACACAGGCGAGAAGCCTTTTTCATGTTTAGAATGTGGGAAATGTTTTGCACAGAAATCAACTCTTGTTATACACCAGAGAACTCACACAAATGAGAAGCCTTTTTCATGTTCAGAATGTGGGAGATTTTTTAAGCGAAAAGTACATCTTATTTCACATCAGAGAATTCACACAGGGGAGAAGCCTTTTTCATGTTCAGAATGTGGGAAATGTTTTACACATAAATTGCATTTTGTTACACATCAGAGAACTCACACGGGTGAGAAGCCATATTCATGTCCAGAATGTGGGATACGTTTTAACCGAAAATCAAGTCTTGGAAAGCACAAAAGAATTCACACAGGGGAGAAACCCTTGACATGTTTAGAATGAGGGAAATATTTAACACATAAATTATTTTATTTTTGAACATCACAAAACTCACAAAGGTTGAAGCCATTATCATACCTAGAAAAAGATAAATCTTTTACTTGCAAATTATAATTTGTTGCCCACTAAGAGAAATTTACATGGGCTACTAAAAGCCTTTTGGAAGTAGTGTTAATTAAACCATTTAATGCAAGTTTTTTTTACCTCCCTACTAACTCTTCTCTTGTGTAGGTGAAGGAGGTGGGGTGAAGTGATTCTCTCTATTCTTTTATTCGATATTTTGTATTAGATCCTTAGAAACCCATATCCCTTATTTAAGTCTTGCTAATTGGGAAGAGAGCGGCATTTCTAAATTGGCGACTATTTATAGAGATTCTCAGTTAATGTCCTATTTTGTAGATGGTTGAGAAAGTTTGATCACTTTGAAGCTGTCTTTATCAATACCTCCAAGTGAGACATCTCCTTAGTACAGAATCTGACATTGGGTACAATTCACCTCCTCTTTCTCTATATAGACTTTTTCAAAAAGGGAATATAATATTAAAGGGGTCTCAATTTTATATAGTTTTTTTAAACTCCCTGTTGGAAAATCTGAAGTTGTCATACGTGATAAAATGGGAGCAAGAGCTATCTTTTACATTCTGCCCTCAACAATGGTGGCCGTCTCGGAATGGACTTATAGGACCTCAGCTTGTATAAATCACCTGGGACAAATTATATAAAATATACAAGGTGGTATCTGTTTCCAGGCAAATTGGCTCACATGTTCCCTGATTATTCCCCTTTCTGTTGGAAAGGCTGTCTTCCGAAAGGCACGCTGGGGTATATATGGTGGTCCTATCCTAAAGCTATGATATTTTGGGTTTGGGAGCAGGTGATTTATCTAATTTCATCTGTAACTGGTCTTAGTGTAATTATGGAAGCTGCACTGGCAATCTTGAATATAGGACTTGATAACTTCCCTGAAAATGTGAAACCTGTTATTGCTGATATACTTACCTCGGCCAGACGATGTCAGGCTATAAAGTGGAAACTCCCTTCAGTTCCCCGGTTGAGGAGCTTGTCTGGAAAATTAATCATCATTTTCATTATGAATTTACACTTGTCCATAATATAGAGAAGAGAAAACAAATTCAGAGAAATTGGGGCATTTGGGCATTTTCTTCATATTCTATTTGTCTTATGGGGTGTTGATCTATATGTATTTGGATTATTAATTCCTATGTATAGAATTGACCAGATTGGTGTTCTTCCCCTCCCCCCTCGCTTTTTATTTTTTTTTTCTTTTTCCTTATACCATATGTTGCTTTGTTGTGGCTGTTAATACTATCGTAGTGTTACACCTATTGTGATATGTATTGATTGTTGTTATGTGAAAAATTTAAATATATATTGAAAAAAAATCACATGGGAAGAAACTATAAATATGACAAACTGAACAAGAAAACAAAAAAGAGACAGTAAAAGTAAAGAAAAAATGGAAAGCTTGTTAGAAGTTACATTAGAATTATAATATATACAGTTACTAATAGACATCTGTTTTCTAAAAATCAAATAAAGAGCAATATTCCATGTGCATTTATCATTTCACATTGTTATATATTTATATATTCACTATATGGAGAAGAATATTGCAAACCTCCCCCCAAAATACCCAACCTTCCTCCTCCCTCTTCTTCCTAACTCCCAATCTCAGCGATCTGCCATTCATTACAGTTACGGGTGCTCTACACGCTGCGATATCGCTAACGATTTATCGTCGAGGTCACCGTCTTTGCGATGCACATCCGGCGTCGTTAGCGACATCGCAGCGTGTGACACGTACGAGCGACCTTAAACGATCGCAAAACAAACAAAAATTGTTGGTTTTGGAGAGGTCGTCCAAAAACCAACTATCGTTGTCTGCTTAGTAGCGATGTTGTCCCTCGTTCCTGCGGCATCACACATCGCTACGTGTGACACCGCAGGAGTGACGAACATCTCCTTACCTCCATCCACTGGCAATGCGGAAGGAAGGAGGTGGGCAGGATGTTACGTCCCGCTCATCTCCGCCCCTCCGCTTCGATAGGATGGCCGCTTAGTGACGTCGCGGTGACTTCACTGTGACGCCGAACGCACCTCCCCCTTGAAGGAGGGATTGTTCGGCGGTTACAGCGACGTCGCTGCACAGGTATGTGCGTGTGACGCTGCCGTAGCGATAATGTTCGCTACGGCAGTGATCACATATCGGCCGTACGACGGGGGCTGGTGCTATCGCGCTCGACATCGCCAGCAAATGCTAGCGATGTCACAGCATGTAAAGCACCCTTTAATTTCAGTGCACATTCTCCATATCTGAACAATGTCTGTAACTTCTCTATACTACAATAAACATGTTCATATTACAAATTACTATTTACATCGACCTGTTCCCTCATTACGGCATTACATATCTTAGATACAATACTATTATTACTGCAATTTCTCACTGACTTTGTTAATCCCGTTTCGTCGGAGGGTCATCTGAATCCATCTAAATGTTATCAATTTATATGGAAGAATCAATAATCGTCCTACCGCAGTTTTCCCACGCGTGTTTAGTGTCAGCTCTTCTATATGCCTTTATGTAAATCCTTGGTGTCTCCGACCAAACCTGCAGAATATGATTTTACAATTGTAATAACTTTACTCCAATAAAGTATTTATAATCCACAGCCTGTGTATAAGATCCGCAACTTCCGCTCAGCACTTCCCACATTTTGCCTCTGTACGTATGCCGACCTTGTGGAGGAACAGAGGGGTCATATATCCCCTATGGATGATTTATAGATCTGACAGTCTACAATGTCCACTAGGGATATAGATCTGACCACTTCAAGGATCCTTGTCCATTGATTGTCAGTAAAGGCCCAATATCCCTTTCCCATTTAAGCATAATAACAAGAGGATAATTATTATTATTTATTTATAGAGCCCCATTGATTCCATGGTGCTGTACATGAGAAGGGGTTACATACAGAATACATATCCAAGCTACAATAGAAAGACTGGTACAGAGGGAAGAGGACCCTGCCCTTGTGAGCTTACATTCTATAGGATTTTGGGGAGGAGACAATAGATGGGGTGTTGGTTGGGCAGCGGCGGCTCCGCACGGTGGTGAGGCGTCAGCTCCACACGTTTGTGAGGTGGCGGCTCCACATGATGGTGAGGCAGTAGCTGTGGTGGTGGTGAAGTAGTGGGGTCATTGGAGATTATAGGCATTCCTGAACAGATAAGTTTTCATGTTCCGTTTGAAGCTTGCAAGTGTAGCAGAGATTAGTTCAGAGATATACGGCGGAGACAGATTATGGATGGCTTTGCAGGTCAGTGTTAGTAGTTTGAATTGGATACGGTGGAAGATTGGGAGCCAATGGAGGGATTTACAGAGGGGAGAAGTGGGGTGGTATTGAGAGAGAGAGAGCAGTCGGGCATCAGAATTAAAGATTCCTGGAGAGGGGCAAGATGGTAAACAGGGAGGCCACGGAGGAGGATATTGCAGTAATCCAGGCGGGAGATTATGAGGGCATGCACTAGCATTTTTGTAGATTGGGAATTGAGGAAGGGACGGATTCTAGAAATGTTTTTGAGTTTCAGATGGCAGGAGGTGGTGAGGGATTGTATGTGTGTTTTGAAGGACAAGGCAGAGTTAAAGATTACTCCAAGGCACCGAACTTTGGATACTGGGGAGAGCATGATGTTATTTATTGTACTAGATAGATCAAGTAGAGAGTGTAGGTGAGATGGAGGAAATATCATTAGTTCAGTTTTGGCCACATTGAGCTTTAGGAAGCGAGAGGAAAAGAAGGAAGATATAGCCGATAGACACCCTGGTATTCTGGACAACAGAGATATGACAGCTGGACCAGAGAGGTAGATCTAGGTGTCATCGGCATATAGGTGGTACCGGAAGCCATGGGACTTTGAGTTGTCCCAGGCTAAATGTATAATTTTCCACATATTTGGATAACGGCAATTTATAAAGTCCAGAAATCTCACCAGACATTCTCCGTGAATTAGATATTGTGCTCAGTCCATAGTAATACACTGCACACACTTTGTCTTTGCTTTGCAAGTAAAAGAATTATATTTATGTAGGCGAAATCATAAATTTTAACACGATCAATTCCTACATTTCGGCACAAGGAGCCGTGTTCACGAGGTCGCTCGGAAAAGAAATATAAACAGTGTCTAAATACATATTTACAGATATATATAATAAATACAGTATATTCTTAGGGTAAACATTCTGGATCAGCATTTTTCAAAATTATGAGAATAATCTCCCAATCTGGAAACCTAATATACATTGAATATTATATTGAACATTTACACTTAGTATAAATAATACGAGATGTACATATGGCAGTATAACAATCTATCAAATTTTGCACATGAAACTGTTAGTAATATTAGTAAACATACATACAAGTTGCATTAGGTTTAAATAGGTTAGGAAGGAGGATGAGGGTAGAGGAAAAAGTAGTGATGATAGCCTATGTAAGGCAGTTATGTACTACCTGTTAATGCTGATCTCCTGGAAATGTGAGGGGTTTTCGGTAATGGGGGTTCCTGAAATGTTAAATGAAAGCTAAGTCAGGAAATGTAAGTTATCTCATATAAGGAAGAGGGAGAAAAAGGATATAGTATATGGATAACTGTAGATTGCCTTTGTGTGATGAGCACTCCTGTGTCTGTACTATCCTGGATGTAGCCTGGTCTGAGTGCGTGGGCTTTAAATAGCCCCGGTGCCTGTGCACGGGTCATCTTTTGTATTACATGGTTGTGACATGTCTCAGTGTAACATGGGACAATGGCGCCTGCACACTAGAGAGCGCCTGGGTGACCGGCACGTGCGTATTCGCCGTCTCTCACACTGCAGGGAGATGACGTGTGTTGGTGTACTGACCAGAGTCCGCGCCTGCGCACTGGAGAGCGTCTGGATGGCCAGCGCATGCGCATTGTGGTGAATTTATGGTAATGGTGTACTAGAGCATCCTGGTGGAAATGTAGATGGCGGCGCATGCGCATTTGGAACATCAGTGATGTGCTAATATAGTAGACGTTTATGTATTGTGAGACATGTTGTGGCAGCCTGGTAGTAATGGGAATGGCAGCGTGTGTGCTCGAATGTGTTTGACAAGCTGGGAGTGTCTCAAAGTACATGAATATATGCAGCACTATCGGTTATGTAGGACAGGTAGAGGTAGTGATCAGGGTAGGGAAGGGCAGAGTAAAGTAGCTGGTGGATATATGAATAGACTTTGAGGAGAGAGCGAAGTTAAAGAATAAAAAGCAAATAGATATAAATATATTGGGACAAACTGGTAGGCCTGATTAGTGGAATGAAAGGTAAAGGATATATATGGGCGGAGAATTAAGGCTATGTGCGCACTTTCCGTCGTCCTACATGCAGTTGTAAACGCACGTTTTAGCCTTAATTGATTTAGCCAAAGTTGCCTTTTCCAGAAATTTAGCACAGAAAACGCATGCGTATTTACCGCGTTTTAGATGCGTTTTTAGCGCTTTTTCCATGCGTTTTCACATGCGTTTTCACAGATGCGTTTTGAACATCAAGACACTGCTAAATAAAGATTAAATAGTCAAACAGAATGAAAAAAGAGAAAAAAAAGGGACAAATCTATATTAATGGGAAAAATAATGGAAAAAGATATATTTAATAAAATTATAGCGTTAATATACATTTTATCGGTAAAATAGCAATAAATGCATATTATTCTTAAATTTAATTGTTGGATTAAGTGTGTGTGTAAAGGGACATATCAAATCATTATTTCGATGTTCAAAAAGCATGCGTTTTGGTAGTCCAAAACGCATGTTTTCTGCAATGAAAAAGCAGGTAAAACGCAGGAATTTGGATATTTCTTGCTTTTTGCTACTTCTCATTGACTACAATGTTAACAAAGCGCACCACAAATGGCAAAAACAATTGACAGGGTCCTTTTCTGAACGCATAGTTTTTGACCAAACTTATGCAAATTTTGAGATGCGTTTGGAAACGCAAAGTGCGGACAATAAATCATGAATTCTCATTGTCTTTAATGGAAAACCAAAACGCATGCATTTGGGCACAAAAACGCTGCAGTTCAAAACTGATCCTAAACGCACCTGAAACGCAGGTGAAAACTGAAAGTGCGCACATAGCCTTAGAGTCAGCTATTGAGGAAGATCTATTAAAAAGATTCTTTATTGAAAAGTACTGTAGAATGATATAAATTAGTATGGATTTTTTTAATGAGCTAATATATATTTATTTGAACTAATATGTATTTTTTTAAATAATATATTTTTATTTAAATGTATTTTTCAAAAAAGATATTTTACAGTGGTTTTTTTTGTACAGTGATATAAGATTGTATGTACTAATATATTTCCCAAAAATATTTGAGAGTTTTATTGCGAAAGAAAAAAAGTTTTGAAAGAAAAATGTTCAAAAAATTTAAAAAAAAAGGAAAAGAGGATGAAGAAAAAAAGAATTCCCTACATTAATGTTATAGAAAAAATAGATGCATACACACCTGTGTATATGTGTGTGTGTATATATAAATTATATATAATTGGAAACAGGAAAAAATTCTCCAGCACGATCACAAATCCACGTCCGTCTTTAAAATCCAAATCTTTATTCAGATGGTTAAAAGTCCATGAGAC
This sequence comes from Anomaloglossus baeobatrachus, assembly GCF_048569485.1. Classification (NCBI taxonomy): domain Eukaryota; kingdom Metazoa; phylum Chordata; class Amphibia; order Anura; family Aromobatidae; genus Anomaloglossus; species Anomaloglossus baeobatrachus. Next base: position 1,292,325 of record NW_027441795.1, on the reverse strand, counting down.
ATTCACTTGTCCACATATAGCAGTGAGTTCACATAGGGACTAGATGTTTTGGCACAAAACTGCCTCTGCCTTCATCCAGGTCCACTACTGCTCCATTAGAATAGACTATTTTGAACAGAAGGAGGAAACCTCCCACTAATTAAACACGTGTGTGTCTCCAATTAAAAGGAAAAAAAAGTTTGAAAAAGGGCATTAAACCCACATACACTAAAAATAGTCAAAACCATTAAGATTCCAGCAGTAAAATGTGAAACACTATTGTACCATCTCCCATTCCCTGTAGACTGTGAGCCCTCGCGGGCAGGGTCCTCTCTCCTCCTGTAGACTGTGAGCCCTCGCGGGCAGGGTCCTCTCTCCTCCTGTAGACTGTGAGCCCTCGCGGGCAGGGTCCTCTCTCCTCCTGTAGACTGTGAGCCCTCGCGGGCAGGGTCCTCTCTCCTCCTGTAGACTGTGAGTCCTCGTGGACAGGGTCCTCTCTCCTCCTATACCAGTCTGTTTTGTACTGTTAATGATTGTTGTACGTATACCCTCTTTCACTTGTAAAGCGCCATGGAATAAATGGCGCTATAATAATAAATAATAATAATAACACTAGTTCTGTTAGAATCAAAGCTACCAATTATTACCAAAAACATAGTACATGATATTAGCAAGAAGAAAACATGCACAACAATTTCACAACATACATTAATACTGTGTTATCAGATCCAAACTGCTGTTTAAACCATTAGGAATGCGAGTTTCTAACAAAAATATCCATTTACTTCCCCGAGCCAAAACCTTTTTAGGGAGATCCTCTCCTCTCAAAAGTTTATAAACTTTTTCTATCCCTTTAAATAAAAAACTGCTCAGATCTCCTTTGTAGTTATGTGCAAAATTTCGTGAAACCACTGAAGCACCTGCTATAGGGAGATTTAATGCATCTGAAATGTGTTTTCTGATGTGTTTTTTATCGGTCCCATCGTGCAGCCGACGTATTGAAGATCACATTCACGACATCCTATCAAATAAATCACGTTTTCCGCGTTGCAATTTATAAAATCTTTTATCATATACTCCCTTTTATTGAAATTGGAAGAACATTTTTTATCTTTACTGACAAATTTGCAACACTTACAAACATTAGCGCCACATTTATAAAATCCGGATAATTTTAACCAATTTTGTGTGGAAGAATCAGTCTTACCAAGGAATAGACTGGGGGATAAAAAAATCTCCAATTGTAGATGCTCTTTTAGATACATATTTTGTCTGTTTTTAAGGATATTTTTTACCTCAATATCTTGTTCCAATAGAGGTAAAAACTTTATTATTAGATGTGATCTTTTTAAACTGGGGACTATACTTAGTGGCAAATTTATAGATTCCCTATTCTTGTTATTATTATTAACCCTATCCGTTTAATTTTTTAACAATAAATTCCGATCTTTATTCTTTGCAACTTTCTGGGCGCTATCCAAACTCCAATCAGGATAGCCTCGAGCCTTCAATCTTATACAAGTATTATCAGTTTCCCTCAGAAAAACCTGTTCTTGGGAACTGTGACGTTGAATCCTCATTAGTTCCCCTACAGGGAGATTTTTCACCACATGTGGTGGGTGACATGATGTGACTCTGAGGATACTATTAGAGGCTGTATCCTTTCTAGAAGGTTCTACTTCTACTTTTCCTATTATAGAATTATCAATTAAAGTCACATCCAAGAAGTTAACCCTCCGATTTTCATAGCTACAAGTGAATGTTAAATTGTAGTCATTATCATTTAGGTATTCAAAAAAATGTGTCGCTTCATTTTCAGTGACACATTAAACCATATTGCCAATATAACGTCCTATCCTTTTAATTTTCATGTTATACGGAATTGAATCCTATTTCCAATAGACTCAACATCTCTGCATTATAGATCTCTGTGGGGTTTTGTGGTAACTCACTGCACACATCTTTATTTTCCGAACCCAACAGATGTAATTTCTGATATAATCCCGCATCCATCAGGACTATAGCCCCACCTTTATCCGCTTTTTTACCAACAAATCTCTGTTATCTGTCAATTCTTTCAGGGCGCATGTTTCCTGGAATGTCAGATTGGAATTTTTGTTAACAATATTTTTACTTAATTTCAAAAGTTCTTTTTCAATAGCATCCTGAAAGCTTCTAATACCACCGGTCTAGAATTTAATGGATAACAATCCTTATTGGATGTGGAAAATAAGTTAGAACTCTGCACCATGTTAACGGAATAATTATCAAACAATCTCAAATCAAGAATCGCTTGTTGTTCCTCAAAATATAATAATGCATCTTTTTTATCCAATATATCACAATCCTGTATACATTGTGCACCAGGAGTCACCACATCATCCCTTTAAAATGACATTTCAACATTATATTACATGCTATGTGTTTCTGAAACACATGCACTTCACCATACTGACCCGCAGACACTTGCACTGCTTTCCTCGCCCACCGGCCGTCCTGCCGCCTGTGATTGGTTGCAGTCAGCTGGCACGCTGCCACTCAGGGTGAGGGCACGTCTAACTGCAACCAATTACACACGCTGGTGGGCAGGCAAAACAATGAATATTGAATTGTTGGCTCCGGAAGGGAAAAGGGTGACCTGGAAGGAGTTTGCTGCCATGACACAGCCTCGGGTGTGTATATCGCGAGCACTCCTACCCCCCATTCCCTCAACAAACATTTTTAATCTCTGGATTCTGCTCCCCATAGACTTATATGGGCACCGGAATCCGGAGCGAATCTGGATTTTTTTCCCAATCTGGCAGTGATCCTCCGGTCCAATATTTTGGCGGATTCGATGCACCCTAGTCATGGACTTTTAACCATTTGAATACAGATTTGGATTTTAAAGACGGCTGTGAATCCGCTGGAGATTTTTTTTACTTTTTCCAATGTTTACATATATATATATACACACTTACGCTACAGTTCAAAAGTTTGGGGTCACCCAGACAATTTTGTCTTTTCCATGAAAAATCATACTTTTATTTATCAAATGAGTTGCATAATGAATAGAAAATATAGTCCAGATATTGACGAGGTGAGAAATAATGATTTTTACTTTAAATAGTAATTTTCTCCTTCAAACTTTGCGTTCGTCACAGAATACTCCTTTGCAGCGATTTTTTCAAAAAAATCCAGCACCGAATCCAGGAAATGTATTAAAAATTAATGACGTTTATTGAAACATATTAAAAAGTCCAAATAGGGTCCAGAGCAAAGAAACGGAGAGGACGCGTTTCGAACTGTATAGTTCTTAGTCTGTCTCTAACTAATGAATGAAATGGACTGATTAAAATAAGCTGAGAACCGGACATGAACAATGGTGGGCGGAGAGAAGGGGAGGAAGGAGCAGACAGAAAGTTAAGGAGAGAGGAAAGAAGAGGAAAAAAAAAAAAAAAAAAAATATCCTGTATACCGGGCACACTGCCTCATATATCCCTGCATACCGCCTCATATACCGTGTATACCGTCTCATATATCTTGTATACCGTGTATACTGCCTCAAATATCCCTATATACTACCTCATGTATCCCTGTATACTGCATAAAAAAAAAAAAAAAAAAAAAATCCTGTATACCGGGCACACTGCCTCATATATCCCTGCATACCGCCTCATATACCGTGTATACCGTCTCATATATCTTGTAACCGTGTATAATGCCTCATGTATCCCTGTATACTGCAAAAAAAAAAAAAAAAAAAAAAAAGTGCTGGATCAGGGAATAAAATTTGTACCTAAAAGAAACGTTACCCTGGGCAACCAATTGGCTCCCAGTGATCATAGAAAATTCCATAAGGCTATTAATAGCAATGATCACCGTTCTTGGCTCCCCACATGCGGTTCCTATAGGTGTGGGTGCAAATTATGCGGTTTATGCAAATTTATGGTGGGTACAAAAATGGTCTCCTCCTATGTTAATGGTAAATCTTTTTTGATTAAGGACATGATCAATTGTGATACTGACCATGTAATTTATTGCATATCTTGCACTAAATGTTGTATTCAATATATTGGCAGTACTACACGCCCCTTGAGAAAGAGAATCTCGGAACACGTGTACGATGCAAGCCATGTAACAACAAGAAATCTGTCAGGTGCCTCCCAACATTTTATGCTAAAACATGCGGGGAATACAGATACTATGCAAGTAGTCGCCTTGGAAAAGGTTAGATTACCTAAAAGAGGAGGTAACTTGAAAGATTTATTGTTACGGAGGGAGACCAAATTGATCTTTCTAATGGGCACTAGATCACCTTTCGGCATGAACCTTAAAAATGATTTGTTTTTGACATATTGATTGTATAAAAATGATCCTATGAACCTTAAAAATGATTTGTTTTTGACATATTGACTGTATAAAAATGATCCTATGGCCTTAATCGGCCTTATTATTTATTTCATATTGTTCTTATATCAACTTTGCTATTCTACCCCTTTTTTTTTTTTTTTTTTTTGCAGTATACAGGGATACATGAGGCATTATACACGGTTACAAGATATATGAGACGGTATACACGGTATATGAGGCGGTATGCAGGGATATATGAGGCAGTGTGCCCGGTATACAGGATTTTTTTTTTTTTTTTTTTATGCAGTATACAGGGATACATGAGGTAGTATATAGGGATATTTGAGGCAGTATACACGGTATACAAGATATATGAGACGGTATACACGGTATATGAGGCGGTATGCAGGGATATATGAGGCAGTGTGCCCGGTATACAGGATATTTTTTTTTTTTTTTTTTATGCAGTATACAGGGATACATGAGGTAGTATATAGGGATATTTGAGGCAGTATACACGGTATACAAGATATATGAGACGGTATACACGGTATATGAGGCGGTATGCAGGGATATATGAGGCAGTGTGCCCGGTATACAGGATATTTTTTTTTTTTTTTTCCTCTTCTTTCCTCTCTCCTTAACTTTCTGTCTGCTCCTTCCTCCCCTTCTCTCCGCCCACCATTGTTCATGTCCGGTTCTCAGCTTATTTTAATCAGTCCATTTCATTCATTAGTTAGAGACAGACTAAGAACTATACAGTTCGAAACGCGTCCTCTCCGTTTCTTTGCTCTGGACCCTATTTGGACTTTTTAATATGTTTCAATAAACGTCATTAATTTTTAATACATTTCCTGGATTCGGTGCTGGATGGATTTTTTTGAAAAAGTCTCCATACAAGATTGCCAGCTGGTTTATCCTTGCACGTGTCTGGGAAGCATTGGTCTCCTTCATACCACAGGTGAGCGGATACATACACTTTCCTTGTCCTTTGCAGCGATTACAGCTTTGCAGACCTTTGGCATTCTAGCTGTTAATTTGCGGAAACAATCTGGAGATATTTCCCCCCATGCTCCCCTCCCCCACAAGTTGGATTGGCTTGATGGGCACTTTTTGCGCACCATACGGTCAAGCTGCTCCCACAACAGCTCAATGGGGTTGAGATCTGGTGGCTGGGCTGACCACTCCATTACAGATAGAATACCAGCTGCCTGCTCTTCCTTTAATAGTTCATGCATAATTTGGAGCTGTGCTTTTGGTCATTGTCCTGTTGTAGGATGAAATTGGCTCCAATCAAGTCCACAGGGTATGGCATGGCGTTGAAAAATGGAGTGATAGCCTTCCTTAAAGGCCCCGTTACACGCAACTACATCGCTACCGAGATATCGTTGGGGTCACGGAATTCATGACGCACATCCGGCCTCGTTAGCGATGTCGTTGCGTGTGACACGTACGAGCGACCGCTAACGATGTAAAATACCAAATCGTTGATTGTTTACACGTCTTCCATTTCCCAAATGTCGTTGCTCGTGCAGGACGCAGTTTGTTCATCGTTCCCGAGGCAGTACACATCGCTATGTGTGACACCCCAGGAACGACGAACAACACCGTACCTGTGTCCTCCGGCAACGAGGTGGGCGTGACTTTCTGCGGCTGTTCTCCGCCCCTCCGCTTCAATTGGATGCCTGCCGTGTGACGTCGCTGTGACGCCGCATGAACCGCCCCCTTAGAAAAGAGGCTGTTCCCCGGCCAGCGAACAGCCTCTTTTCTAAGGGGGCGGTTCGTGCGGCGTCACAGCTATGTCGCTAAAAAGGTAAGTATGTATGACTGCTCCCAGCGATATTGTGCGCCACGAGCAGCAATTTGCCCGTGACTCACAAACAACGGGGGCAGGTGCTTTCACGAACAACATCGCTAGCGATGTCGCTGCGTGTAATGCCCCCTTAAGGCCCCGTTACACGCAACGACATATCTAACGATATGTAGTCGGGGTCATGGATTTCATGACGCACATCCGGTGTCGTTAGCGACGTCGTTGCGTGTAACAGCTCCGAGCGAGTGTTAACGATCAAATATACTCACCTAATCGTTGATCGTTGACACGTCATTCATTTTCAAAAACTCATTGGTCGTTGTGGACGTAGGCTCTTTCGTCATTCCTGAGGCAGCACACATCACTACGTGTGACAACCCGGGAACGACGAACAACAGCTTACCTGCAACCTCCGGCAACGAGGTGGGCGTGTCGTTAATGCGGCTGGTCTCCGCTTCTATTGGTAGGCCTCTGTGTGACGTTGTTGTGACGGCGCACGAACCTCCCCCTTAAGGAAGAGGTTAGGAAGGTAATTAGGAAGGTAAGTACGTGTGACGGGTGTTAGCGATATTGTGCGCACGGGCAGCGATTTTCCCGTGACGCACAAACAACGGGGACGGGTGCTGTCCCGAGCGACATCGCTAGCGATGTCACTACGTGTAAAGCCCCCTTTATTCAAAATCTCTTTTGCCTTGTACAAATTTCCCACTTTTCCAGCACCAAAGCAACCCAAGCCCATCACATTACCTCCACCATGCTTGACAGATGGCGTCAGGCACTCTTCCAGCATCTTTTCAGTTGTTCTGCGTCTTACAAATGTTCTTCTGTGTGATCCAAACACCTCAAACTTCGATTTGTCTGTCTATACCACTTTTTTCCAATCTTCCTCTGTCCAATGTCTGTGTTCTTTTGCCCATATTAATCTTTTCCTTTTATTAGCTAGTCTCAGATATGGCTTTTTCTTTGCCACTCTGCCCTAAAGGCCAGCATCCTGGAGTCGCCTCTGCACTGTAGATGTTGACACTGGCGTTTTGCGGGTACTATTTAATGAAGCTGCTAGTTGAGGACCTGTGGGGTGTCGATTTCTCCAACTAGAGACTCTAATGTACATGTGTTGTTGTTCAGTTGTGCAGCGCGGCCTCCCACTTCTCTTTCTACTCTGGTTAGAGACTTTTTGCTCTCCTCTGAAGGGAGTAGTACACGCCATTGTAGGAAATCTTCAGTTTCTTGGCAATTTCTCGCTTGGAATATCCTTTATTTCTAAGAACAAGAATAGACTGTCGAGTTTCACATGAAAGTTCTCTTTTTCTGGCCATTTTGAGAGTTTAATGCAACCAACAAATGTAATGGTCCAGATTCTCAACTATCACAAAGGAAGGTCAGTTTTATAGCTTCTTTAATCAGCAAAACAGTTTTCAGCTGTATTAACATACTTGCACAAGGGTTTTCAAGGGATTTCTAAACATCCATTAGTCTTCTAACACAGTTAGCAAACACAATGTACCATTAAAACACTGAAGTGGTGGTTGTTGGAAATGGGCCTCTATACACTATGTAGATATTGCATTAAAAACCAGACATTTGCAGCTAGAATAGTCATTCACCACATTAACAATGCATAGAGAGTGTATTTCTGTTTAATTTAATGCTAGCTTCATTGAAAAAAAATGTGCTTTTCTTTCAAAAATATATATTTATTGGCTGCGGCTGCAGATTTGGGCTCTCAATTTAGAGAAAGAGGGTATCTTGATAATATCCTTAAGGTGGCCTTCAAGGAAGCCAAAAAGAAAGATAGGAATCGACTTTTGATGTCCGGTTGATCACATGTTCATTACCACATCTGTAATTCTTTGTCTCACATTCATTCAATTTTCCAGAAACACTGGCTGGTGTTACAGATAGATGGTGATATCGGTGGATCGATGGGTCCACATCCCCTCTTTACTTTTAAAAAATTAAAATCTCTTGGGGAAAGATTAGTCCATAGCTATTTTGTTCCACAGAAACAATCAACCTGGCTAACCTCATATATAAAAGGGATTTTCAAATATTTTCATATATTTATATATCTTTATCAGATACAGGGAATGAGTGGAGCTTGTATATAGCAATGTGTATATAATTAAATACTAATCAACCGTGTACTTTACCTGATTTGTTTGAAAAAGAGTAAGGTAGTGGATTCCGGCTACCAATTCTCCAGTTAAAAACCTGCCTTCCCTGTTTTAATGTTATGATGGACCATGGCCTCTGGAATGGAAGAGGCCACCCAAAAATGTTCTTGTGCCTTGAACATAAACCCCCATCTACCTTCTTGTTACTCCACCACCAGGACTGTAACGCCTCTGGAGAGGTTGGTTGGAGGAAGGGCCTGCGGTGCAGTCGGCCGAGGCCCAGTCACCAGCAAAACCTGTGGCTAACCTCCAAGCCAAGGGTTCCGGACCGTGGAACTCTTAGGGTGGACTGGAGAGTAAGGAACTTTTACCCGGACACTATGGACACCCACAGGAACTCAGGGTGGTGTGACACCTGTGTTAGCGGTGGCACAGAGGGTGTGTTCAGGTGTTTTGGGTGACGGGTGAAAGGGAAGAAAGAGATAAACCGTAACATTTAAGAGATGTGCCTCCCCAATCGGATGAAATGTTTTAAATGTTTTTATATGTTACACCTTTTTCAATTGCAGAAGCAGAAAAATAAACGTTAGTGGCCGGACAGCCCGAGGACGGGCTGTATTCAACCAAGGGGGAGTGTGACGACCTGGCAAAACCAGGTAGTCAAAGAGGTTGTACAGATCTCTCAGGCGCGGAACTCCATCCTCCTCGGCATGCCAACACAAAACCCACACACAGGTGCACGGCCCCAGCCAGTAAAGCCTAGTCACCCCCTCATGACAATAGGGACACACCAGTGGGCGGGATCAGGTGGATGGGAGCGCCCACCTAGGGGTCCTGAGGTGTCAGGGGCGGGAACCAAGTAGTCGAAGTCTGGAGTTGAGTTCTGACAGTTGACAGTAGAAGAGTGTGGAGTGCAGTGGAGTCAGGGGCTGGGGCCCCTGGACTACCGGACTAGGTGTCAGACAACAAGCAGTACCACAGGCGACGGAGATCCGGTCATGTGAGACCTAAAGTGGACCGGGGCAGGGTTGTAGCCCGCCGGTGCGCCGACAGCGGGAATCCGGTCCGGAGGCCGTGCACAGTTGGGGTACCTAGACCCTAGGGCGAGGAAAGTTGCAAGCCCCTTGTCAATTGACGAGCCGGGGACGAGGTTTCAGACCTTTTTCTGCAGAAGCCCAGAGAGCAAAACAGAAGCCCAACGCGATGGATAGGGTGTCCATCAGAACCCACAGATATCCCAAGGGTCAGATTTCGCGGGCCACAGCTCCCAACATACACAGTACCAGGAGTGGACTTCCCCGTTCCAAGTGGAGTTGTCCCAGGGAAGACACAAACACTGAGTGCAGGAGGAAGGGACCCCTGTTTGCTACACCCGGATGTGGGACCCAAATACACCCGCCGGAGGCGACCGGTCACTGGCAATTTGGTTTACCACTGGACTTTATGTGCAATTCTTTGGAACTGTGAGTACACCATTTACCCCCGGTCCAACCCTGCACATCACCTTCAGGAGCCATTGCTCCCGTACACCTGGGCCCTGGGACTACACTCCCCCTACCCGTGGAGGGGATTCCATCCTCCTGCCCCGCTCCATCAGCCCCGGGTGTCCCATCACCAGGCAGCGGCGGTGCTACCTACTCTCACCGCAACCCACGGGTGGCATCACTGACAAAACCATCCCCTGTAAATACCCCCTTCCTACGGTTGTGAGGACTGATGGCTGTGCACGCCCAGGTCCGGCTACCACTTGAGCCACAGCAATGAACTCGGATCCGAGCAGCCCCTGCAGCGGCCTGGCCCCGGTCCACAACATAGGCTTTAAATCTTGTTGCTGTTATTTGACTAGTTGATTGTCCCGCCAGTATTTGAAATACAGCGGTTGGTCCTCTAATGTATCTGTATGTATATATGTATATATATATAATATATATATATATATATATATAATGTATATATATATATATATGTATATGTGTATATATATATATGTATATGTAATATATATATATGTGTAGGTTCTTTCCTCTGTAGTAGACTGTTGATCTTTCCTTGATGTCCTGATGAAGAAGACAGAGTTCTCTGGAACGCGTCGACCTGAATAAAAGCATAAAGAGATGAAATAATCAACATCTGATTTTCTGGTGATAGCGCGGCATACACCCGATATCTCCCCCGTTACGTCTGAATTAGCTTTCCAGTCCTGCGGCTGTCGCCAGCTTTTATGTGCCTTTAGGAGTTGTGACTGGCACAACCCTAATAGGTTAATGAAATTACCTTGGCTTATCTCTTTCCTTACCTGGTAAGACCCTATTCTGCGCTTCTATCCACAGTATTTTCTATGTACACTGTGATGGTCAGGCAGAGACTGAGTGAGTTGCATGATGAGCGGTGAATGAACTCCGGTGAGGTCACTGAAGTCACCTGAGGTCAAGTTACCTGCAATCACAAGTGGAGGACCGTGGGAACCTCCAGCTGTGGCCGCGGCTAACCTAACTGACGTCACCACTGATCGCTGCTCAGTCTCTGCCTGAACCTCATAGCAGGTAGTCTGTGCCATGATCGCTCGCTGTGACTTCACATATAGCAGAGCTTGAATCATTGTGGGACCTTGTCTGGATTATGTTGGACTTGTACAGGTGTTTTGAGGGTTAATAAAGTGGTAAAAGAGGGTATCCGCTACATACACATCATGCACACACGGCTCCGGTACATAGACATCATACATACACAGCTCCACTATGTAGACGTTGTACACACATGGCACTGTTCCATACACATCGTACACATGCGGCTCTGCTCCATACACGTCATACACACATTATCAGCAACTTGTGATCAAGACTGATCAGTTCCAAACATCTTTATTTTAAAGTTGCTCAAGAAATCTTCTCCTCACCTGAACTTATCAATAAAGAACTCAATAAAGCAAAGATTGAAATAACAGTGTGAAGGGGTCACATACATACGCAACAGGGGTCACATACATACACAACAGGGGTTAGGCTGGTTTCACACTACGTCTTTTTAACATCCGTTGAAAACGTTTTTTTAACGGAAGTACGGATCCTGTGCAAATCCGTTTTCAGTTCAATGCATTTTCAATGGACTCGCGTCCACCTGCGTTTGCATGCGTTTGCGTCCATTAGACACAGGATCCTGTGAGATGCGTTATTTTAACATGTTTCAAAAACGCAAAATGTAGCGTTTTTTTGCTTTGTCAAAATAACGCATCTCACAGGATCCTTCACATTGCGCCGCGAGCTGCAATGCATTTCAATGAGCGCTGGATCCTGCCTAGCAGAATGCGTTCAGTTGCGTTGTAACAGGATCCTGCTTTTGTACTGAGCATGCCCAGAAAGTACTGAGCATGCCCAGAACCAGTCTCGCGTGATCTGTCTCTCTCTCCTCCTCCCTCCCTCACCCTCTCTCTCTATCTATCTCTGTCTTTCCCCCTTCCTCTCTCTCCCACCTGAGAACTGTGGACACTCGTAACCAAGGTAAATATCGCGTAACCACTTCTCTTAGTTACCCGATGTTTACGTTGGTTACGTGTGCAGACAGCCCTGCTCCTAGCAGCTGCAGACACTCGTAACCAAGATAAATATCGGGTATCCAAGGCCGATGTTTACCTTGGTTACCAGCGTCTGCAGCTGTCAGAAGCCTCCTCCCAGTCTAGTTCCCCTCACTCCCGATCACATGACTCCAATGCCCGCCCCTAAATATCCAGTGCAGGATCCTGCAAAATAACAGATGCGTTTGCATACGTTATTTGCTGTAAAAGCAGGATCCGTACTTCCGCTAAAAAAACGTTTTCAGCGGATGTTAAAAAGACGTAGTGTGAAACCAGCCTAAACTATAACCATCCACTGACACCGCGCCTCATCCAGTGTGTGCACGCCAATATAGGACTACACTGAGGAGCTGATCATGTGACCCCTGACTCCTCCCCTCCATGTGACATCATCACAGGTCCTGTAAGCACAGAGCAGCCATATATCCAGTGTGCGGCTCTGCAGGAGGAGGTAGGTGCAGGGTATTATATATCTAGTGTGCGGCTCTGCAGGTGGAGGTAGGTGCAGGGTATTATATATCTAGTGTGCGGCTCTGCAGGTGAAGGTAGGTGCAGGGTATTATATATCTAGTGTGCGGCTCTGCAGGTGGAGGTAGGTGCAGGGTATTATATATCTAGTGTGCGGCTCTGCAGGTGGAGGTAGGTGCAGGGTATTATATATCTAGTGTGCGGCTCTGCAGGTGGAGGTAGGTGCAGGGTATTATATATCTAGTGTGCGGCTCTGCAGGTGGAGGTAGGTGCAGGGTATTATATATCTAGTGTGCGGCTCTGCAGGTGGAGGTAGGTGCAGGGTATTATATATCTAGTGTGCGGCTCTGCAGGTGGAGGTAGGTGCAGGGTATTATATATCTAGTGTGCGGCTCTGCAGGTGGAGGTAGGTGCAGGGTATTATATATCTAGTGTGCGGCTCTGCAGGTGGAGGTAGGTGCAGGGTATTATATATCTAGTGTGCGGCTCTGCAGGTGGAGGTAGGTGCAGGGTATTATATATCTAGTGTGCGGCTCTGCAGGTGGAGGTAGGTGCAGGGTATTATATATCTAGTGTGCGGCTCTGCAGGTGGAGGTAGGTGCAGGGTATTATATATCTAGTGTGCGGCTCTGCAGGTGGAGGTAGGTGCAGGGTATTATATATCTAGTGTGCGGCTCTGCAGGTGGAGGTAGGTGCAGGGTATTATATATCTGTGTGTGGCTCTGCAGGTGGAGGTAGGTGCAGGGTATTATATATCTAGTGTGCGGCTCTGCAGGTGGAGGTAGGTGCAGGGTATTATATATCTAGTGCGCGGCTCTGCAGGAGGAGGTAGGTGCAGGGTATTATATATCTAGTGCGCGGCTCTGCAGGTGGAGGTAGGTGCAGGGTATTATATATCTAGTGTGCGGCTCTGCAGGTGGAGGTAGGTGCAGGGTATTATATATCTAGTGTGCGGCTCTGCAGGTGGAGGTAGGTGCAGGGTATTATATATCTAGTGTGCGGCTCTGCAGGAGGAGGTAGGTGCAGGGTATTATATATCTAGTGTGCGGCTCTGCAGGAGGAGGTAGGTGCAGGGTATTATATATCTAGTGTGCGGCTCTGCAGGTGGAGGTAGGTGCAGGGTATTATATATCTAGTGTGCGGCTCTGCAGGTGGAGGTAGGTGCAGGGTATTATATATCTAGTGTGCGGCTCTGCAGATGGAGGTAGGTGCAGGTTATTATATATCTAGTGTGCGGCTCTGCAGGTGGAGGTAGGTGCAGGGTATTATATATCTAGTGTGCGGCTCTGCAGGTGGAGGTAGGTGCAGGGTATTATATATCTAGTGTGCGGCTCTGCAGGTGGAGGTAGGTGCAGGGTATTATATATCTAGTGCGCGGCTCTGCAGGAGGAGGTAGGTGCAGGGTATTATATATCTAGTGCGCGGCTCTGCAGGTGGAGGTAGGTGCAGGGTATTATATATCTAGTGTGCGGCTCTGCAGGTGGAGGTAGGTGCAGGGTATTATATATCTAGTGTGCGGCTCTGCAGGTGGAGGTAGGTGCAGGGTATTATATATCTAGTGTGCGGCTCTGCAGGAGGAGGTAGGTGCAGGGTATTATATATCTAGTGTGCGGCTCTGCAGGAGGAGGTAGGTGCAGGGTATTATATATCTAGTGTGCGGCTCTGCAGGTGGAGGTAGGTGCAGGGTATTATATATCTAGTGTGCGGCTCTGCAGGTGGAGGTAGGTGCAGGGTATTATATATCTAGTGTGCGGCTCTGCAGATGGAGGTAGGTGCAGGTTATTATATATCTAGTGTGCGGCTCTGCAGGTGGAGGTAGGTGCAGGGTATTATATATCTAGTGTGCGGCTCTGCAGGTGGAGGTAGGTGCAGGGTATTATATATCTAGTGTGCGGCTCTGCAGGAGGAGGTAGGTGCAGGGTATTATATATCTAGTGTGCGGCTCTGCAGATGGAGGTAGGTGCAGGTTATTATATATCTAGTGTGCGGCTCTGCAGGTGGAGGTAGGTGCAGGGTATTATATATCTAGTGTGCGGCTCTGCAGGTGGAGGTAGGTGCAGGGTATTATATATCTAGTGTGCGGCTCTGCAGGTGGAGGTAGGTGCAGGGTATTATATATCTAGTGCGCGGCTCTGCAGGAGGAGGTAGGTGCAGGGTATTATATATCTAGTGCGCGGCTCTGCAGGTGGAGGTAGGTGCAGGGTATTATATATCTAGTGTGCGGCTCTGCAGGTGGAGGTAGGTGCAGGGTATTATATATCTAGTGTGCGGCTCTGCAGGTGGAGGTAGGTGCAGGGTATTATATATCTAGTGTGCGGCTCTGCAGGAGGAGGTAGGTGCAGGGTATTATATATCTAGTGTGCGGCTCTGCAGGAGGAGGTAGGTGCAGGGTATTATATATCTAGTGTGCGGCTCTGCAGGTGGAGGTAGGTGCAGGGTATTATATATCTAGTGTGCGGCTCTGCAGGTGGAGGTAGGTGCAGGGTATTATATATCTAGTGTGCGGCTCTGCAGATGGAGGTAGGTGCAGGTTATTATATATCTAGTGTGCGGCTCTGCAGGTGGAGGTAGGTGCAGGGTATTATATATCTAGTGTGCGGCTCTGCAGGTGGAGGTAGGTGCAGGGTATTATATATCTAGTGTGCGGCTCTGCAGGAGGAGGTAGGTGCAGGGTATTATATATCTAGTGTGCGGCTCTGCAGGTGGAGGTAGGTGCAGGTTATTATATATCTAGTGTGCGGCTCTGCAGGAGGAGGTAGGTGCAGGGTATTATATATCTAGTGTGCGGCTCTGCAGGTGGAGGTAGGTGCAGGGTATTATATATCTAGTGTGCGGCTCTGCAGGAGGAGGTAGGTGCAGGGTATTATATATCTAGTGTGCGGCTCTGCAGGTGGAGGTAGGTGCAGGGTATTATATATCTAGTGTGCGGCTCTGCAGGTGGAGGTAGGTGCAGGGTATTATATATCTAGTGTGCGGCTCTGCAGGTGGAGGTAGGTGCAGGGTATTATATATCTAGTGTGCGGCTCTGCAGGAGGAGGTAGGTGCAGGTTATTATATATCTGTGTGCGGCTCTGCAGGTGGAGGTAGGTGCAGGGTATTATATATCTAGTGTGCGGCTCTGCAGGTGGAGGTAGGTGCAGGGTATTATATATCTAGTGCGCGGCTCTGCAGGTGGAGGTAGGTGCAGGGTATTATATATCTAGTGCGCGGCTCTGCAGGTGGAGGTAGGTGCAGGGTATTATATATCTAGTGTGCGGCTCTGCAGGTGGAGGTAGGTGCAGGGTATTATATATCTAGTGTGCGGCTCTGCAGGTGGAGGTAGGTGCAGGGTATTATATATCTAGTGTGCGGCTCTGCAGGTGGAGGTAGGTGCAGGGTATTATATATCTAGTGTGCGGCTCTGCAGGTGGAGGTAGGTGCAGGGTATTATATATCTAGTGTGCGGCTCTGCAGGAGGAGGTAGGTGCAGGGTATTATATATCTAGTGTGCGGCTCTGCAGGAGGAGGTAGGTGCAGGGTATTATATATCTAGTGTGCGGCTCTGCAGGTGGAGGTAGGTGCAGGGTATTATATATCTAGTGTGCGGCTCTGCAGGTGGAGGTAGGTGCAGGGTATTATATATCTAGTGTGCGGCTCTGCAGGTGGAGGTAGGTGCAGGTTATTATATATCTAGTGTGCGGCTCTGCAGGTGGAGGTAGGTGCAGGGTATTATATATCTAGTGTGCGGCTCTGCAGGTGGAGGTAGGTGCAGGGTATTATATATCTAGTGTGCGGCTCTGCAGGAGGAGGTAGGTGCAGGGTATTATATATCTAGTGTGCGGCTCTGCAGGTGGAGGTAGGTGCAGGTTATTATATATCTAGTGTGCGGCTCTGCAGGAGGAGGTAGGTGCAGGGTATTATATATCTAGTGTGCGGCTCTGCAGGTGGAGGTAGGTGCAGGGTATTATATATCTAGTGTGCGGCTCTGCAGGTGGAGGTAGGTGCAGGGTATTATATATCTAGTGTGCGGCTCTGCAGGTGGAGGTAGGTGCAGGGTATTATATATCTAGTGTGCGGCTCTGCAGGTGGAGGTAGGTGCAGGGTATTATATATCTAGTGTGCGGCTCTGCAGGTGGAGGTAGGTGCAGGGTATTATATATCTAGTGTGCGGCTCTGCAGGTGGAGGTAGGTGCAGGGTATTATATATCTAGTGTGCGGCTCTGCAGGTGGAGGTAGGTGCAGGGTATTATATATCTAGTGTGCGGCTCTGCAGGTGGAGGTAGGTGCAGGGTATTATATATCTAGTGTGCGGCTCTGCAGGTGGAGGTAGGTGCAGGGTATTATATATCTAGTGTGCGGCTCTGCAGGTGGAGGTAGGTGCAGGGTATTATATATCTAGTGTGCGGCTCTGCAGGTGGAGGTAGGTGCAGGGTATTATATATCTAGTGTGCGGCTCTGCAGGTGGAGGTAGGTGCAGGGTATTATATATCTAGTGTGCGGCTCTGCAGGTGGAGGTAGGTGCAGGGTATTATATATCTAGTGTGCGGCTCTGCAGGTGGAGGTAGGTGCAGGGTATTATATATCTAGTGTGCGGCTCTGCAGGTGGAGGTAGGTGCAGGGTATTATATATCTAGTGTGCGGCTCTGCAGGTGGAGGTAGGTGCAGGGTATTATATATCTAGTGTGCGGCTCTGCAGGTGGAGGTAGGTGCAGGGTATTATATATCTAGTGTGCGGCTCTGCAGGTGGAGGTAGGTGCAGGGTATTATATATCTAGTGTGCGGCTCTGCAGGTGGAGGTAGGTGCAGGGTATTATATATCTAGTGTGCGGCTCTGCAGGTGGAGGTAGGTGCAGGGTATTATATATCTAGTGTGCGGCTCTGCAGGTGGAGGTAGGTGCAGGGTATTATATATCTAGTGTGCGGCTCTGCAGGTGGAGGTAGGTGCAGGGTATTATATATCTAGTGTGCGGCTCTGCAGGTGGAGGTAGGTGCAGGGTATTATATATCTAGTGTGCGGCTCTGCAGGTGGAGGTAGGTGCAGGGTATTATATATCTAGTGTGTGGCTCTGCAGGAGGAGGTAGGAGCAGGGTATTATATATCTAGTGTGCGGCTCTGCAGGTGGAGGTAGGTGCAGGTTATTATATATCTAGTGTGCGGCTCTGCAGGTGGAGGTAGGTGCAGGGTATTATATATCTAGTGTGCGGCTCTGCAGGTGGAGGTAGGTGCAGGGTATTATATATCTAGTGTGCGGCTCTGCAGGTGGAGGTAGGTGCAGGGTATTATATATCTAGTGTGCGGCTCTGCAGGTGGAGGTAGGTGCAGGGTATTATATATCTAGTGTGCGGCTCTGCAGGTGGAGGTAGGTGCAGGGTATTATATATCTAGTGTGCGGCTCTGCAGGAGGAGGTAGGTGCAGGGTATTATATATCTAGTGTGCGGCTCTGCAGGTGGAGGTAGGTGCAGGGTATTATATATCTAGTGTGCGGCTCTGCAGGTGGAGGTAGGTGCAGGGTATTATATATCTAGTGTGCGGCTCTGCAGGTGGAGGTAGGTGCAGGGTATTATATATCTAGTGTGCGGCTCTGCAGGTGGAGGTAGGTGCAGGGTATTATATATCTAGTGTGCGGCTCTGCAGGAGGAGGTAGGTGCAGGGTATTATATATCTAGTGTGCGGCTCTGCAGGTGGAGGTAGGTGCAGGGTATTATATATCTAGTGTGCGGCTCTGCAGGAGGAGGTAGGTGCAGGTTATTATATATCTGTGTGCGGCTCTGCAGGTGGAGGTAGGTGCAGGGTATTATATATCTAGTGTGCGGCTCTGCAGGTGGAGGTAGGTGCAGGGTATTATATATCTAGTGTGCGGCTCTGCAGGTGGAGGTAGGTGCAGGGTATTATATATCTAGTGTGCGGCTCTGCAGGTGGAGGTAGGTGCAGGGTATTATATATCTAGTGTGCGGCTCTGCAGGTGGAGGTAGGTGCAGGGTATTATATATCTAGTGTGCGGCTCTGCAGGTGGAGGTAGGTGCAGGGTATTATATATCTAGTGTGCGGCTCTGCAGGTGGAGGTAGGTGCAGGGTATTATATATCTAGTGTGCGGCTCTGCAGGTGGAGGTAGGTGCAGGGTATTATATATCTAGTGTGCGGCTCTGCAGGTGGAGGTAGGTGCAGGGTATTATATATCTAGTGTACGGCTCTGCAGGTGGAGGTAGGTGCAGGGTATTATATATCTAGTGTGCGGCTCTGCAGGTGGAGGTAGGTGCAGGGTATTATATATCTAGTGTGCGGCTCTGCAGGTGGAGGTAGGTGCAGGGTATTATATATCTAGTGTGCGGCTCTGCAGGTGGAGGTAGGTGCAGGGTATTATATATCTAGTGTGCGGCTCTGCAGGTGGAGGTAGGTGAAGGGTATTATATATCTAGTGTGCGGCTCTGCAGGTGGAGGTAGGTGCAGGGTATTATATATCTAGTGTGCGGCTCTGCAGGTGGAGGTAGGTGCAGGGTATTATATATCTAGTGTGCGGCTCTGCAGGTGGAGGTAGGTGCAGGGTATTATATATCTAGTGTGCGGCTCTGCAGGTGGAGGTAGGTGCAGGGTATTATATATCTAGTGTGCGGCTCTGCAGGTGGAGGTAGGTGCAGGGTATTATATATCTAGTGTGCGGCTCTGCAGGTGGAGGTAGGTGCAGGGTATTATATATCTAGTGTGCGGCTCTGCAGGTGGAGGTAGGTGCAGGGTATTATATATCTAGTGTGCGGCTCTGCAGGTGGAGGTAGGTGCAGGGTATTATATATCTAGTGTGCGGCTCTGCAGGTGGAGGTAGGTGCAGGGTATTATATATCTAGTGTGCGGCTCTGCAGGTGGAGGTAGGTGCAGGGTATTATATATCTAGTGTGCGGCTCTGCAGGTGGAGGTAGGTGCAGGGTATTATATATCTAGTGTGCGGCTCTGCAGGTGGAGGTAGGTGCAGGGTATTATATATCTAGTGTGCGGCTCTGCAGGTGGAGGTAGGTGCAGGGTATTATATATCTAGTGTGCGGCTCTGCAGGTGGAGGTAGGTGCAGGGTATTATATATCTAGTGTGCGGCTCTGCAGGTGGAGGTAGGTGCAGGGTATTATATATCTAGTGTGCGGCTCTGCAGGTGGAGGTAGGTGCAGGGTATTATATATCTAGTGTGCGGCTCTGCAGGTGGAGGTAGGTGCAGGGTATTATATATCTAGTGTGCGGCTCTGCAGGTGGAGGTAGGTGCAGGGTATTATATATCTAGTGTGCGGCTCTGCAGGAGGAGGTAGGTGCAGGGTATTATATATCTAGTGTGCGGCTCTGCAGGTGGAGGTAGGTGCAGGGTATTATATATCTAGTGTGCGGCTCTGCAGGTGGAGGTAGGTGCAGGGTATTATATATCTAGTGTGCGGCTCTGCAGGTGGAGGTAGGTGCAGGGTATTATATATCTAGTGTGCGGCTCTGCAGGTGGAGGTAGGTGCAGGGTATTATATATCTAGTGTGCGGCTCTGCAGGTGGAGGTAGGTGCAGGGTATTATATATCTAGTGTGCGGCTCTGCAGGTGGAGGTAGGTGCAGGGTATTATATATCTAGTGTGCGGCTCTGCAGGTGGAGGTAGGTGCAGGGTATTATATATCTAGTGTGCGGCTCTGCAGGTGGAGGTAGGTGCAGGGTATTATATATCTAGTGTGCGGCTCTGCAGGAGGAGGTAGGTGCAGGGTATTATATATCTAGTGTGCGGCTCTGCAGGAGGAGGTAGGTGCAGGGTATTATATATCTAGTGTGCGGCTCTGCAGGTGGAGGTAGGTGCAGGGTATTATATATCTGGTGTGCGGCTCTGCAGGTGGAGGTAGGTGCAGGGTATTATATATCTGGTGTGCGGCTCTGCAGGTGGAGGTAGGTGCAGGGTATTATATATCTGGTGTGCGGCTCTGCAGGAGGAGGTAGGTGCAGGGTATTATATATCTAGTGTGCGGCTCTGCAGGTGGAGGTAGGTGCAGGGTATTATATATCTAGTGTGCGGCTCTGCAGGAGGAGGTAGGTGCAGGGTATTATATATCTAGTGTGCGGCTCTGCAGGAGGAGGTAGGTGCAGGGTATTATATATCTAGTGTGCGGCTCTGCAGGTGGAGGTAGGTGCAGGGTATTATATATCTAGTGTGCGGCTCTGCAGGTGGAGGTAGGTGCAGGGTATTATATATCTAGTGTGCGGCTCTGCAGGTGGAGGTAGGTGCAGGGTATTATATATCTAGTGTGCGGCTCTGCAGGTGGAGGTAGGTGCAGGGTATTATATATCTAGTGTGCGGCTCTGCAGGTGGAGGTAGGTGCAGGGTATTATATATCTAGTGTGCGGCTCTGCAGGAGGAGGTAGGTGCAGGGTATTATATATCTAGTGTGCGGCTCTGCAGGAGGAGGTAGGTGCAGGGTATTATATATCTAGTGTGCGGCTCTGCAGGAGGAGGTAGGTGCAGGGTATTATATATCTAGTGTGCGGCTCTGCAGGTGGAGGTAGGTGCAGGGTATTATATATCTAGTGTGCGGCTCTGCAGGTGGAGGTAGGTGCAGGGTATTATATATCTAGTGTGCGGCTCTGCAGGTGGAGGTAGGTGCAGGGTATTATATATCTAGTGTGCGGCTCTGCAGGTGGAGGTAGGTGCAGGGTATTATATATCTAGTGTGCGGCTCTGCAGGTGGAGGTAGGTGCAGGGTATTATATATCTAGTGTGCGGCTCTGCAGGTGGAGGTAGGTGCAGGGTATTATATATCTAGTGTGCGGCTCTGCAGGTGGAGGTAGGTGCAGGGTATTATATATCTAGTGTGCGGCTCTGCAGGTGGAGGTAGGTGCAGGGTATTATATATCTAGTGTGCGGCTCTGCAGGTGGAGGTAGGTGCAGGGTATTATATATCTAGTGTGCGGCTCTGCAGGTGGAGGTGTGTGGAGATTCCCCATTACTGGGGCAGGCGGCATTAACCCCTTCAGCTCTGAGACTTTCTTGGTGTTTTTCTCTCGCTGATTTCTATGAATTGTGAGGTTTTTGTTCCTTTTCCTCTGATAGATACAAACGCCCCAACTATGAGAGGCCGGAAGTGAGGAAACCCGTCTGCCCTCAGTCCCCAGCCCCTTTCTGCCCCCGGTCCTCTGCCCCTTTCTGCCCTCAGTCCTCGGCCCCTTTCTGCCCTCAGTCCTCGGCCCCTTTCTGCCCTCAGTCCTCGGCCCCTTTCTGCCCTCAGTCCTCGGCCCCTTTCTGCCCTCAGTCCTCGGCCCCTTTCTGCCCTCAGTCCTCGGCCCCTTTCTGCCCTCAGTCCTCGGCCCCTTTCTGCCCTCGGTCCTCGGCCCCTTTCTGCCCTCGGTCCTCGGCTCCTTTCTGCCCTCGGTCCTCGGCTCCTTTCTGCCCTCGGTCCTCGGCTCCTTTCTGCCCTCGGTCCTCGGCTCCTTTCTGCCCTCGGTCCTCGGCTCCTTTCTGCCCTCGGTCCTCGGCTCCTTTCTGCCCTCGGTCCTCGGCTCCTTTCTGCCCTCGGTCCTCGGCTCCTTTCTGCCCTCGGTCCTCGGCTCCTTTCTGCCCTCGGTCCTCGGCTCCTTTCTGCCCTCGGTCCTCGGCTCCTTTCTGCCCTCGGTCCTCGGCCCCTTTCTGCCCTCGGTCCTCGGCCCCTTTCTGCCCTCGGTCCTCGGCCCCTTGCTGCTCTCGGTCCTCGGCCCCTTTCTGTCCTCGGTCCTCGGCCCCATTCTGCCCTCAGTCCTGAGCCCCTTTCTGTCCTGAGCCCCTTTCTGCCCTCGGTCTTCTGTCCCTTTCTGTCCCCACACAGTATAATGTTCCCCCAGAATGTTCTCATTATATGTTTCCCCTTATTATCTCCTGTAATTGTATTATTACAGCGGATTCTTTAAGATGTTATTATTATTTTTATTATTATAGCGCCATTTATTCCATGGCGCTTTACAAGTGAAAGAGGGTATACCTACAACAATCATTAACAGTACAAAACAGACTGGTATAGAAGGAGAGAGGACCCAGCCCATGAGGGCTCACAATCTACAGGGAATGGGTGATGGTACAATAGGTGAGGACAGTGCTGGTTGCACAGTGGTGTACTGGACTGAGGGTTATTGTAGGTTGTAGGCTTGTTGAAATAGATGGGTCTTCAGGTTCCTCTTGAAGCTTTCCACGGTAGGGGAGAGTCTGATATGCTGAGGTAGAGCATTCCAGAGTATGGGGGAGGCACGGGAGAAATCTTGTACGCGATTGTAGGAAGAGGAGATAAGAGAGTAGAGAAGGAGATCTTGTGAGGATCTGCGGTTGCGTGCAGGTAGATACCAGGAGACTAGGTCACAGATGTAAGGAGGAGACAGGTTGTGGATGTCTTTGTATGTCATGGTTAATGTTTTGAACTGGAGTCGTTGGGCGATGGGAAGCCAGTGAAGGGATTGGCATAGTGGCAAGGCTGGGGAGTAGCGAGGGGAGCGGTGGATTAAGCAGGCCGCAATGTTTAGGATAGATTGGAGGGTTGCAAGAGTGTTGGAAGGGAGGTCAGAGAGCAGGAGGTTGCAGTAGTCGAGGCGGGAGATGATGAGGGCATGTACTAATGTTTTTGCTGATTCTTGGTTAAGGAAAACACGGATTCGGGAGATATTTTTGAGTTGTAGTCTGCAGGAGGTGAAGAGGGCTTGGATGTGTGGCTTGAAGGATAAAGCATGTTATATCGTCATCTTCTCTCCATTCAGGTCCCTAAAATATCGAATCCTCTCAGTAGAGATCTTCTATAAAAGAGAATTCTCCTGATTGCCCCGTGAAGGATGGATATGGACAGGGACAAGATGGCGGAGAGGATATTACACCTCACCCTAGAGATCCTCTTCCGGCTTACTGGAGAGGTGAGAGATTCTGATGACGTCACATTACATCATTCTTATCTATGGGAATAACAGATGGACAGAACTGGAGAGGTGAGGACTCTGGAAATGTCTGTAGTGAGATTTATTACTGTGTCTCTCCATAACCAGGATTACACAGTAGTGAAGAAGACCTCTAGTGAGTGCTGTCAGGCCCCTGTGTCTGAGGGATGGGGAAGACCCCTGAGCCCAATCACGGGGCCTCCACCTCACCCCCCGATACATGAGGACATCAATTGCCAGAAGTTCCTAGAACTCACCTACAAGATGATTGAGCTGCTGACTGGAGAGGTGACACTGCTGGGAATGCTGGGACATTATACAGTAACGCTATGAAGGGATCGGGGGTGACGGTATCATTGTATGTCAGGTTCCTATAAGGTGTCAGGACGTCACCGTCTATTTCTCCATGGAGTAGTGGGAGTATTTAGAAGGACACAAAGACCTGTACAAGGACGTCATGATGGAGGTTCCCCAGCCCCTCACATCACCAGGTAATAGACAGGACTAAATACACACGGCCTATAATTATCTGTATGTAAGGAATGAATTCAGCCCCTGTATGTGTCTCCTCCAGGTCTATCCAGTAAGAGGACAACACCAGAGAGATGTCCCCGTCCTCTTCTCCCACAGGACTGTAAACAAGAAGATCCCGATGTTCCTCAGGATCATCAGGTAGATGGAGAGAAGGTGCCATGAAATCTCCCTATGATGTGTAGACGGCTGTGAAGGTCTTGTACTCAGTCTTGTTTTATCCTCCAGTATTATATGTGTTATACTTGTGTAATGAGAGCGGTGGAGTTGGCAGGATTAGAGCTGATCATAGATGGGACTTCTCCATCTGTCTGTGACTTTTACAATATTTGTTTCAGGGGGAAGATCTGACCCATATTAATACTACAGAGACATATGTGAGGGGTGATGAGCGGAGTAAAGAGGAGATTCCTACAGATAACCGCCCAGGTGAGTAGTGACCACTAAATGCAGAGAAGTCACAGATTCTTCTCAGTCACCGGCTGTGGCTGCTTTATCAGGGTTGTAGTCCGGCCATAGAAAATGGTCACCATTCTGCTGCTAGACCACCACATGCTCCTCCCCTCAAAACTGTCCCCATTATTTTGAGCATTGGACGCCCTTGGAGTGAGATCTGTATCAGCCGTATCTCAAAGGTAGGATCCATCCTATCCTCTGAAATTAGAAGATATTGACCCTTAGGGTAAGTTCACACAGTGCATTTTTTCGCGGCGTTTTTGCGCAGGTTTCGGGTGCATTTTTGCTCAGAAAACTGCATGACTTTGCTTCCCCAGCAAAGTCTATGAGTTTTCATTTTTGCTGTCTGCACACAGCGTTTTTTTTAATCTGCGTTTTTGTGGTGCCACAAAAACGCAGCATGTCAATTATTCCTGCGTTTTTCACTGCGCTTTTCATCCATTGAGTGCAATGGGATGTTGAAAGACGCAATGAGAAACGCAAATAGCTGCGTTTTGGTGCGTTTCTAAGACCAAAAATGCAGCTATAAACGCAGGAGGTGGGAAGTAAAATGACATGTACAGGAAGAGGATTCCTTCTGTCAGTAAACACAGAAGCGTGAATCCTCCCGGTACCGTCACCGTCGCGTCCACCTCCAGTCCTGTGCATGTATGCTGCCGTGCGGCGCCATGTTCGGGCGGGAGGTGGAAGCGGCTGCGAAAGCAAAAGTGAGCAGAAGAAAAAAAAAAAAAAAAGTCATACTCACCTGTCTGCAGGGTCCCGGTGCCATGCCCGCTCCCATCTCATCTCACGGTATCGCCGCTCCGGCAGTGTGCAGACGGCCGGGACACCTCCGATAGATGCAGGACCTGGCGATGGATCACCTGATGCAGTCACCTGACGCATCAGCTGATCGTAAGTATCGCGGTGACGCGGGCGCCCGGCTGGTTTAACCTATCAGCGGATGCGTCAGGAGACTTCATCCCTGATTACCGGCAGCTCCTGCAGCGATCGGACGGGATCAGACTCCGCTCCAGGAGCTGCCGGTAATCAGCACATAAGTGAGTATTTTTTTTTTTTTTTTGCACCGATGCATCTGCTGATTGTATAAACGGCTTTTATACAATCAGCTGATGTGTGATGTGCTTCAGCCCCTAGAACCTGACACATCATCTGATCGCTTTGCCTTCCAGCAAACCCATCAGATGATATTGGATCCGGATTGGACGGCGCGAGACCCTGACCCAGGATTACTGCGGAGGGGGGTTCTTTATTTCAATAAAGATGGAGTCACTAATTGTGTTGTGTTTTATTTCTAATAAAAATATTTTTCTGTGTTGTGTTTTTTTTTTTTATCTTTACTAGAAATTCATGGTGGCCATGTCTAATATTGGCGTGACACCATGAATTTCGGGCTTAGGGCCAGCTGATAATATACAGCTAGCCCTAACCCCATTATTACCCAGCGAGCCACCCGGCATCAGGGCAGCTGGAAGAGTTGGATACAGCGCCAGAAGATGGCGCTTCTATGAAAGCACCATTTTCTGGGGTGGCTGCGGGACTGCAATTCACAGCGGGGGTGCTCAGAAAGCATGGGCACCCTGCACTGTGGATTCCAATCCCCAGCTGCCTAGTTGTACCCGGCTGGACTCAAAAATTGGGCGAAGCCCACGTCATATTTTTTTTTTAATTATTTCATGAAATTCATGAAATATAAAAAAAGGGCTTCCCTATATTTTTGGTTCCCAGCCGGGTACAAATAGGCAGCTGGGGTTGGGGGCAGCCTGTACTTGCCTGCTGTACCTGGCTAGCATACAAAAATATGGCGAAGCCCACATCATTTTTTTGAGGGGCAAAAAACTCCTGCATTCAGTCCTGGATGGAGGATACTGAGCCTTGTAGTTCTGCAGCTGCTGTCTGCTCTCCTGCATACACTATTGGATGGAGTATGCTGAGCCTTGTAGTTCTGCTCCCTCTGCCTCTCCCTCCAGCATACAGTCCTGTATGGAGCATGCTGAGCCTTGTAGTTCTGCAGCTGTCTGCTCTATTGCAATACACTAGTGGAGAATGAAGAACATATTGAAGAAGGAAATGACATCAGACCTTTTTTTTCAACAATCTTTAATTGCATTGTTCACTGATAAAAAACGCATAAAGAGGCAGTGAGCAAAAACGCAGCAAAAAAACGCACCAAATCGCGGCAAAACGTGTGCATTTTTTGCCGCAGGTGCGTTTTTGTGCGGTTTTTGCCACAAAAACGTAGCGTCAAAAAACCGCAGTGTGTGAACCTAGCCTTAGCTGCCCAGATCTCTAATCTGCAAAGCCAAATGACAGCGTACGTAGAATGTGCAGACAACTTAGAAAATAATGGGAAGAAAAATCTTATCTGTATGGTGGACCCCTAAGAGAAAGCGGAGGGTAATGATGCTGGTGACCTCCTAGATTCTTAGTTTGGTGTCGTGTTCACCAGTTGAATAAAGATTGATTGCGCCATCTAGTATGGTGACTACAAGTTTTTGATCACTTGGCAGATTGCGGCCGGTGGTCCTTGCCCTATAAGGGTGCCCCTGATGAACCCCGGTGGGAATCTTGATCGGGGAGAAACGCGTCGGGCCTTGGTGTGGGATGTCAATCAGGACGATGGGTCATTGGACCTCCGCTTAGACTTGTAAAGGAAGCTAAGTATCACTATGATAATTATGAGAACGTTTAATAACTAATGTGATTACTTGGACCATGCCTTGTATATACTCATTGGTTGCTCCAATTCTTTTTACCTTCCATGAAGTGTCTGCATATTATCTTCTGTGAAGTATTTTTCTCCTTATTACCCTCTTGATGCCATATACTATATGGGCATATTGTACTGTCAGACCCTTGGATTGTGAAGTGTGACTGTTTTATTGCCTTACAGATCAATTGGGTTTAAATACATCTCTGAGTGTTACTGAGAATTGTGGATAACTAGTGGCCTCCCCCTTTAAGTGCTCTACAGGAGGATCCTGCTGTGTTCACGGAGGATTGGTTGGCATAATAATGGTCTTTTTACACTCTATATGCATGTCTGGGTAACACAACACTTCATGGATATAATTGGAGCTTTACCTTGCTTTGGATTTGGAGCACTCGACATTGTATTTATGGTGAATGTACTGTCCCTTGAGGTATATTGTATAGTTACATGGTCCATCTATAACACCATTCCAACATAATTTATTGCCTAAATGTACTGTGCGTGTCTGTTTGGTTACTAAGTATTATGCAGTGCAACTTCCCCGCACTCCCCCTTTCCCAGCCCAGCTGCACTTGAGAACAGCGGAGGGAAAGAAGGGTGAGTCCTCGTTGAGTGGGGGCGCCATTGCGTTTGGTTACAGGGTGCCGACCTCCGCGGCCAGGTAGGGCCAGACTAGGTGAATACTTGGCCACACCCCTGTTGCACTGCCAAATGATTGATACGTAACTATACCTTTATCAGATATTGATTATGGGCATTTATGCTAATTGGTTTTAAATTGGACAATTGGTCGCCTTACTTAGGCCACATAGGCTATTTTTCTCTTGTTCAGTTGCCACATAATTGGTGGACTCACAAGAACCCCACCTTTAGTGGCCAAGTATCAATTATTGGGGATCTATTGTCCCTTTTGTGTGTTTTGTTTATTTGTGGGGATTATCTGTTTTAAAATGAAACTATTAAAATTGTAATTTTAGGGGTTTTTCTTTTTGGTTTGGAGGTTAGGATTACCCCACAGTGGGTACATTGAGGCCAGGCAGCCCACCCACAGGATTTCCACAATGTAATTAGTGAAAAAAGGAAAGTAATTAACACATAAAGTTCTGATATTTTTACCTTCAAGAACCTGAAAGATATTTTCTCTGAATTCTACAAATGTCCATTATATAAGAACTTGTACTGGAGCCGTCCATTGTGGAGTCCGAGAGGCAGAAAGTAAATGATCCCAGTGTTTCTGAGACCTTTTTTCTGTGGCATATTCTACTTTTTCTTAGATGTAATGTGAGGTTGATTTGTTTTCTGTTTATTTAAAAAAAAAAATGAAATTCACCAAAAATGTAAAAGAATTAGAAGTGATCAAACATTGCATTTGGATGCTCTTAAAACAAATAGTGACACCACAACATATAGTCAGTAAATAGTATTTACCGTATTCTGCTTCAATGTAAATGACTATTTTGACCCCACAGGCATTCTCTGAAAATTAGCATGGAGTGGATGTTGTAGAGTGAACATTGCAAATCTGCCATTTTAGTGCCCAATACATAGTGGCCAGCTTGTGCTCCATGAAATACGCAAACTGTAAATGTTTATGTGGGTTCTTCCCTGTGGCAATGCCATACATGTGGATGATAACAGTGTCTGGGTACACTGCAAGGCTGAGAAGCATCGAGGATATTTGGCTTTGGGATTTTGCTGGATTGGATTATGAAACCATATCTATTTATAATCAAGAGTCTTTCAGCTACAACCATTGTGGAAACCCTCAATTTCTCCACTGACGTAGTAGCAGTTTGGTATAATTTTGTCTTAGAAAATATTATTTGATGACTTATTATTCCAATATACGGGAGGCAAAATGTACAAAGAGGGTTGAACATCATGGTCTACTGGTTCCTGCTTTGAGATCTACTGTTAGATTGTAGACCTTTTTGTTTTAGTAAATAATTACAATTTATAGAAATTGTAATTTCTTTTGCTATGTTATGCTCGTGGGAGTGGGCCCGCTGGGCCACAGCACTAGATCAACCAGAAAGGGCATAACTAAGTGACTACCTTGTCTTCACTGATGGTGAGGATAGGTTTGAGCTGGACGGAAGGCTTGCAAGCGGATATCCACTGACTGCAAGTAGATCAGGATTCGGTTTTGTTCCCATTGATGGACAATCTCTTGCTGCATACCTGTGAGCTTTGGAGTTCTGGAGCCAGTGGGATCCATCGCCTGAGCAAACTGTTATGCTTACCGGTGCTTACGGGAGTGTGCCCATTGGGCCGCAGCAACGTCTCAACCAGGAGGGGCATTTCTAAGCGGCTACCCCAGCTTCACTAGAGCCTTTGATGGTGAGGATAGGCTTGTTTTGGAAGGTGGATGCCAGGTGCTACTCTAGGGAGTCCTGGTACTGCAGCAGCTGACCCCAAGGGTCATGTATTGGATTCTGACAGTCACTGATGTGGTTGGGTGAAGATTTGATGGCTAGTATAAGCAGGTGCAGTGGATACAGCTGATAAGACAGGGTCAGCAGATACGGCAGGCACAGCTAGTATAGATAGATGCAGCAGGTTTCCTGGTCACAGCGGATACTAGGATACAGACACATATATGCACACACAGCATAAGAACCAGCAAATGGAACAGGAACTGCCAACTAGCAACATGTATCTAAGGATAGACTATGTTGTCCAGGGACCTCCCATAGGGGAAGGATGCCTTAAATACCTAGTGCCTCTTGAACATAAGTTGAGAGGCACTTCCAGGTTAGGGTACACTTTAAGAGGTGCACGGATGCCTTAAGCATATCCCAGGATACCTGCCTGGCATGTGCACATCCATGGACCAATATATAGCTTTTTATTTGTGTATATTGAGTTTGTTTGATTATTTTTTAGTACTCATCTAGTGGACCACTGTCCCCTTGCGTTATATAATCTACTCAATTATTGTTTGTGTTTTTTTGATTATTTTGTTATACATTTATTGGCTCCTTAGTCACCATATTTACCAACATTTGGTATTGTCTGAGATGTCAGAATACTAGGGAGCTATTGGTTATGTGTGCCCAGTCTGGGTTTTTAATCTAATAGGATTAAAAGTTAAATTTTAGCCTCTTAATTTGCCGTTCACATCCTGGAAGATGGTAGCAGGGACTGGGGACATGGAAGCCACCATTGGACGGCTGGAAAGGTAAGTATGCGGGGATGCCGGTAAACATGTTACAAGCTATTTTATACATTATATCGTTAAATTTGAATATATTATTAAAAATATTTTTTATTCTTGGCAGATTACTGTAGGAGATTAGAGGCACAACTGACATCTTCAATTTTTAAATCAGATGATCTTGATATCACACAAGATATAACTGAAGTGAATGCTACTATTCCAGATATACCATCATCCCTTCACAGCAAAGATCTATCATCTGATTCTTTTAAACAAGTCCAATCTTTTGGTTTATCACAGTCTATTAAGAATAATAAAAGTCACAAAAGAGGCATTACAAATCAAAGTGCTCTGACAGCAAAGAAGTCATTTTCAACTTCAGAATATGGAAAAATCCATAAAAAAATTCACACAGGAGAGAAAAGATTTTCTTCAGAGTCAGTTATGTTCCACAGAACTCACACAGGGGAGAAGCCCTATTCATGCTCAGAATGTGGGAAATGTTTTACACATAAATTGCACTTTGTTACACATCAGAGAACTCACACAGGGGAGAAGCCATATTCATGTTCCGAATGTGGGAAATGTTTTAACCAAAAATCACATCTTGTTAGACACCAGAGAATTCACACAGGGGAGAAGCCTTTTTCATGTGCAGAATGTGGGACATGTTTTGATCGTAAATCCAATCTTGTTATGCATCAGAGAACTCACACAGGGGAAAAACCTTTTTCATGTTCAGAATGTGGGAGATGTTTTGTACGTAAATCAAGTCTTGTTTTACATCATAGAACTCACACAGGGGAGAAGCCTTTTTCATGTTCAAAATGTGGGCAATGTTTTTCAGGTAATTCAAGTCTTGCTAAACACAAAAGAATTCACACAGGGGAGAAACCCTTTTCATGTCCAGAATGCGGGATTAATTTTTCAAATAAATCATGTCTTGTTAAACATCAGAGGACTCACACAGGGGTGAAGCCTTTTTTATGTTCAGAATGTGGGAAATGTTTTGCAGTTCAATCAAATCTTGCTAAACACAAAAGAATTCACACAGGGGAGAAACCCTTTTCATGTTCAGAATGTGGGAAACGTTTTGCAGTTCAATCAACTCTTGTTAAACACAAAAGAATTCACACAGGGGAGAAACCCTTTTCATGTTCAGAATGCGGGTAATATTTTGTAAATAAATCAAGTCTTGTTATACATCCTAGAAATCACACACAGGTGAAGCCATTTTCATGTTCAGAATGTGAGAAATGTATTGCACGTCAATCACATCTTGCTAAACACCATAGAAATCACACAGGGGAGAAACCCTTGTGATTAGAATGAAGGAAATACTTTACACACAAGTGCATCATTTTAAACATCAGAAAACAAACAAGGGTTGGAGCCATTATCATACCTAGAAGGTGAGAAATGTTTTACTTGAAATTTATAATTTGGTGACCACTAAAAAAAATTCACATCGGGAGAAATCCTATACAGTCTTGTTCATCGTTATTGGAACCCATGAAGTTTAAGTACATGATATAATGTGGAATATCTCCTGAAAAAACTGAATCAAGTAAAACAGTTTTTTTTTTATAGAGCATTCATGTTAAATACAAAAGAGCACATGATAAACAAAAATTTAAAACATAAAACAATGGGAAGGAAAAGTTAAAAAACATAAAGCTGTTGTTACACTGGTATTGGCACCCTTTACATTAACTTAGTATGGAAACACATTTTGACTCACATGTGGTAAATTTCAAATGAGAATCACCTGTGATAAATTGTCAGTACCCGTGTGACATGAATTAGCCAATGAATAATGACTTTAGTATTTTAAAAAGCCACATATTAGGCCCTGTTCTTTTCTCACAATGGTGAAGACAAAGGAGCTGTCTGAGGACATCAAAACTGCTATTAATTGCAAACACAAGACTTCCAAAGGGTATAAGGCCATCTCCAAAGACCTTGGTATCCCAGTTTCAACAGTGTGCAATGTTATTAAGAAGATTGCCAAGCATGAAACCATCAAGAGCCTCCCTGGGCATGGGGAAGAGAGGAAAATTTACAAGAGATGTATTTGAAGGTTGGTGCAAATAGAGGAAAAATCACCTTGTCAAACATTCAAAGACCTGAAGGACAACTTGGAACATTCTGGGATAATGGTTTCAACAAGTACCATACGCCACATACTAAACCAAGCAGAGCTTTTTGGGCAAAGCCAAGGAAGGAACCATTGCTGAAGAAAAAACATAAAAAGGAAAGACTGATCTTTGCCAAAAGTATATTGAGAAACTGCACTCCTTCCGGGAAAATGTTCTGTGGACATATGATACAAAAATAGACCTTTTAGGCATTGCAAAGCAACAGTTTGTTTGTAGATGGTGCAATGAAGCTTTTAAGGAAAATAACACCCTAACAACCTCTAAGCATGGTGGAGGATCCATAATGCTATGGGGTTGCTTTGCTGCGTCTAGTACTGGAGGCCTTGACCGTATCACAGGAATCATGAACTCAGAGAATTATCAAGAAATTTTAGAGCAAAATGTGCTACTGAGTGTAAGAAAACTTGGGTCCTCCAGCAAGACAATGACCAAACAGCACATATTCAAAAGTATACAGGAATGGTTGAAAAAGAAAAAATAGACTTTTAAAATGGCCAGCAATGAGTCCTGACCTCAATCCCATTGAAAATCTTTGGGGTGAGCTGAAATTTGCCATTGGGAGAAAGAACCCTGCAAACATTCAAGAGCTTGGCAAAACTATAAGGGAAGAGTGCGAGAAAATACCAGAGGAGAGGTGCAAGAAGCTTATAGATGGCTACAAGGAACGTTTGGAGGCTCATCAATGCCAAAGGGTGTGCAACCAAGTATTAATTAGGGGTGCAACCAAGTATTAATTAGGGGTGCAACCAAGTATTAATTAGGGGTGTAACCAAGTATTAATTAGGGGTGCAACAAAGTATTAATTAGGGGTATAACCAAGTATTTAATTAGGGGTGTAACCAAGTATTAATTAGAGGTGTAACCAAGTATTAATTAGGGGCTCTTATTGTTGCACATGCTGTTTATTCTGTTTCTTCTTTGAAATTGCAACATGTAAGTCACAATGTTTTATTGTTGCATTACTTTTTGGACCACTAACTAAAAAATCCTGAGGATATAACTTTAGTACAATTCCATTTATTTCTAAAGATATTGTGCAGTGTATGAAAAAAATGAAAAGGTGCCAATAATGGTGAGCAGCAGTGTATATGGCAAACTGAAGAAGAAAACACAGAAGAGACAATGTAAAGGCAAGAAAGTAAAGAAAAAAGGGAAAGCACGCTAGAAGTTACATTAGAATTATAATATATACAGTTACTAATAGACGTCTGTTTTCTAAAAATAAAATACAAAGCAATATTCCATGTGCATTGTGCATTTCTCATTGTTATATATTTATATATTCACTATATGTACAGGTGTATAGTAACCTTCCCCCCAAAATACCCAACATTCCTTCTCTCTCTTCTTCCTAACTCCCAATCTCAGCGATCTGCCATTCATTACAGTTACTTTCAGCGCACAATCTCCATGTCTGACCAATGTCTGTAACTTCTCTATACTACAATAATAAACATGCTCATATTACAAATTATTATTTCCATCTATGATCCATTCCTTCTTTGTGGGAACATCTGATGTGATCGAGTTTCTATAATCACTTTCTGATAAGTTTAGTAGTTTTTTCGTCATCATTGGGAACTGACTCCCTTCTCTATTCCCCAATACACGTATTATAGGTTCTAAGGGGACTTTGATTGTAAATTCTTACTAAATTGTTGCAATAACCTGACAACCAAAACATTTTTTCCAATAAAGTCTGAGTATCTAAACTAATGTTCTTCATTTCTTCTTCCTCCATTTCCTTTTTTCTGGAGCAGAGGTCGCCCAACCTGTTCCCTCATTATGGCATTAAATTTCTTGGATACAATACTCTTATTACTACAATTTCTCACAAACAAAGCTTTAACTGTTTGCTATTTTTTTCCCCAAAAGTGCTGTATATCCATTATAACTCTGTAAGGGGTGCTTCACACACAGCGAGATCGCTACTGAGATCGCTGCTGAGTCACGTTTTTTGTGACCTCATTAGCGATCTCGCTGTGTGTGACACTGAGCAGCGATCTGGCCCCTGCTGTGAGATCGCTGCTCGTTACACACAGCCCTGGTTCGTTTTTTTATTGTTGCTCTCCCGCTGATAAGCACACATCGCTGTGTGTGACAGCGAGAGAGCAACAATCCTGAATGTGCAGGGAGCAGGAGCCGGCGTCTGACAGCCTGCGGTAAGCTGTAACCAAGGTAAACATCGGGTAACCAAGGTGGTTACCCGATATTTACCTTCGTTACCAGTCTCCGCAGCTCTCACGCTGCCAGTGCCGGCTCCTGCTCCCTGCACACGCTAAGTTAAGCGGTGTGAGCTGGTAACTAAGGTAAACATCGGGTAACCATACCCAATGTTTACCTTAGTTACCAGTGTCCGCAGCTTCCAGACGCCGGCTCCGTGCAAGCGCAGCGTCACTTGCACGTCGCTGCTGGCTGGGGGCTGGTCACTGGTCGCTGGTGAGATCTGCCTGTTTGACAGCTCACCAGCGACCATGTAGCGATGCAGCAGCGATCCTGACCAGGTCAGATCGCTGGTCGGATCGCTGCTGCATCGCTAAAGTGTGAAGGTACCCTAAGGCTCCTTTCACACTGCGTTTGTGCAGTCCGTTAGACGTATACTGTAAACGTATACGTTTAACGGACTGTGCTATTTGGTCAAATTTGTCCTATTTTAGTACTGTCAAAACGTATACGTTAAACGTAACCCAATACGTTTGACAAATTCTGTGTGTGGAGTAAAAACATATCCGTTTGTTAATTGTTACAGTACAATAAAGTTTTCTGCTGACAATTTTTTTTTTTGTGGGTGTATCCAGTGTATGTGTGTTCTTTCCAGTACATTGTCGAAGGAGTAGCAGCAAGATGATTGTGTCTTTGCTTGTGAAATATCGTTTAATGCAATTGCGTCGGAGGCAGAGAAGACGCAGGAGATTTTGGGTGCATGAAGTTAACCAGGTTCGAGAAAGATACGGTGCTTTCCACACCCTTTATTTTCAACTGCGTTATTTTCCGGAGAAATTTGAAAACTATCTTCGAATGTCCATTGAAAGCTTTGATATTCTGCTATCCCATATTCAAGATGATATTCGTCGTCAGGACATGTCGTTCAGAAGAAGCATTAGTCCAGAGCAACGTCTAGTGGTGACATTGAGGTAATCTATTTATAATTTAAATTGTCTTTCAATTTAACTAAAAATCAAACCATTGAGTGAAGTTCCGTACTTTTCATTGACAAGTATTTTATTGCTTTTATTTTCTTTGGCATATTCATCTTTTTTTAATTGAAATTGTAACAAATATTTTTTTTTTTAAAATAGATACCTGTCTACCGGAGAAAGCTTCACCTCACTACATTACCAATTTCGTTTAGGAGTTTCTACAGTTTGTGAATTGGTTCGTGAAACGTGTGAGGTTATTTCGGAAAAGTTGCAACCACTTGTTTTACCACAACCAACTTCTGCTCAGTGGCTTGAAATTGCGGATAAGTTCTATGAAGTGGCTAATTTCCCCAATTGCCTAGGAGCTTTGGACGGTAAACATATCCGCATTCAGAAACCTGGCCATAGTGGTTCCCTATACTATAATTACAAAAAAATTTTCTCAATCGTTCTCATGGCTATTGCGGATGCAAGATACCGATTTGTCGCTGTCGATATTGGTGCATATGGGCGGACAAATGATTCAAGAGTGTTTAAAGAAAGCAACATGGGTAAATGCCTGTATAGCAGCGGTTTAAACATCCCTCCGTCACGACCCCTACCAGGAACCGAAGGTCCAAGTTTGCCCCTGGTATTAGTTGGTGATGAGGCTTTCCAACTTGGTACAAACCTTATGAAGCCATACTCCAGTCGCAATCTTAACACCAGCCGTAGGATCTTCAACTATCGGTTGAGTAGAGCAAGGCGTTACGTGGAATGCACCTTTGGACTAATGACCGCAAAATGGCGTGTTCTTTTAACTGCAATGCAACTGAAACCTGAAAATGTGGACAGTGTGGTAAAGGCTTGTGTCACACTGCATAATTTTGTGGCTCGTCAAGAACCCCTCCTTGTCGATCAAAATGACTGTGAATCTCACCTAACTAGCATAGAATATAGATCAATAAGATCTACTACTGCCATTATGCAGATTCGTGAGCAATTTAGACAGTATTTTGTGAGTGAACAAGGTCGGATTCCATGGCAGGATAATCTTTAGTTATTTCAGGGCTGCAATACAGTGTGTGGTGTGCAGTGATGTCAGTAAAGAGTATCCGAGGATAACCTCCTAACGACACCCCCATGGCACACGCACGGGTGTAGCGACATTGACTTCACGGGTACTCTGCATTAATTTGGTGGGTCAACAATTAAGTTTTTTGGTGGGTAGGCATACACACAACATAGTTTGAAATAACTTTATTTAAAATTTCTTTAAACAACATGTGAACAAATAAATGCTGTTTTATGTTTCAAAAAAAACCCATAAATCTTGTTTACATTAGTAATCATTTCTTACAATGCATTGTTATTTTCAAAATAAATATCAGAAATAAAATGGTTATATCACCAAAAAATCTACACTGTCTGGCTATGGTTCTACGCAGGATTGGCAGGTTAATCTGTGTTAAGTCACATTTTTGGGTTAAAATTAAATCTTTATTTTGTTATCACAACATAAACAAAAAAACAGTTTAGGACTAGGGTTCTTATGGTCATGTCACACACAACGACAGCGACAACAACGTCGCTGAAGTCACCATTTTCTGTGACGTTGCAGCGAACTTGATAGCGCTGTCACTGTGTGTGACATCCAGCAACAACCTGGCCCCTGATGTGAGGTCGCCGGTTGTTGCAGAATGTCCTGGACCATTTTTTCCTCGTTGCTATCCCGCTGTGAAGCACACATCGCTGTGTGTGACAGCGAGAGACCAACAAACTGAATGTGCAGGGAGCAGGGAGCCGGCTTCTGCGGACGTTGGTAACCAAGGTAAACATCGGCTAACGAAGCAAAGGCTTTGCTTGATTAACCGATATTTACCTTCGTTACCAGCGTGCGAAACGTCTTGAAGCAGGCTCACTGCACACGTATCCAAGGTACACATCTGGTAACTATAAGCAAAGCACTTTGTTTGTTTACCAGATTTGTACCAAGAAAGGACAAGGTCGGCATTAGTAGATTAGAATCAATTATCCAACGCAAACATAATGTGCAGTGAAATTGCAGAAATACTAGTACTAAATGTCTGCATAAGTTTAAACAACAAAGTTTAATCCAAAATATTTTAAAGACTTTAGAGACCTTTACAAATGTCTTTGGAGAACAAAAGTGACTACTACAGATCTTGTACCGATTAATCACACCAAAAAAAAAACCTTCAAGGGATCACATATCAAGACAAGATCAAAACACCAGTCTTGGTGTGGCTACGTAATATTGTATGCAATATTAAAATACTATATTATTTGTTCTTTAAAAAATTTTTTGGGCTGAAGGTCATGTCAAGACAAGTGTTATTATGTTGTCTTCATATGTGATCATTTGTATGAACGCTATATTTACTTTGCCTTATATTTTTTGTGGATTAATCGAAATCAAATTTGTAGCAATTTGGAACATGAAGTTTACAAATTTTTGTAGTCATGCCCCAGATTATTTTCCCACTGAAAACCAAGATTGCTG
The DNA here is from genome assembly GCF_048569485.1 of Anomaloglossus baeobatrachus. Lineage (NCBI taxonomy): Eukaryota > Metazoa > Chordata > Amphibia > Anura > Aromobatidae > Anomaloglossus > Anomaloglossus baeobatrachus. The sequence continues at coordinate 1,254,516 of NW_027441795.1, read as the reverse complement.
GATGACAATGTATGGAAGTTAGGAAGTTGCGTTGGTGTTGGTTGGTATGTTGTTTTTTGATGTACAAGTTGAGAAGCAATGGGATACCTGGGTGTGGATGTATCAATAGCTTGTAATGGTTGTGCATGTGGTCGGACTATTCGTTGTTCTTGTTAGCTGGCTGAAACAAATGGTGATATCACCGTTCTACTAGGTACACTGTCAGTTTCAATAAATTCACCTACCAGACTGTTCAGTCTTTCACGAAACTGCCACTGCCTGTTGTTTGGTATTTTGTTTAGCCAAGGGACATATGACATTAGGAGTTGTTGCCATTCATTGGCAGAATACAAAGATTCTTTGGCATTTAGTTGTTGGAATTGTATATTATTTTGGGTTTGTGCGTTCAGAAACATATCTTCTAGCCGTTGAAGTCCATCCACAATAATTGAATCCGCTGTTTCTCGTGTACCTCTGCGACTTGAACTACGCTGCATTCTGAGACGTGCAGCCACACCAGTTGACACCGTTTGTCTTTCTTGCATGTCGGAATTTTCTACTGAACGAGGCTCACTACCTGCTGACACCTCGACATTTGCTGCTTCTTGGGATCCAGTCTCTCTTGACTGTTCAGTAGCTATGTCTCCATCAACTCCCAAAGGCGCTGCTGTACTACAGATTGTTCCATATTTTATAAAAAAAAAGGCTCTATTTAATATTTTAATTTTGTTATATATTATTATTGTCATTGTTATATTAGTTTTTTAGGTTATTGTTATGTAAGGTTATTATATTATATTGTTTCTAATCAGAATTTGTTGGATGATATTCTTTAATGACATTTATACAGTACTTACTGGCGTTGCTGTACACATCTTTGGAGAAACATAAGGTGGTTATAATATGCATATGGTGTAGCCCGATGTGCAGAGGATCCACTTGGAACATTCATATTTTTTTTGTAGTCACGGATGAATCTGTCTCTCATTGACCTCCATCGTCTATGTATAGCTTTTGCTAGAATTTTTAAAAAAAAAAATTAGAAGTGATTGATCATTTTAAATGTTTGGGAATATAATAACAATAAAGTCACATAATTCGAATTTGAATGGTATTGAAGAAATTTTTGTTTAACATTCTTTTGAAATTTTTCTATAATGTAATATGTTTCTTTACATAATCTTACCTATTTTTTTTTTGCTCTTTGTTAAAAGATTGCTATATTGGGGAACAAGTTGTATGAATATTTTTTCCCACAAAGCGCGTTTTTTTTGTAAGTCTGCATGATTACAATCACCCTGATCCCACAGTGACGGTTGTTCATGGACAAGTGCAATCAGTGTTTCGTTATCAAACTCTGTGGGGTCCTCATCAACTTCCAGAAGCCGTTTCCGTGATGGGCGGTTTTCCTATGAAATATTAACATACAAAAAATAATTTTTAGAGGTTTACAGCACAATTAAAACAAACTAAAAAATAAAAACCCTTTTTTCAAAATCCATACATATTGATAATAATTTACCACTTCTGGAAGGGTTTTCGATGATCCTGCATGACCCATCTTGGTTTTTTGGGCCTTTTTTCTGTGGCTAGCTTCATTCACCTAGACAATACAATACCATATAATTATTGATATGAAGGTTCACATGTGATACATTTAAAGGTTAAAAATTTAAAAAACCAAAAACATTTACAGCAGTAGAAACGCGGCTCAAAGCTTTCTTTGTCAGAGGCCTTTTTTCTTTTGAGGTCTGTAAAAAAAAAAAAATTTAAGTTCCTTGGAAATGCTATACGTATTGAAAATGACTATGTACAGTAAATTTAAATATGATTAGTAAACTTACTGTCTCTTCTGTTACATCAGATAATGAGTCTGATGAGACCTAGATGAGAAAAAAAACAAATAAAAATTCAACCTAGGCAAACACACATTTAACATGCAAACTCAATGCAGATATTGTTCATGCTGGGATACATGTGATGGCATGGTGGCTCAGTGGTTAGCACTGCAGACTTGTGGTAGCTCAGTGGTTAGCACTGCAGTCTTGTGGTGGCTCAGTGGTTAGCACTGCAGTCTTGTGGTGGCTCAGTGGTTGGCACTGCAGTCTTGCAGCGCTGGGGTCCTTGGTTCGAATCCCACCAAGGACACTATCTGCAGGGAGTTTGTATGTTCTCTCCATGTTTGTGTGGGTTTCCTCCCACGCTCCAAAGACATACAGATAGAGCCACAATGGGGAAAGCATTGACAATGTATGTAAAGCGCTGCGGAATTAATAGTGCTATATAAAAGAATAAATTATTATTATTATATTATACCTGGAAATCCTAGCCACCTATGTTAAAATTGAAACAGAAAAATATAAAAAATTATAGGTGTCAATTCTTACCGTAGGATGATAGCTGTCATCCTGTGAGCCACTGCTGTCAGTAGAGTGATTTGACGACATCTATGTAGAAAATACATTACAATAGATTGCATTTCTTTTTTTTTTTTTTTTAAAAATAAAAAAAAGGGATTTTAGAAAAAAAAAACAACTTTAATGGCTGTGTCTGACTATACAGGGACACGGTCTGACCACAGCTACTGGGTCTTGGAGGACACAAACAAGAATACAGACATTACAGCTGGGGAACACAGAGGAGTATACACACATTACACTCAAGGGGAAAATTTAGGTGTATACAGACAAAAAAACGTTGCTTTATATGGAGATAAAGTATACAATTCACGTTTAACACACTAGTGTAAATAGACACATAAACACACAATGGTACTTACATTCCTCAGGTAGCTGTGATTTGTTATCGGTCCAATGTGCACTGTGCTAGCAAATGGCCGCCTGAACACTTCCGGTCACGTTACAACATCACATGATGGGTCACATGTCTTTCCTTATATTGACAAGGTTTCTGAAACGCAATAATAACGTAGACCGCAAATATGTGCAATCATGGATCATACGTTACAATGCTTTCTCCATAGACTCTAATGTTAAAATAAACGTAAACATTTAGTGTACGTTTTCAACAACGAACAGAAAAACGTAGTAGTATACGTTTTCAGGTACGTTTCAAAAAACGTACTTGTACCAAACGTATGCTATTTTTCACATGCGATCGCATACGGTTCTTAATGGAAGTCTATGGAAGCGTTAACGTATACGTTTGGGGTGGATTCAAACGTAGACGTGTAACGGACTGCACAAACGCAGTGTGAAAGGGGCCTAAGGCCTGACATAACAATTTAAGCTTATCTTCTGGGTTTGTTTGTTTTTTATTTAGATAATATGACCTCTTTGTCCTTTTCTTTCCTTTCCTCGGCTGTTTATTTCTCCACACAATGTCCTTGATTACATTTTCTATGATTTTAAATTCTTTTTTTAATCCAAATTTTATTTAGAGTGCACAACAAAAATGGTGGGATGAAGTATTATATTAATGATTTTTTTTTTTAACAAAAATTACAGTAAAATGCCCCTCTTCCATTTCCACAGTTTCCCAATCCGTAATCCTTGTGTAAGATTATACAGAGACGACATGTACAGAAATATTAGGGGTACAGCGACATCACATATGTTATGCAGAAGAATAGCGCTGTCTCCATAGTTTTTATACAATGACTTATAGATCAGACAAGCGCCTCATATTTAGGCAGTTTCTATGTTACTCAGACTTTTTTTGTATGAATAAGATCAGTGAGTTTCATTATACTGAGTAGAGAAGCTCCAGGGACAAAGACCCCGTCTCGTACTGACACGCTGGAAGCCCAAAGTCTCCAGCCCCGGGGCCCAGATTCCCTCATTTTTGGCTCCTGCTTTTCTTTTAGAATAAATCCCCTTCTCATACCGTCCTGTAGTAATGACTTTGTTAATCACGTTTTGTCGGAGTCGTCTGAATCCATCTAAATGTTATCAATTTATGTGTAAGAAACAATAAATGTCTTAACGCAGTTTTCCCATGTGTGTTTGTGGCGCCCCTGCGGCTTCAGGCACCACAGGATACTGCACCTTACTTTGAGTGTACTACCTATATTGGGTCTAACGAAGGTCGATGCCAGTTACACCACAAAAACACACACTTACACGGTAGGTTGTTGCTCTCCCCAATGGGGAGTGGGCCAGAGTCGGGTCAAAGTAGGGGGTCACTACATCGGTTGGGTTTATAGGACGCCACTGCACCAGGGGCTCCCCTGATCCACTGAACCAGGACCCAGGGTCAGGGATAGGCAGCCATCAGGGGAAGTTAGGAGCACACGGGAGGGAAACAGGTTGACCTAGTGAGAGCAGTGAACCAGCCGGTGGCAGCGGCTGGGGGCATCAGCTTCCTGAACCGACAACACACGCAATGGTGAGTGTAGCTGCAGACACAGAGCTGAGCGGACGTGCTGGACAGCAGCTCCATGAGCCAAAGAGTCTACACACGGTCGCTGGGGTGAAGCAGGTGGCTGCTTCCACAGGACAGACTCTTCGGGGTACAGACCCCAGGGCAGATATACTTTAAGTTATCTATCAATTCTGCAAGGGTCACGGGAACTGGCTTGAAAGCCACCAGAGCTGTCTCATTTTCCTGGAGCCAAATAGCAAATAGGATCCGGGCCCGAAGTCTTCGGCTAGCTCCACATCGCTACCGCACTATCAGCATACAGGACGGGACACTTAACTGACACCGGGATCCTGAAGTGCTTCACGCCATGGGGATCCAATACTTAGTGCATCAAAGGAGGAAGGGCTCACTGGCTGTGACACTGGTATCGACCTTCTACAGATCCAGAATCGGCTGGAGCCCATTGTGGCAGGGACCTGTACTCTGGGGCAGCACTAAGACGATCTGTGAGTAAAATATCTGGAACCGAAGCCCCTGCCTCTGCCTCTCATTTTTCCGGCACTAAACGCTGCGGCGCCAACGGGGACTACCACCACCACCGTCCCTGTTCTCCATAATTTTCCCGGGGTAATCCCGCTCCACCTGCGGGCAGCAACACCATCCTGGCTGCGACCCTGACCATCAGCCCCGGATAGGAGCACTCGCAGTGGCGGCCCTTCCCTGGCCGCGTACCGCAGGTGGCATCACGATCATCTAGAGACTTTCCTCACCCGTCACCCCCATCCTCATCCACCAACTACCACCTCCATCCTTCCTACCACCCTCCCTTTCTGTACGCCTCGGGGAAATGGAACCGGACCAGGCCACCCCGTGATGACGCAGAGGATCTGCACCCCTGACCCGGCAACGAGTAGGTTAAACACACCTGCCCCATGGGGCGAAGCATGTCCAGTGTAAGTTCTTCTATATTCCCTTATATAAAACTTTGGTGTCTCCGACCAAACCTGCTTATTATGATTTTACAATTGTAATAATTTACTCCAAATAAGTAATTATACTCCGCAGCCTGTGTATAAGATCCGCAGCTTCCGCTCAGCACTTCCCACCTTTTGGCCTCTGTACGTATGCCAACCTTGTGAAGGAACAGAGGGTCATATATCCACTATGGATGAGTTATAGTTCTGACAGTCTACAACAGGGGTCTCAAACACGCGGCCCGCGGGCCGCATGCGGCCCCTCAGGCTGCTTCGTGCGGCCCCCAGGCCCGTGCCCCTGGTCACTGTCGCGGCAGGTGCAGGGGCCGCAGCCACTGTCTGTGCTTTATGTCAGATGAATTTGTTGCTGGTGCTGCGCTCTGGCGCCGACAATACAATCATCTGACATAAATCACTGACAGTGGCACTGCACCGGCCGCGATAGTGACTGGGGGCACGGGCCTGGGGGCCGCACGAAGCAGAGATGAGGCAGCGCGGGACAGGTGAGAAGAATGGTGTGTGTGTGTGTGTGTGTTGGACGTTAACCCCTTAGCGACCTATGACGTACTGGGCACGTTATGGCTCCCTGGTACTTAAGGACCCATGACGTACCCAGTATGTCACGGCGAAATCGCAGCCCCGGTGGCTAGTGGCTGCAAATACCTTAGATTCGGGGAGGAGAGGACCTCTGGAGGGGTGGTGTCTCCTCCCCGGATCTACGGAGGCTGTGATTGGCTGACAAACGCCGCTCAGCCAATCACAGCCACTAATGTTTCAGCCATTGAAAATCGCTGAAACATTGAAATCCAGCCAAGATCAGCGCAGCTGTAGCCCTGATCATTGGCTGGAGCTGGGTGACCTGTGTTTCACCCGCCCCCAGCTCTGATTGGAGAGACCGGCCTTGTAACCGATCTGTCCAATCACTGTGGATCTGGGGCCGCAGACCACTCCCCTCAGCTTCACTCCAGCGTCTGTGGAAGGTGAGTGGAGCTGCTGACCCATTACTACAGGATGGGGACACAGTGCGCACATTACTATGAGATGGGGATAAGGCTGGGGACATTACTATAGGATGGGGACATTACAAGGATGGGGACATTACGATAGGATAGGGACTAGGATGGGCACAGTACTATAGGATAGGGACTAGGATGGGCACATGACTATAGGATGGGCACAAGGTGGGCACAGTACTATAGGATAGGGACTAGGATGGGCACATGACTATATAATGGGGACAAGTCTGGGGACATTACTATAGGATAGGGATTAGGATGGGCACAGTACTATAGGATAGGGACTAGGATGGGCACATGACTATAGGATGGGGAAAAGGTGGGCACATTACTGTAGGATAGGGACATTACTACAAGGGGACTAGGATGGGAAACATTACTATAGAATAGGGATAATGCTGGGGACATTACTAAAGGATGGGCTCATTACTATAGAATTAGGACAGTACTATAGGATGGGGACATTGCTACAAGGGGATAAGGATGGGGAACATTACTATAAGATGGGGACAAGGATGGACATTATTACTATAGATTGGGAACATTACTATAGGATGGGGACAAGGATGAGCACATTACTGTGGGATGGGGACGAGGATGGGGTACAATACTACAAGGGGACAAGGATGGGCACATTACTGTGGGATGGGACACAATACTACAAGGGGACAAGGATGGGCACATTACAACAATATGGGGAACATTACTAAAAGATGTTGGTCAAAATTTCTATATAGTGCTAATTGTAAGACTATTAGTTACAAGAAAGGGATAAAATGTAAAAAAAAAATGTTTATATTTAAACAAAGAATGTGCACGCTTGCTATAATGAACAAGTGAAAATGTTCAAAATCAGTGATCCCAAGGTGTGTAAAAAAAATAATATATATATATATATATATATATATATGGTACCAATAAAAATGTCACTCTGTCCTGTACAGAATGCGCCCCCCCAAATATTTTTTTTCCTCTGTGCGGCCCATAGACCCAGCCGAGTTTGAGACCCCTGGTCTACAATGTCCACTAGGGATATAGATCTGACCCCTTCAAGGATCCTTGTCCATTGATCGTCAGTAACAGTTCAATGTCCCTTTCCCATTTACACATAATAAAAGTGGATAATTTTCCACATATTTGGCTAGAGCCACTTTATAAAGTCCAGAAATCTCACCAGACGTTCTCCGTGAATTAGATTTTGTGCTCCGCATCATGTCTGACCGCAGTTCTAGTTCTTTAATTCTATCTTGTGTAATAAAAACTTCATACAGGATCAGACCTGAATATATTGATGACAACATCTATGAGGAGGATAAATTCTTCTAATTGCTGAAACGAGCAGAAATCATTATTGGACAATGGGTGGCTGAGTCTCGTAATACCTGATGAGATCCATTTCTCACCCATCTAGATGTAGGGATTCAGAAAGGGTCTTATTGTTCCCCACAGATGTATAAAAAGTGCGACTTTTATCTCCTCAGGGTTTTATTTTAGATCACATTTAACCTTTTCACGACATATGATGTACTGGGTAGAGATAGATGAAGTCAGGTTCATCTCTGCCATCTGCCACTGGCAGCGATCGCTGCACATGTCAGCTGATTTGAACAGCTGACATGTGCGGGTATGAGGCACGAGTGGATTCGCTACCCTGTTATGCCTGTTAACCCCTTACAGCGCGCTGTATATGCTTGCCATGGTAAACATTCACATACACGGCGCCATTAGAAGTCACGTAATGTGACCACGTGGATCCGATGGTTGCCATGGTAGCACAGGGTCATGTGATGACTCCTGTAGCTATCATGGATCAGTTCCTTTTACAGCCGGCAGAGGGGAGAGCAGCTTTTGTGCAGATCAGAGCAATGCTGCTCTGATCTACAAGAAACAATCAGCGCTCAGACAGCTGATCTTTACAGTCTTCTAGGGGGACTAGTAAAATAAAAAAAGTTTTAAAAAATTAAAAATAAATAACAAAAACCTAAAAATTCTAATCACCCCCATTCGCCCCATTGAAAGTTAAAGGGTTAAAAAAATAAAAACATACACATATTTGGTATCGCCGCGTTCAGAAACGACCGATCTATCAAAATATAAAATCAATTAATCTGATCGGTAAGCGGTGTAGCGGCAAAATAATTCTAAACGACAAAATTACATTTGCGCAAATTTTGCACAAAATGTGATCAAAACTGCGCTTCGACGCAAAAATGGTACCGTTAAAAACATAAGCTCAAGATGCAAAAAATAAGCCGTCACTGAGCCATAGATCCCGAAAAATGAGAATGCTATGGATCATGGAAAATGGCGCAAGAAGTGCGCCTTTTTTGTGACAAATGTCTGAAGTTTTTTTAACCCCTAAGATAAAAATAAACCTATACATGTTTGGTGTCTACAAACTCGTACCGACCTGAGGCATCACACCGACACATCAGTTTTACCATATAGTGAACACTGCATGATTGTTTTTGGGATAGTTTATTCGCAATCTCAAGTTTTTTGCACTTGGAGATTTTTGCTGCTTTCCAGTACATTATATGGTAAAACTTACGGTTTCATTTAAAAATAGAACTTGTCCCGCAAAAAATAACCCCTTATATGGCAAGATTGACAGAAAAATGAAAAAGTTCCGGCTCTCGGAAGAAGGGGAGCAAAAAAAAAAAATAGCGGTGAAGGGGTTAAACACAATTTCTTTCACACAATGATTTTTTTCTTTACACTTTTGTAACGACCGTTGCAGGTTGAAGTCTCCAAAGGAAAAGGAGGCAGAAGAAATATCTCAGGAGGTATAAATATATGGAATACAAATATATCATACAAAGGTTAGCGTGTAAGACAAGGTCTGAAGGAAGAAGAGATGGGGACAGGCAAACATCAGAGTAATAATGTCTACCATGGGACAAAGCTATATAGACCCATCATAATGTGCACATATATACACCCACAATAAATGAAGGAAAGGTAGAAGCAGAGTGCAATATATACAGCAGTAATACTAAAGTTATGGATACATATGTGTATAAGTATCCACTAAGTATTAGAGTATGTATAGAGTATCCAGGAGAAATAGAGAGGAGCGTACAATAAACTAATGTAAAGAGTCCGTAGATGTAGATATAACCATACATTGCAGCAAAGAACAGGGAGATATCCCTAATCTATATGGGGCCATAGTAATAATCCCTTTAGTAACACTTATGTCAGGGCCAGGCGGTCGGGCAGACCCAGGAGGTGGATCCACTGGGCCGAACTCTAAGATGGTGGTAAGGAGTCCGGTAGCTGCAGCAGTATGGGCAGTAGAACAGTCCGTGCAAGTGAAGGTACCGAAGAAGTCCCTGGGACCACGGAGTCACGGATGGTGGTCCGGGTGACGTAGCTCAGGTTCGGAAGCCGAGATGATGTCAGGCGGGGTCCGGAACCTTTTGGAGCGAGATGACGGGTCACTGCAGGGATCCGAGATGGTACGGACTGTCAGATGGCAGACGGACAGCGTGCGGGGTTCGGGATTCAGCAGGCCCGGCTGGCGAGGCAGGATCAGCTCTAGAAGAGAGATACGTGAGTATGGCAAGACGACACAAGGATACCTGACTCCTAGCTTGGAAAACACGAAGATCAGGCCCCGCCCCCTTGGACACTAACCCCCTTTATACCCTGTACCTGTTCAACCTCATTTCCTGTTAATGGACGCTGGCCCTTTAAGAAAGGGTCAGTGACCGCGCGCGCGCCCTAATGCGCATGCGCGCCGCCCGGGTGCCAGAAGCCAGGGAAGGAGGCTGAGAGGAGGATGCAGGGGAGCCGGCCAGATCCTGGGAAGCCGTCGGGCGCCGGAATCGGGCACCAGGGGGCCTGGGAAGGACGGGCACCGGAGGCTGGAGAGCGGGGAGCGTGGCAGGTGAGCCGGGGAGCGGGGGTGAGGACCCGGGGAGCGTGACAGTACCCCCCCCCCACGCCCCCCTCCCCGCAATCGGGACATGAAGGCACGGATCAGAGGAGTGCCCACGTTCTCCCTGGGCTCCCAGGACCTATCCTCAGGACCATACCCTTCCCAGTCCACCAGGAAGAACTGTCGACCACGTACGGTCTTCATGGCCACGACATCCCTTACCGCATAGATGTCGTCATCGGCTATAGGAGGAGGAGCCGAACTGGCAGCAGCGGAGAAGGGACCAAGGACAACCGGCTTGAGCAGGGAGACGTGGAAGGAGTTGGGTATCCTCATCGTGGCCGGGAGCTGGAGCTTGTAGGAGACCTCATTGATTTTGCTGAGGACTTTAAACGGCCCGTTGTAGCGAGGACCCAGCTTGTAGGATGGTATCTTCAACCGGATGTACTGGGAAGCAAGCCAGACTAGATCTCCAGGAGAGAAACACGGAGGGTCCAGACGCCTCTTGTCAGCGTGTTTCTTCATCCGCTGGGAAGCGCGTCCAAGGGACGCCTTGACAGAGTCCCAAATGGTAGCGAAGTCACGGACTACAGTATCAGCCGCAGGGACATCCGAAGAAGGGGATATAGGCAATGGGACGGAGGGCTGAAGTCCGTAAACGACATGGAAGGGAGATTTGGAGGACGACTCACTGATGTGGTGGTTATGTGAGAATTCAGCCCAAGGCAGAAGCGTGGACCAGTCGTCGTGATGGGCGTTGACATAGTGACGTAAGAAGGAGGTCAAGGTTTGATTGACCCTCTCCACTTGGCCATTAGACTGAGGATGGTAAGCAGAAGAAAAGTCCAGAGTCACTCCCAGATGTGTGCAGAGCGCCCTCCAGAAACGGGAGGTGAACTGAGTTCCTCTGTCGGACACGATGTGGGATGGAAAGCCATGCAAGCGGAAGATGTGATGTATATAGGCTTCCGCGAGTTCCTGAGCAGAGGGCAGTCCAGCCATAGGGACGAAGTGAGCCATTTTGGAGAACCGGTCCACCACGACCCATATGACCGTGTGTCCGGAGGACAATGGCAAGTCAGTAATAAAATCCATTGCTATGTGTTGCCACGGAACTGAGGGTATCGGCAGAGGCAGAAGACGGCCATAGGGCAGGTGTTTGGGCGTCTTGTTCCTGGCACAAGAGGAGCAGGCAGAGACAAAAGCAGCGACGTCCGTGCGAAGGGATGGCCACCAGTAATGGCGTACAATCGCACCCCATGTTCTCTTCTGGCCTGCATGGCCGGCTGTTTTTGAGGCATGGCCCCAGTGTAACACTTTTTGTCTGTCAGTCTCAGAGACATAGGTCTTTCCGGGCGGTATCTGGGCCAGGGTGACAGGGGCCACCGGAAGGATCTTGCTAGGAGAGATGATAGGTTGGGTAGTCTCTTCCTCCTGCTCCATGGGCATGAAAGACCTGGACAAGGCATCAGCGTGTACATTTTTGTCCGCGGGTCGGAAATGGAGCTGGAAGTCAAACCTGGCAAAGAATAAGGACCACCTGGCTTGCCGTGGGTTCAGTCGCTGAGCGGACCGCAAGTATTCCAGGTTCTTGTGGTCCGTGTAGATAATCACGGGGTACACTGCTCCTTCCAGGAGGTAGCGCCACTCCTCCAGAGCCAGTTTGACTGCCAATAGTTCTCGGTCACCGATGGTGTAGTTGCGTTCAGGTGCTGAGAAGCTCTTGGAGAAGAAACCGCAAGTCACCATCTTCCCGGAGGAGGACTTCTGCATGAGCACTGCTCCGGCTCCCGAGGAGGAGGCATCCACCTCTAAGGTGAACTGGCGGTTTAACTCCGGACGGTGGAGTACAGGAGCGGAGGCAAAGGCTCGCTTCAGTGAGCAAAACGCGGCGTCGGCCGCAGGTGACCAGTCCTTTGGATTAGCCTCCTTTTTGGTCAAAGCGGAGAGAGGAGCAGTCAGGGCAGAGAAGTGAGGGATAAACTGGCGGTAGTAGTTGGCGAATCCCAGGAACCGTTGGATTGCCTTCAGTCCAGAAGGGGGAGGCCAGTTGAGTATGGAGGAGACCTTCTTTGGATCCATTTGCAGTCCAGTACCCGAGATGATGTATCCCAGGAAAGGAAGAGAGGACTGCTCAAAGACACACTTCTCATATTTGGCGTAGAGACGGTTCTCTCTCAGTCTTTGTAGGACCAGCTGTACGTTCTCTCTGTGGGTCTGGAGGTCCGGAGAGTAGATAAGGATGTCATCCAGATAAACTACTACACAGATGTAGAGGAGGTCCCGGAATATGTCGTTCACCAATTCTTGGAAGACTGCTGGTGCGTTACACAAGCCGAAGGGCATCACGCAGTATTCATAGTGCCCATCGCGAGTATTAAACGCGGTCTTCCATTCGTCCCCAGAGCGGATACGAACTAGGTTGTAGGCACCCCGCAGATCCAGCTTGGTGAACACACGGGCTCCTCTGAGCCGGTCGAACAATTCAGGGATGAGCGGCAGAGGGTACTTGTTTTTGACGGTGATCTGATTCAGACCCCGGTAGTCGATGCATGGGCGTAGGTCACCCTCTTTCTTCTTAACGAAGAAGAAGCCTGCTCCCGCAGGAGAGGAGGATCTCCGGATGAATCCCTTTGCCAGGCTCTCTGTGATGTAGGTAGACATGGCCCTGGTTTCGGCGGGGGACAACGGATATATCCGTCCTCGAGGTGGTGTTGCTCCTGGGAGCAGGTCGATGGCACAATCGTAGGGACGGTGTGGCGGAAGTACCTCAGACTCCTTCTTGTCAAAAACGTCTGCGAAGGACCAATAGGCCGAGGGCAGTTCCGGTAGGTTCTCTGGAACCGGAGGTCGTCGGATGGGTTGTATGGACTTCAGACACTTCTCATGACAAGCAGGACCCCATCGGGTGATTTCGCCAGTACCCCAGCTGACTTATGGTTCGTGAGTCCGCAACCAGGGAAGTCCCAGCAGGATTTGATGGGACATGTGTGGAAGGACGTAGAGAGCGATGTTCTCGGTGTGCAGGGCACCGATACGCAGTTCGACCGGTCTGGTGACCCAGGAGATGGTATCAGAGAGGGGTCTCCCATCCACAGAGGCAATCACTAGGGGCTTCTCGAGTAGAGTAACAGGCAGCTGGTACTTGTCCACAGTGGCCTGCTGGATGAAATTGCCTGCTGCTCCAGAATCGAGGTATGCCTCAGCCGTGAAGCGCGTCTCTCCCGTTGACACTTGTACAGTCCACATAACCGGGTCTGAGAGAGTCCCAGCACCTAGGGAGGCCTCTCCTACCAACCCTAGGCTTTGGAGTTTCCCGGCCTTTCCGGACAGGAGCGTAGGAGGTGTGTGTCCTCTCCGCAGTAAAAGCAGAGACCCTTGGCGAGCCGCTCTGCTCGACGTTGTTCAGACTGTCGTACTCGGTCGATCTGCATGGGCTCGTGGACGGGAATCCCAGCTGTTGATGACTGAGAGACGGAGGGCTTCTGTGGGGGAGAGGAATGCCGTACCGGACGTCTCTCACGAGACAGCTCTTTGGAGCGCTCCTGAAAACGAAGGTCCACTCGAGTTGCTAGGGCAATCAGAGCATCTAGGGCGGAGGGCACGTCACGACCCGCCAACTCATCTTTGATGCGACTCGAGAGTCCTTCCCAGAAGGCGGCTGTTAGGGCCTCATTATTCCACCCGAGTTCTGAAGCCAAGGTGCGGAAACGGATGGCGTATTGGCCTACCGTCAGTGTTCCTTGACGTAAGCGGAGAAGGGATGAAGCAGACGCAGAGGCGCGTCCCGGCTCGTCAAAGGTGCTGCGAAAGGCCTGCAGGAACTCTTGAAGATCCTTGGTCATAGGGTCCTCCTTCTCCCACAAGGGGTTCATCCACGCCAGTGCCTCGCCCTCTAGGTGAGACATGATGAAGGCGACCTTGGCTTGGTCGGAGGCAAACAAGTGTGGTAGCTGCGTGAAATGAAGGGAACATTGGTTTATGAAGCCCCTGCAGGTCTTGGGATCTCCGGCATAACGAGGTGGTGAAGCCAAACGGAGTTGGGAAGCAGTCGAAGAGGCTGCCACGGGTGCGGGAGCCGTGGATTGACTAGTGGAGGCCCGGAACGTTGAAGGCGTAACTGCCGCTTGTAACGTGTACAGGCGGGTGTCCACGGAGGTCATAAAGTTCAGCATGCGGGTCTGGACTTCACGCTGGCGTTGGAGTTCCTCTTGCAAGGCCGCTAGTGCTGCAGCGGGATCCATGGCCTGATCTTACTGTCAGGGCCAGGCGGTCGGGCAGACCCAGGAGGTGGATCCACTGGGCCGAACTCTAAGATGGTGGTAAGGAGTCCGGTAGCTGCAGCAGTATGGGCAGTAGAACAGTCCGTGCAAGTGAAGGTACCGAAGAAGTCCCTGGGACCACGGAGTCACGGATGGTGGTCCGGGTGACGTAGCTCAGGTTCGGAAGCCGAGATGATGTCAGGCGGGGTCCGGAACCTTTTGGAGCGAGATGACGGGTCACTGCAGGGATCCGAGATGGTACGGACTGTCAGATGGCAGACGGACAGCGTGCGGGGTTCGGGATTCAGCAGGCCCGGCTGGCGAGGCAGGATCAGCTCTAGAAGAGAGATACGTGAGTATGGCAAGACGACACAAGGAGACCTGACTCCTAGCTTGGAAAACACGAAGATCAGGCCCCGCCCCCTTGGACACTAACCCCCTTTATACCCTGTACCTGTTCAACCTCATTTCCTGTTAATGGACGCTGGCCCTTTAAGAAAGGGTCAGTGACCGCGCGCGCCCTAATGCGCATGCGCGCCGCCCGGGTGCCAGAAGCCAGGGAAGGAGGCTGAGAGGAGGACGCAGGGGAGCCGGCCAGATCCTGGGAAGCCGTCGGGCGCCGGAATCGGGCACCAGGGGGCCTGGGAAGGACGGGCACCGGAGGCTGGAGAGCGGGGAGCGTGGCAGGTGAGCCGGGGAGCGGGGGTGAGGACCCGGGGAGCGTGACAACTTATCATGTAAGGCAGAGTGATAGTTGTGTTTCACCGCACCCTAACGAGCGTTTCACCCTTTTTTTTTTTGGTTTGCATTTTTTTTATTAACATATTAAAAAAAGAAATACAAGGAATAAGGGAGGAATTAGGGAAAGGGAAAACAGGAATAGACATAAAGGAAAAAAGGAAAAACCAACAGTTAAGTGTCGCCTTTATGGCCAATGCTTCAAAAGTATTACCATCAAACGTTTTGTCACCAACGTACTTGGAACAACAAAAACAATAATATACATGAGAAATAATAATCATTACATGTCAGGAGGCTAAGTTATATGCAGACGAGGCATAAATGTTTCCGCCCATAAAGACCATCTCAATTTGTATCTCAAAGAGTTCTTTTCTTTCAATGCAAAACTATACTCGTATGAATTATGTGATGATATCCATTCAATAATTTCTATTATGGAAGGTGCCTCTACCTGTCTCCATTTTGAAGCAATAAGATGTTTTATCACGAGTAGAATATGGCAAATTATGTGTCTGCATGGCTCTTTAAACTCTTCTATACCAATTAACAATAGTGCCAGTTGGGGGGAGAGAATGAAACTGTGATGTAACTTTATTTATTAGATCACACACATCTTCCCACATCTTTTTTACAGCTGGACAACTCCAAAAAATATGCAAAATAGACCCATTTTCTCCACACTCTCTCCAGTACGAAGGAGAGTTAGATACGGACATTTTGTGTAGCTTTTGAGGAGTAAAATACCAGCGTGAAAGCACCTTAAAGTAAGTTTCTTGCAACGTGGCGCAGGAAGTGTTAGATAATGTTAAATTCAATGATTTTTGCCACTGTTCCAATTGAAAAGTCTGGTTTCACCCTTTCTTTGTTAAAGGGTTGTGTCAAAAAAAGGGAATTGGTTTGGTATACGTAGACCTGCTAGTGGCCAGCAACCGATTATCAGTGGAAGCGTCATAAGGGTAAGTCATATGGCCGGCAGCCAAATAGTGGAAGTGTCATGAGGGTACATTTTTGAAAACTGGGGAAAGGAAATAAGTTCCATAAAAACAAAAAAACATTTCAAAGAGATCTCAATAACTATGAAACTCATAAGGTCTTCTGATGGCAACACCCCCCCATCTAGAAGTTCATCCATAGCGTCACTTTTTCTCTTGAAAGTGGATCATCTACAATTGACATCAGAATAAGGACAGACAAACTGATGTGATTACAACAAGATCAGTTGGGAGACATAAATACCATGTTGGAGCGACCTGTCTTCAGAAGATTAGACTGGAAGCCCATCTCCAGGTAGTAAACCTTTCCATGCACCTCAGATCAGCTTTTTCTCTAAAGGTCGGACATTCTCTCCTTCCAAAACCTTAGACACGTTCACAGCCATAACAGATGTCCATCCTTTCCGCAGAAAATTGCTTTTAAAGAGGAGCCATTAGAAGTCTGAGAGTAATGAAATCGTCAATACAACTCAAGAGAAAGAACCAGTAACCATTTTGGAGTCTCTCCTGTTAGAACAATCAGACTCCTAGCGGGTAAATATTTTGCTAATCACCTATATAAAAAAGAAAAAGTTCCTATCTCTATCTATACATTAATTAGACAGGAGGTGCACAAAACGTAATTTCAGTGTAACACATTTCAATTTAACCTATTAATTTCCAGAACGTGTTTATGGATAGCAATAGTACAATGAAAAAATACTTTCTCTAATGCCTATACATACACCACCTGAGTAAATACATATGGAGAAATAACCATGTCAAAACTGTTCTCACCCACAAAGCTCTCCACAGTACGGCTCCCCCCTACATCTCCACCCTCCTCTCTGTCTATCACCACAAAGCTCTCCACAGTGCGGCACCCCCCTACATCGCCACCCTCCTCTCTGTCTATCACCACAAAGCTCTCCACAGTACGGCTCCCCCCTACATCGCCACCCTCCTCTCTGTCTATCACCACAAAGCTCTTCACAGTGCGGCACCCCCCTACATCACCACCCTCCTCTCTGTCTATCACCACAAAGCTCTCCACAGTGCGGCTCCCCCCCTACATCTCCACCCTCCTCTCTGTCTATCACCACAAAGCTCTCCACAGTGCGGCACCCCCTACATCGCCACCCTCCTCTCTGTCTATCACCACAAAGCTCTCCACAGTGCAGCACCCCCCTACATCTCCACCCTCCTCTCTGTCTATCACCACACCCAGTCGCTACGCTCTGCAAAAGACTTTCGACTAACATCCACACTAATTCGAACCTCCCACTCCCAAATCCAAGACTTCTTCAGAGCTGCACCAAACCTCTGGAACGCTCTACTCCAAGAAGTTAGGACGAATCACAACTTACTCAGCTTCAGACGCACCCTAAAAACGCATCTTTTTAGGGCGGCCTATCACACTCCCTAGCCAAACTAATTTCACCTAATCCCCCCACAACGTCTCAGAAAATAACCCCACGTCAAACTCCATGGCACCCAAATGCATCTCAAGGCCCTGGCCAACTGGTCCAGGAACCCATTATCTATCCCCCATTTTCTTGATATGGCTGGATTGTCATTGTAAATAAGCACTTGTACCTTGCCCCCCCCATCTCATTGTAGATTGTAAGCTCTCACGAGCAGGGTTGTCTTTTTTCCATTTAAATATTGTATTTTCTATAACTCTTACTTGTTTGTATATGATCCTCCAGAATTGTAAAGCGCTGCGGAATATGTTGGCGCTATAAAAATAAAGATTATTATTATTCTTATCATATTATTATTAAAACTGATATAAAAACAATGATGATAATTCCACTAGTTCATTACTTTTATCTGTAATTGACATTAAATAATAAAACATGAATAAATCTGTGTCCACCATTAATAATCCGCATTAATGTGATATGTTACACTGAAATTATATTTTGTGCACCTCCTGTCTAATTAATGTATTTAGTGCACCTGTTATGTTAACATATACAGCACATGGCAAAAGTATTCAGCCCCTTTGAATTTTTCAACCTTTTCCCACATTTCAGGCTTCAAACATAAAGAGAAAAATGTTAATGTTATGGGGTGAAGAATCAACAAGTGGGACACAATTGTGAAGGTGACCGATATTAATTGCATATTTTAAACTTTTATAATAAATAACTGAAAATTGGGGCGTGCAATATTATTCATCCCCTTTAAGTTAATACTTTGTAGCGCCACCTTTTGCTGCGATTACAGCTGCAGTTACTTGGGGTATGTCTCTATCAGTTTTGCACATGGAGAGGCTGAAATTCTCGCCCATTCTTTGTAAACAGCTGGAGCTGAGTGAGGTTGGATGAAGAGCGTTTGTGAACAGCAGTTTTCAGCTCTTTACACAGATTCTCGATTGGGTTCAGGTCTGGGCTGTGACTTGGCCATTTTAACACCTGGATATGTTTATTTGTGAACCATTCCATTGTATATTTTGCTTTATGTTTGGGATCATTGTCTTCTTGAAAGACAAATCTCCGTCCCAGTCTCAGGTCTTTTGCAGACTCCAACAGATTTTCTTCAAGAATGGTCCTGTATTTGGCTCCATCCATCTTCCCATCAATTTTAACCATCTTCCCTGTCCCTGCTGAAGAAAAGCAGGCCCAGACCATGATGTTGCAACCCCATTTGACAGTGGGGATGGTGTGTTCAGGGTGATGAGCTGTGTTGCTTTTATGCCAAACATATCGTTTGGCATTGCGCCTGTTACGGGGGCTGTCTGATTATAAAAACCAAAGGGATATCAGACAGTCAGGGTCCACTGTGCAAAGTCTCTGCTGCAGACTATGGCAGAGGATAAGGGGTATCTTGTACTATGGAAGCAGTACTGACACTGATACGTCTCAGTGACACTAGAGCCAATCACGGCGTGTACTGTTAAAGTCACAGCGACTACCGTATTTAGCATTAACGTAAAAGGGATAGGTTAATGAGTGAGGAAGAGTATATAAGTGTGCCACTGTAAATAGTAATAGCACATACCTCTGTTAAACTCACAGAGGCATATAGTTAGGAAATAAAGCAATTCCTCCCTTACTCGGAGGGTGTGTGGTATGGTCTCTGTTAATGATCACAGAGACAATGAAATGGCACCTACATAGGTCTGTTCCTCTAGTGGTGCCAGGAGACGGACAGCAGCGTAAGCCGCACAAAGCTCCTACCTGCATTCGCTCCACTAGTGTGCGAGGACACGAACCACTAGATATGGCACCTGCCTAGGTCCGCTCTTCTAGTGGTGTAAAAGAGACGGACAGCAGCGTAAGCCGCACAAAGCTCCTACCTGCGTTCGCTCCACTAGTGTGCGAGGACACGAACCACTAGATATGGCACCTGCCTAGGTTCGCTCCACTAGTGGTGCAAAAGAGACGGACAGCAGCACAAGCCGCACAAAGCTCCTACCTATGTTCGCTCCCCTAGTGTGCGAGGATACGAACAACTGCCAGACGCAGTATAAGGTAACGTCCACCTACGAGTAGAATCACAAGGCCCAGCCGGACCATGTGCCTCAGGCACCTGCCTATGTCCGCTCCACTAAGATGTAAGGATACGGACTGCAGCCGAAGCTGTAAGGTACAAGAACGCTACCCTGCCGGTAGCGCTCACCTAGCATAGACAGAGAGATGCCTAGAGGGACGTGCACAGAGCGTCTACTCTCATGCATGAACCAAGTGGACTGAGCGCCGGGCGGCATGCGTCAGAGTCTTATATAGACTCTGTGCCTCATCCAAGATGGAGGACACCAGAGCCAATCCGCTGCCAGAACGACAGCAATGACGTCACGCTGGCCTATCACCGAGCAAAGCGTCACAAACACATGACCAGCGACCAATCGGCATAGAAGGTGTCAGAGACATGTGACCACGTGTCACAAGCACATGACCAGCGGCCAATCAGCTTAGAAGGTGTCAGAGACATGTGACCTCGTGTTAGCGATGATGTCACCCGCACATGTGCAATGGCTCCAAGATAGGACTTAGTCTCCAGCGCTTGCACATGTGCAGTAGCAAGAAATCCAAACATAGTCTCCAGTGCTCGCACATGTGCAGTAGCAAGAAATCCGAACATAGTCTCCAGTGCCACAGCAACCGTAACAGCGCCCAAATAGTTCGATTTTGGTTTCATCTGACCAGAGCACCTTCTTCCACATGTTTGGAGCGTCTCCCAGGTGGCTTGTGGCAATCTTTAAACAACACTTTGTATGGATATCTTTGAGAAATGGCTTTCTTCTTGCCACTCTTTCATAAAGGCCAGATTTGTGCAGTGTACGACTGATTGTTGTCCTATGGACAGACTCTCCCACCTCAGCTGTAGATCTCTGCAGTTCATCCAGAGGGATCATGGGCCTCTTGGCTGCATCTCTGATCAGTCTTCTCCTTGTTTGAGATGAAAGTTTGGATCAACGGCCGGGTCTTGGTAGATTTGCAGTGGTATGATATTAATTCCATTTCAATATGATCGCTTGCACAGTGCTTCTTGGGATGTTTAAAGTTGTGGAAATCTTTTTGTAACCAAATCCGTCTTTAAATTTCTCCACAACAGTATCATGGACCTGCCTGTTGTGTTCCTTGGTCTTCATGAGGCTATCTGTGTATTAAACAGAAAATTGAGACTATCACACAGCAGGTGCATTTATACGGAGACTTGATTACACACAGGGGGCTTATATTTATCATCAGTCATTTAGGACAACATTGGATCATTCAGAGATCCTCAATGAACTTCTGGAATGAGTTTGCTGCACTGAAAGTAAAGGGGCCAAATAATATTGCATGCCCCAATTTTCAGTTTATTCTTTTTTACAAAAGTTTAAAATAAGCAATAAATTTTGTTCACCTTTCACAATTGTGTCCCACTTCCTGTTGATTCTTCACCAGAACATTAATATTTTTATCTTTATGTTTGAAGCCTGAAATGTGGGAAAAGGTTGAAAAATTCAAGGGAGCCGAATACTTTCGCAAGGCACTGTAGATTCTAGATGTCCGGGGGTTGATTCTGTTATTCAGCATCTGGGGAAGTTTGGAGGGAGGTCCAGCGGAAAATTGGGCTCAGGGTTGCCAGAAGGGATATGTGGATAGGAGACGTTCCATGGGGCCAGTCTTTCAGGTAGGGGATAAGGTGTGGTTTTCCACCAGGAACATCGAGCTTAGGACCCAGTTTGGCAGATGGGACTTTAAGTTTATTGATCCTTATGAGATTATTGAGGTGGTTAACCCAGTTGCTTTTCGGTTGCATCTTACTCAGTCTCTACGTATTCCCAATGTTTTTCACAAGTCGTTGCTCAAACCTTTTGTACGTTCCGTTTTGGACTTACCGTCTCCACCTCCTCCTGTTTTGGTGAATCGTGAGACGGAGTATGAAGTTCATTGTCGACTCCCAGAGGGTTCGTACTTCCCTCCAGTATTTGATTCATTAGAGGAGTTACGTGCCCGAAGATAGGTCTTTGGTGTCGATGCGCTCTGTGCGAGCCGACCGACTGATCAGGGCTTTTCATCGGGGGTTTCCTGGGAAACCTGGGAGTCCGGTGGCCCCCCTTGAGAAGGGTGTACTGTCATGACCCCGGCTGTCAGTGTTTCCGGAAGTGTGGCCAGGGGGAGGAGCCCCTCCTCCATTCCTCGTTCCTGGAATCATGGTGCCTTTATCTTCAGGGCACTTCCTTTTATGCGGTGCCAGTTATAATTCTGCTCCACATTGTACCGCTTGTTCCTGTAAGTTCTGATTTTGCATCCCGTCCTTACTACATTCCTTCTCCCTGCCTCACGTACACTGTGTCTGCTCCCCACGCCTCTTGTTCTGACTGTGTACGTACTCCCTGCCTCCCGTCCAGACTTTCCGTCCCCTAAGCTTTCCATCCTGACCGCCTCCGTTGCTTTCGGACTCCTTCCTCCCTCCCCTGTTGTTCCGCCCTCCTTGCTACTACCTGCTCTCCTGGCTCCCAACTTCGGCTTGTCTATTAACTCTGTTTCCGCGCTTCCCCGGTCTTTGACATTTTCTCTTAGCTTCCTGACTCAGCTCTCCTTAGACTGTCTCCGTTTGACCCCTGGTACCTCATTAACCTCCTGGTTCTAACTTGGACCCGTCCGACCTTCCACTTCTTCCACTGGGGAGACTTGTGCCCTCCAGTGGAGGATTGCTGTCAGTACTCTCCTGGTACTTTGGCTCCCCTTGCTGGTTTGTTAAGTCTAGTACCATCTAGTGGGGAATCCCTACCTAGCATTCTCCTGACGTTCCAGCTCCCCCTGCTGGTTCATTACAATACTATATCGTAAAACTAATAATTTTATTCAAACGTACAACTCGTCCCGCAAAAAATAAGCCCTTATATGGCAAGATTGACAGAAAAATAAAAAAAGTTACGGCTCTCGGAAGAAGGGGAGGCAAAAAATCATCAAAACGGAAAATGGCCCTGGGGGAAGGGGTTAAGCCAGGTGTTGGTACTTTTGGCAGTGTGGACAGGTGCTAAGTCTTGCTAGAAAATGAGATTTCCATCTCCAAAAAGTTTGTCGGCAGAGGAAACCATGAACTGCTCTAAAATTTCCTCGTAGACGGCTGCGCTGACTTTGGTCTTGATAAAACACAGTGGACCTACATCAGCAGATGATATGGCTCCCCAAACCATCACTGATTGTGGAAACCTGACACTAGACCTCAAGCAGCTTGGATTGTGGCCTCTCCACTCTTCCTCCAGACTCTGGGACTTTGATTGCCCAATGAAATGCAAAATGTACTTTAATCTGAAAACAACAACTTGGACCACTGAGAACAGTCCAGTTCTTTTTCTCCTTGGCCCAGGTAAGACACTTCTTGCGTTGTCTATTGGTCATGAGGGGCATGACACAAGGAATGCGACAGTAGAAGCCCATGTCCTGGATACATCTGTGTGTGGAAACATTTGAGTGTATTTTGTGGCAATTATTATAATTTTCTGAGATGATTGTTGGGTTTTCATTGGCTGTAACATCAACATTAACAGAAATAAACACTTGAAATAGATCCCTCTGTGTGTAATGACTCTATATAATATATGCATTTACCTTTTTGTATAGAATTACTGAAATAAATTAACTTTTTCATGATATTCTAATTTATTGAGATGCACCTGTATCATGAAAGAAAAGATAATTCCAAGAACCATCAGGGGAAGCCCTATCCAATAACAAACACCCCCGTTGACAGAGACAAGGTGACGTCATAGCATTGAAGCAGGAGCGCGGCACCCGACTCACAAAGATGCCTCTTGTGCTTGGCTTAAAAGATGAAAGAAGAAAAATCCAGAAGGTTTTTAAGGACTAAGCAACATTTTATGGAATTTTATTTTCATTTAGGAAAATACAGATTAAAAACAACATTAACCTTGGACTAAACATTGGGTTTATCGTGGACTAAAAAGTAAATAATAAGCGACATTGCAAGTATATATAGCGCTTGTCATATCCTCCCTTTTTCCTTAACCCCTTTACGACCAAGGACGTACGGTGCTCCTCACCAAACTCAACATGACTCCCCTCACAATTGAACGAAATGTTTCCGCGGTGGCTCCTTGCTGTAACACACACCTTTAGCTTTTCCTTCTGTTCATAGACATCATCTCCAAGTCCACACCTGAAGACCAATTTGCTATTGCTATAGTAACCAAACAGACAAAGGCAGATCCAAAAAACAGCATCCCCTTGTGTGTAGTCTGCAACAATGCATGCAATGAACGGCAAATAAGCATGTTGCATTGACAGTGGCTAAAGCTGAGCAATACACCCTCATGCTATCAATTCATATCCATGTGACACTTCATGGAGGAAGTACTCAAAATTGTGAGTTTTTGCCTTCTACTTAGAGATTGTTGACAAATCTTACAGATTACATGACTTGGGTGATCCTTTGCGATGTCCAAAAAGTCCCAGGCTAGGCAAGGCTTACAGCCCATGCGACCTGCATAGCCAACATGACTTATGCTCAGAGGCAGAGTTGTGGCCGAGGATTCTGTTGACGTGTTCCAGTACTTTGTCTCTGCCCAGGAAGACACAACGTAAACTCGTCGTCAGTCGCATCCTCCTCCACCTCCTTTGCTGACGTCATCGACTGGCTGACTTTGGTTTGACAGTAAGTGGGGTCTCCAACCTCATCATCACCCTGAGTTTTTCATTCCCCTCGTCCTGAGTCCTCCGTGACAACCTCTTCCTGCCCTGACTGAATAGCAAAGTTGTAGTTACAATCAGGTATCTGAGTCTCCTCATCATGTTCCCCATTATCTCCACCAGGATGATGTACGTTTTGGAAGTGAGGGTGTACATTATGCTCAGCACCTTCTTCATCGGGGCCTGGATCCAACTCACAAAGCTTCTGGCCATCTGTGCAGATCATTTCCCCTGTCTCCTGGAACTCGCTGCCTCAACACGTCCGATTATCTTATACACCCGCAAGCTTCAAACGGAACCGGAAAAATCATCTGTTCAGAAATGACTATAACCTTCAATGATACCACCACCGTGCGTAGCTTCCGCCAAACCTACACCACACCTACTGTCTCCTCCCCAAAATACTTTATAATGTAATCCCGCAAGGGCTGGGCTGTTGTGAATGTTAGTTATGTTGTGGCTGCTGGGAGGCTCCCTCTGGTGGCCAGGAATGGTTTGGACTTGGACCAGGTGTGTTGTGCAATGGGTGTTTCCTTTGCTAACTCTCTGCTTATTTAAATCCTGGTCTGATTGCAGGCTGTTGCCGGATGTCAGTTGCTCTTTGTATCTCCAGCCTGCTTCATCCTGCTCTACACCACATCTATCCCAGATAAGTGCTTGCTCTTTATTTATTGTCTGGTTCTTTCGCTTATCTGGGTTTGTCATTTGCTGTGGTTGTTTTCAGTTTATTTGCATGCAGGGATTTTCCCCCTCAGTGGTTTGTTGGGGAACTCCCTGCAGTTCTGTGTGGAGTATAGCTCCTTTGAGTCCATGTGTTTGTGGCTTGTTGAATTTGTTATGATGCTTGTTTTCTGTTCATTGGTATGACAAGGGCACCTGGTATAGGACGGAGTTCAGATTGTGCGATCTGAGGGCCTTTTTCTACTATCAGGAAGTTGGTATTTTGCAGGGTTTTTCTCTGGCCACCATCAGTCCCTTTCCTGTCCTTTCCTATTTTAGTCAGCGGGGGCCTCACCTTTTGCTAATCCTGTCATCTATCTGTGTATTGTGTTTTTCCTATATCACCGCAGTCTTTTAATGTGGGGGGCTTGCTATTCTTGTCTATTTTCTGAGGCAGAGAGTTATTCATCTTTCCTACCTTTAGGATAGTTAGTTCTCCGGCTGGGTTCGCGGTGCACAGGATGTTAGTTCACCCCTCGGCTACTTCTAGTTGTGATGGTTATTAAGGGGATGGCGGCCAGATTAGTTGCCAATGCTCTTGTCACCTTTTGCCAATGATTTGTGGTGGTCTTCCATGGTTCCGGATCATAACACTGGGCCCTCTTCCCTCTGTACCAGTCTGTCTATTGTTACTTGTATATCTATTGTGTATGTAACCCCCTTCTCATGTACAGCACCATGGAATCAATGGTGCTCTATAAATAAATAATAATAATAATAATTTCTTTGTCTGTACTCACTGCAGCTTTGGAGCAGACCTCTGATTCCCAGGCTACAGTGTGACTGAACAGCTCTGCAGACTCAACCATCTCTGTTACCCCATACTCAGCAGGGCTGGTGGAAACTTGAGGGCTGTTATGAAGCAAGTGCGATTGGGTTGACACCACAGTTAAATGGAGTATTTGTGCTATTGAACTTGAGGTGGAGGAGAGGCCACTTTATGGCGCACTTGAGATCCATTGAAGCAGCTGCTGTTTTGGTGCCTCATCTACATTTGTTAGCGATGTCGTGTTCCTGAAAAAAGGATCATATCAGATTATCCACGGGAAGAAGTACACCTGTTATTTTGGCTATTTGTTGTTATGAATTGGTGCCGCCGTAAACGCAAGCAACCTGCTGCGGTTCCAGTTGCGCCCAGGCGTCAGCTGCCATTTAGGGCTGTGCCTCGGGTTGTCCAGCTGGCTGCTTTCTCCTCCACGTCTAAGTGGGGAGAGGCGGCTAGTGTGCATGCGTGTGCCGATTTACCCCAGTCGCAGCCTAACTCCAGTGTTTCACCTAGTGAGTATGCTCAGCCTGACTGTGCCATTCCTGAGGCTTAGTCTTCATTTCGGGCTACAGCGCATGCTCCCACACTTAGTGCGAAAAGCCTCTTTGCACAGGTACTTGGACTTCTGGCCGGGTCTAAGTCCTGTGTTGTGCCTAGACAGCATGCTGAAGCTGATAGTCTTTTTTCGGAGACTGTATTTCATGCTACTGGGCATGCTCAGGCACTTACTGCATCATAGGCTAGGTCCGGTAATGAACTCTTTGGCTCTGCCCCTGATGTGGGGGGCCCATATAGATCACAGGGCATCAAGTGTCCTGACGATGTGGCCAGGCAACTCCCAACTGGCTTGCAGAGGCCCGCCCCTATGACTTGTCACCTCATTATTGTTGGTCAGACGATGACTGGAGAGGTGTTTGGGTCATGGCTGCCATGAAGTCATCATTGAAGTGGTGGTTCCGAATAGGACGCTAGTTATGCCACTTATGACGTGTCACTCTGCTTTTGTCTCCAGGAGGTGCATTGTGGTCCACCCTGGTTTGGGGGGGACCCAGGTTATAAAAGGGGCTGGAGCCAACAAGGAGGTGCGCAGTCTTCTATTATGCTCCGAAAGAGCACACCTCCATGTGTTGAACCCATTGCAGCTTTAGGCCAGAGGTAGGCATGGATAGGGCGTCGATGCAGGCCGCCACCACAGTTGGTAACACAGAACGGTTAAGACCAGCTCCTGTCCTACCAGTCCTGCTAGTGCAGCCCAGTGGCATTAACAGGCATGCTGCTGCTGATGCGCCTGCTGTCCACAGGTGTGGCCCCTACGCACATGGACAGCGCACCCAATGGCCCCTGTGTTGTTAACAGGGAGTTCCTGGGCTGGGTGGGCGTGTGGACCCTGTGACGCTAACAGGGCTCCCAGTCTCCAGATCCGAGTGTCGTGTAACTCGGTTCAGGCTGCTATGAGTTTCAGAGTCACCCAGTATCTGTATCCTCCACCTAACCTTCCAGTTGCAAACCTCTCCTTTTCCATTTGGGAGCACGGTGGACACCGACTGGCGATGGGGATATATACCTTTCTCTTTCTTTTCTTCTTAATTTTTTCATATAGTGGTAACATAGTATATACCACCTTACCCAAATCTGCCAGTCCCACCATAACAGATGTTGTTTCTTCAGCAAATGTTACTGTTGCTTAATCACCAAACCCACGGACACAAACTTTTTTCCCCTTTCCAACACACCTGTTCCCCTTTCCACCAGCATCTGTCCTTTTTCAACTCATTTTGTATATGACCAAAAGTGCAACTCTGCAGGGACATCGTTCTCAACGCCGTCTCAGCACAGCAGCCAGCCCTCGGTCCCTCACATGTGGACAAGTAAAAGACCATTTCCTCCTATCCATGACAAAGCGTTGAGATTCACTCTGTGCAGCACTGTTGTTTAGTGGAAAAGCAGATCTAAGATTGCGTACCACCTTCTGCTGATACTCCTGCATACGTGCGTCCCTTTCTATGGCAGGAATTATTTCGCCAAATTTTGTCTTATACCAGGGATCTAACAGTGTGGCAACCCAGTAGTCAGCATTACTTCGAATTCGTACAATACGAGGGTCATGTTGTAGGTAGTGGAGCAAGAAGGCACTCATGTGTCTTGTGCATCCAGGAGGACCAAGTCCTTGGTATGTTGGTGGCGGAGAGATGAGAATCGTGCCTCCTTCCTCTGCCCTCTCCCCCCAACCTCGCACAACCGAAATGTGAGCTAGCTCTCCCTCATCTGCTGAGTCTTCCATGCCCATCGCCAGTTCGTCCCCCATTTCTTCCTGGGCTCCTGCACCTTCCTCAACAGTTTTGCTGATACTATGCGCCCTCGATAATCCCTCATCCCCACCGTCCCATGACTGCCGTCTAGGTGCCGCTGACCGTCTGGACCTTGGAGATCTTGTTATCCCTTCCGCATATGACTCCTCCTGTACTTCCTCCTCTTCCTCTTGTCCCAACACCTGACTCCGAATAATGCTTACAGTGTGCTCCATCATGTAGATGACCAGAATTGTCACGCTGAGAATGGCATCGCCAGTGCTAAACATCTTTGTCGACATTTGTAAACTGTGTAGAAGGGTGTATAGGTCCTTGATCTGACACCACTCCAGCAGCGTGATCTGCACCACCTCTGGATCAAGTTAGCCCAGGGTATACGTCATAACGTATTTCAGCAGGGTTCGGCGGTGCTGCCACAGACGCTGCAACATGTCCAGATTAAAATTCCTGTGTGTCGGCACATCACATTTCAGGCGTTTAACCACCAGACCCTAAGACTTCTGGAGCGATGAAAGTTGTTGAGCTGCTGGGTGCGAACGATGGAAGTGAGCACATAGCGATCATGCCCGCTGCACAAGGCCATGTAGGCTGGGATGGTGTTTTAAAAATTGCTGTAGAATCAGATTCAACACGTGAGCCATACAAGGCACGTGTGTCACATTGCCCTGACGAAGGCCCGCAGCCAGGTTTGCATCATTGCCGCACACGGCTGTGAAGTCACCACCAGAGTCCGCTACATCAATTTGTACTCCGGTCGCCAGGTGACGTGTTCCTTTGGGGCATAGTGCTGATGATGGGAGAGGAGTCAATGCCAGCGGCGCAGGTGGACGCAGGTTATGCTCACCCACTGGGCTGCATTACCTTGACAGATGCAGAACCACTGGCTGAATGTAGGTGGTGGGTGTCTCACAGATGAAGTACCACCATTCAGCTACAACCAATGGGAAGACACCACACCCTTTTTTAGGCCCAGCCTGTCTGCTGACCACTGCCAGACATAGCTCTGAACCTCTGGTTACTGTTACCCCCAGTTCTGTTTTGTGATTTTGTGTGCTTGTTTCCTGACTTTTCCTGCCTGCTTGCTGTTTTTGTACCTCGTTGGCCAATCCGCATTTCACCTCTGCTTGTTTTCTGATTAAGTCCTGGCCATCCCATTCTGTTCCTCTTCCTCAATTAATGTTTTGACCCTGCCTGACTATTATTCTCTGGAACTGCAGCCTTCCACAGGTATTGATCACCTTAGGCCCTGTGTAATTCCAAATCCCTGTATAGGGGTTAAAGAACTTCAGGGTCTGGGTGTCCTCCTTGGTGAGTGGCTTCCCTCTAGTCTATCCTTTACAGGCCGTCTGAGTGTGTGGATCAAGGAAGGCATTACACCGTGCTCTCTGCAGAAGGCCATGTAGGCCAGGATAATGCTTTAAAAATTGCTGGACAACCAGGTTCAATTGTCGCACCCGGCCTTCCCTGGCTGCTGGTTGAGTGGAGACAACCATTGATGAAACTCGGTCTCACTCTCCAGGGTTTACCGTCCACAACTCTTTAGCGGTGTGACAATTCACAGACATTTCAAAGAAAAGAGTCGACCGCCTCATGATGTTGAGCTCTGCTGCCAGCATAGTAAGGAGGTGTGTGGGATTCCTTGTGCGCAGTTACAATGCGGGTGGCCTGACCACACAGGGTTTGGGCCGAGGTGGAGGATCCAGACGAGGTTGAGGAGGCAGAAGCAGTGTATTAACTTCTACATACAGAGGAATGATTGACACACAACTCGTGGGGACGGCAAGACTTGTACAGCAGACCCTTCTCCATCTCTCCCCATAGTAACCCATTGCCCAGTCAGCGACATGTAACGCCCCTGTCCATGCTTACTGGGCCAAGTATCTGTGGTGAAATGCACCCTGTCACACAGTTTCTCAAAGAAGCGGTGATGTTTTGTGCGACATGCTGGTGTAGCGCGGGCACGCCTTTGTTGGAGAAGGAGTGGCGCCTGGGCATCGGCTCTTGGGGCACTGCAATGGGCATAAGGTCTTAAAAATCCTTAGTTAAAAAGGTTGGAAAGACAGCATTTCGGTAGCCAACAGTTTGCAGATGCTGAAAGTCAGCCTCTAAGCCATTTCATGCCCTTCTAAAAGCATGTAAAACACAGCAAGGGGACTCCAACCACAGTCTCCCTTGTTTCCAAAAATTGGTCCACACTCACCCCCCTTGACTGGCATCAGTTGCCCCCCATTTTCAAGATGAAAAAGATGCTTTGCATGAAGCACTCTCAAAAATACACGTGCCTTTCGCCTCCCCTGGATGACCCAGGTGAAGAAAAGTCCTCTGTGAGCCATGACTTGTTCATCTTGTTTTTTTTTTCAAAAGCGAGGGGACTCCAACCACAGTCTCCCTCGTTTCCACAAATTGGGCCACACACACCCCACTTGACTGGCATCAGTTGCCCCCCATTTTCAAGATGAAAAAGATGCTTTGCATGAAGCACTCTCAAAAATACACGTGCCTTTCGCCTCCCCTGGATGACCCAGGTGAAGAAAAGTCCTCTGTGAGCCATGACTTGTTCATCTTGGTTCTTTTTTCAAAAGCGAGGGGACTCCAACCACAGTCTCCCTCGTTTCCACACATTGGGCCACACACACCCCACTTGACTGGCATCAGTTGACCCCCATCTTCAAGATGAAAAAGATGCTTTGCATGAAGCACTCTCAAAAATACACATGCTTTTCGCCTCCCCTGGATGACCCAGGGGAAGAAAAGTCCTCTGTGAGCCATGACTTGTTTATCTTGGTGAATGTTAGTATGTCCACATTGTCAGTGGACAGACGCGTGTGCTTATCTGTCAGCACACCCCCAGCAGCACTGAAGACACGTTGTGAGAGAACGCTGGCTGCGGGACACGACAAGATCCCCAAGGCGTACTTGGCTCGCTCAGGCAATTTATCCAGATTGGAAGCCTAAAATGAGCAAGGCTCAAGTTGCACAGTAATGGCATCGATGTTCCCTTTCATATACTCATATATCTGTGTCTCCTCCTCTTTTTCTTCATCCAGCTGTTTAGTTTTCGCATGGGTATTTGTCCTTGTCACTTTCCCATGTGTTTGTGTTGTCTTGGGAGTGGTTTGTCACCTTTTGGCCAACTTTGAGGGTGTTTTCAAGGTGTTTTTAGGTGTTTGTGATTGCCTCCCATTGTTTTCAATGGGGTTCGAGAGGTTCGTCGAACGGCTCGTCGAACGGGGCACCGTTCGACGAACCGAACTCGAACTCTAGGGGGGTGGCTCATCTCTACTCCCTACCTCCCCCAAGCTATGTAATCTATTGTTTTGATTTTTACTGTATCCTTCCCTGTTAAACTTTTGAAAATTACTGTACAATACAAAAAATTGCTATTTTGTAAGTTTTTTGGTTCTTACATTTTTTTGTGGGGTAAACAAAAAAGTTACTTAAATTCTTAATTTTTGATAAAAAGAATAAACATTTAATAAATAAAACATTTCACACTTTCTGGGTATGAAAATGACTTCTCACCTATGTGAGCGCTTTAATATTTAACATGAGATGTTTTGAAAGAAAATAATTTCTCACATTCTCCACAAAGATATGGCTTTTTCCCTGTGTGATTTTTTTGATGTTTAATCAAATGTGATTTACACACAAAACTTTTACCGTATTTTGAACATGAACATGGCTTCTCCTTTGTGTGAATTCTCTGATGTTCAACCAAATTTGATATTACATTAAAATCTTTCTCACACTCTGAACATGAAATTGGCTTATCTCATGTGTGAGTTCTCTGATGTGTAATAAGATGTGATTTAGTTGTAAAACATTTCCCACATTCTGGACATGAAAATGGCTTATCTCCTGTGTGAGTTCTCTGATGTGTAACAAGAGTTGATTTATTTCCAAAACATTTCCCACATTCTAAACATGAAAATGGCTTTTCCCCTGTGTGAATTCTCTGATGTGTATCAAGATTTGATTTAATTCTAAAACATTTCCCACATTCTGGACATGAAAAAGGCTTCTCCCCTGTGTGAATTCTCTGATGTGTAATAAGATTTGATCTATCTGTAAAACATTTCCCACATTGTGAACATGAATATGGCTTCACATCTGTGTGAATTCTCTGGTGGAAACGAAGACCTGATTTCCGAGTAAAATCTTTCCCACATTCTGAACATGAATATGGCTTTTCCCCTGTGTGATTTCTCTGATGTGTAACAAGAGTTACTTTACGTGTAAAACATTTCCCACATTTTAAACATGAAAATGGCTTCTCCCCTGTGTGAGTTCTCTGATGTGTAACAAGATGTGATTTAGTTGTAAAACATTTCCCACATTCTGGACATGAAAATGGCTTATGTCCTGTGTGAGTTATCTGATGTGTAATAAGATGTGAATTTGTTGCAAAACATTTCCCACATTCTGGACATGAAAATAGCTTATGTCCTGTGTGAGTTATCTGATGTGTAACAAGAGTTGATTTATTTCCAAAACATTTCCCACATTCTAAACATGAAAATTGCTTTTCCCCTGTGTGAATTCTCTGATGTGTATCAAGATTTGATTTAATTCTAAAACATTTCCCACATTCTGGACATGAAAAAGGCTTCTCCCCTGTGTGAATTCTCTGATGTGTAATAAGATTTGATCTATGTGTAAAACATTTCTCACATTGTGAACATGAATATGGCTTCACATCTGTGTGAATTCTCTGGTGGAAACGAAGACCTGATTTCCGAGTAAAATCTTTCCCACACTCTGAACATGAATATGGCTTTTCCCCTGTGTGAGTTCTCTGATGTGTAACAAAAGTTAATTTATGTGTAAAACATTTCCCACATTTTAAACATAAAAATGGCTTCTCCCCTGTGTGAGTTCTCTGATGTCTTACAAGATGTGATTTAGTTGTAAAACATTTCCCACATTCTGGACATGAAAATGGCTTATCTCCTGTGTGAGTTCTCTGATGTGTAATAAGATATGATTTTTCTCCAAAACATTTCCCACATTCTGAACATGGATATGGCTTTTCCCCTGTGTGAGTTCTCTGATGTGTAACAAGATTTGATTTAGTTGTAAAACATTTCCCACATTCTGGACATGAAAATTGCTTATGTCCTATGTGAGTTAACTGATGTGTAACAAGATTTGATTTTTTTCCAAAACATTTCCCACATTCTGGACATGGATATGGCTTCTCCCTTGTGTGAGTTCTCTTCTGTACAACAAGGTTTGATTGACAATTAAAACACTTCCCACACTCTGAACATGAAAATGTCTTCGTTCCTCTTCTGTGACTTTTATTTTCCTTAATAGCCTGTGATGAATCAGAAGATAGGACCTGTTTAATAGGATCAGATGGTACATCTTTGCTCTGAAGCGTTGAGGATACAGCTGGAATAACGCAATGTTCTTCATATGTGTCTTGTGGCACACCAAGATGATATGATAGAATGTCTGAAGAAGTCAGAAGCCCCTCTGATCTCCTAATACAGTCACCTGTCAAGAATAACACTGTTAATACCTCTTCAATAATGTATAGTTTATTTTTTAACTATATCCAAAGTCCATTAAAATTGCAAGTCATGCTGCAAAATTTCATTATTCACTAAGGTAATGGTGACAAAACAGTTCACATTCTAACTGAAGACTACGGAGCAAGGACCACTAGAGAATGATATCAGGCCACCAGGATCGGCTCTAGCAGTTTCCCAATTCAGTGTTGAATTCAGCATCTCCCTAGGTTCATGTCTCAGAGCGTCGGTCACAACTATTTTGTAGTAAGATTCTTAGTGGAGAATCGTAAATGAGCCTGTCATTCAGTCCTATAAGAGGGGTCTGTCCGACACAATCCCTGACAGCTACATGCATTTTACTGAAGAATGGAGGAGCACTGCAATTATGTACGAAGAAGCTCTGACTTTGAAGAAAGTGTAAAACTGGAAAGTAAATTTGTAAAGTGGTTTTATCATGTGGTTAAAAATGTGGAAGATTGTGATAAATGAATATACACAGCTATACACCTCATTCCCTGACCTCACCCCTGCTGTACTACAGAACACCAGTTACTGTCTGTCTCTAGTCTCCAACATCATATCTGCTCTCTTTCTGAAACTTAACCTCTCCAAAACTGAACTTCTTCTACTCCCTTTGTCTACTAACCTCCCTAACCCTGACATCTCCCTCTCTGTGTGCAGCACCATGATAACGCCTAGGCAGCAGGTTCGCTATCTGTGTGTTATGTTTGACACCGATGTTCCCTTCACCTCCTATACACAATCTCTCGGTCAGTCTTGTCGCTTGTGTCATGAACTTTCCACTGTTGCAGATTTTGGTGACAAGTTCTGAGTCCGAGTCTCACTTTTTCTTGTGGGACTCAGTTTATTAAATGGACTCCCTTTCCTTTGGGGAGGAAAGGGTTAATGTCAGCTCCTGACCAGGTGTTTCCAGTTGGGACCAAGCCCAGGCCCTATAAATACCCTCAACTTCCACCAGAGGGTTCAGGTTATTTTCATCATTTGGAAGCTTGGCCAGGAGGTGGAAGGAGCTGTTATTTTCCTCTCTCTGAGACTTGTGTTGTGGGCTGCAGCATTGGTGTTTGCTGCAGCAGTTCTAGGTGTGCTGGTTAAATGCTATGGATGTTCCCCAGTAGTGCGTTTCCTTCCCCCCCTTTTCTGTTTATTTCCCCTCATGCACTGTTAGTGGCTCCTTTGTGTGTGGTTCCCATGTGAACGAGTAGTTGTTACCCCTGTTTATCATATTTGTTAGTGGGGTGTTTATTTTGGTTCTTGTCCCTTCCCCCGGGTGATGGATTGTGGAGGGGGTCTTAACATCAGGGACAGGGACAGGAGATATGACCTAGGTTAGAGGCCTGGGCCTCCCTACCAACAAGGGTACCTCCAGATGTTAAGGCTGAGCCCCTACGCTCACCCTAGGGCCAGTATAGGCTTCCCTGTGTACCCCTATCAACCCGTGACAACTTGCATCTGAAAAACATCTCTAGGATCCCCGCTTTCTCACTATAGAAACAACTAAAAAACCCTCACTGTGGCCCTGACCCACTCCTGCCTTGATTACTGTAATTCTCTATTAATTGGCCTCCCCCCTCACTAGACTTTCCCTTCTCCAATGAATCCTTAATGCTGCAGCCAGAGTAATCGTTACTACTAGCTAATCACTGCTCAGACTCTTTTGCTCTGTGCCAGTCATTGCTGTAACGCTTGTGGCCAATATAGAGGCAGCAAATGGGAGTAGTGAAAACACTGGATCACAGGGGGACCTGGGCTTACCCTTTAGAGGGAGGGGCTTAACTACTTATGATTGTTTGTACATGAACCTTTGAATTGTAAATATGAATATGTTAGCGTTATAGAAATAAAGATTATTATTATTATAATATAAGCATTACTCCCCTGTTAAATCCATTGCCATTTCAGGGCAACTACTCTAGTGCTCTTCTTCGATCTTGGCCTGACAATCAGGTGCAGAAAAATGCTGTTATACTCCGTACAAGAGATCTAGGCAACCATTTTAAGTAACCAAATAGTAAAACACGTGCAGGAAAACTATCGCGGGGGGGGGGGGGGGGGGTGTTTTTAGCCACCCCTGTATCTGGCCTGTATACAGCAACATTTTTCCACACCGATTCTAATAAACCCTTATCATTTAAAGGGGGTGTCCAGCACCACTCTGCTTCTAGAGGTTTTGTACATGTGTCTTATTTTAGAATATATTAAATATAGGGACCCCCATACAGCAGTATGAAAAATCATACTGGGCAAAATCTAGCCCAGGTTGGTCAATAAGAACATTGCACAGACTCAAACTGACATATATATAAGCCGGAGAACGAGAGTCAGAAGGTGCCAAAAAGGGAATATAATTTTATTGTTACAATCATAAATGTGCAACCAGCAAAAAAGGAGATAAAAGCATAGAGGGGTGTGAAAAAACATAAGCAGGACCGCCAAAATGAATGGTATTAAGGGATGACCAGTTACATGAATAGAACATACATGGGAAATATCAGAGCGAATAATGAAGGGACAATACATATAAAGTGCATGTGCATAAATACATATGAATAGCCCGCTCAGACCCCCCCAATGCATAAATAGAGTCTGGTCCAATCATTTAAATGAGGCAGCATATCCAAATTAAAGTGGCCAGTGTATGATCCTGAATATGCAAAAAGAGGCTCCCCCATACCCCACCAACGTACGTTTCGCCTATTTGAGCCCTGTGCTCAAGTTCGGCTTCCTCAGGGAGGGAGAAGGCAGCGCCGCCTATTTATGTAACTGGTCTATTCATGTAACTGGTCATCCCTTAATACCATTCATTTTGGCGGTCCTGCTTATGTTTTTTCACACCCCTCTGTGCTTTTATCTCCTTTTTTGCTGGTTGCACATTTATGATTGTAACAATAAAATGATATTTACTTTTTGGCACCTTCTGACTCTCGTTCTCCTGCTTATATATTATTTTAGAATATACCTGCACATAAGTGCTGTAATCCACTAATATACAAGAAATCAACGATTTCACCAGTGTAAATAATATGGAACATGTGAACATTCCACTATAAACTGCACATTCCCCATGTCTAGGATGTACGGGAACCTCTTACGCCTTATTTTTAGGATTAGTTATTTTCAATTCTTTTGAGTTCCACATCGTAGCAGCCGATGACTGAGAAGAATCTGTGACTTCTCTGCATTTAGTGGTCACTACTCACCTGGGCGGTTATCTGTAGGAATCTCCTCTTTACTCCGCTCATCACCCCTCACATATGTCTCTGTAGTATTAATATGGGGCAGATCTTCCCCCTGAAACAAATATTGTAAAAGTCACAGACAGATGGAGAAGTCCCATCTATGATCAGCTCTAATCCTGCCATCTCCACCGCTCTCATTACACAAGTGTAACACATATAATACTGGAGGATAAAACAAGACTGAGCACAAGACCTTCACAGCCATCTATACATCATAGGGGGATTTCATGGCCCCTTCTCTCCATCTACCTGATGATCCTGAGGAACATCGGGATCTTCTTGTTTACAGTCCTGTGGGAGAAGAGGACGGGGACATCTCTCTGGTGTTGTCCTCTTACTGGATAGACCTGGAGGAGACACATACAGGGACTGAATTCATTCCTTACATACAGATAATTATAGGCCGTGTGTATTTAGTCCTGTCTATTACCTGGTGATGTGAGGGGCTGGGGATCCTCCATCATGACGTCCTTGTACAGATCTTTGTGTCCTTCTAAATACTCCCACTCCTCCATGGAGAAATAGACGGTGACGTCCTGACACCTTATAGGAACCTGACACATACAATGATACCGTCACCCCCGATCCCTTCATAGCGTTACTGTATAATGTCCCAGCATTCCCAGCAGTGTCACCTCTCCAGTCAGCAGCTCAATCATCTTGTAGGTGAGTTCTAGGATCTTCTGGTCATTGATGTCCTCATGTATCGGGGGGTGAGGTGGAGGCCCCGTGATTGGGCTCAGGGGTCTTCCCCATCCCTCAGACACAGGGGCCTGACAGCGCTCACTAGAGGTCTTCTTCACTACTGTGTAATCCTGGTTATGGAGAGACACAGTAATAAATCTCACTCCAGACATTTCCAGAGTCCTCACCTCTCCAGTTCTGTCCATCTGTTATTCCCATAGATAAGAATGGTGTAATGTGACGTCATCAGAATCTCTCACCTCTCCAGTAAGCCGGAAGAGGATCTCTAGGGTGAGGTGTAATATCCTCTCCACCATCTTGTCCCTGTCCATATCCATCCTTGATGGGTCAATCAGGAGAATTCTCTTATATAGAAGATCTTCACTGAGAGGATCCGATATTGTAGGGACCTGAGTGGGGAGAAGATGACGATGTAATATCATAAAGAATCCGCTGTAATAATACAATTACTGGAGAGAATAAGGGGAAAAATATAATGAGAACATTCTGGGGGAACATTATACTGTGTGGGGCGCAGAAAGGGGCCGAGGACCTAGAGTAGAAAGGGGCCGAGAACCGAGGGCAGAAAGGGGCAGAGGACCGATGGCAGAAAGGGACCAAGGACTGATGGCAGAAAGGGGCCAAGGACTGATGGCAGAAAGGGGCCGAGGACCGATGGCAGAAAGGGGCCGAGGACCGATGGCAGAAAGGGGCCAAGGACCGATGGCAGAAAGGGACCGAGGGCAGAAAGGGGCCGAGGACCGAGAGCAGAAAGGGCCCGAGGACCGAGAGCAGAAAGGGGCCGAGGACCTAGGGCAGAAAGGGGCCGAGGACCTAGGGCAGAAAGGGGCCGAGGACCGAGGGCAGAAAGGGGCCGAGGACCTAGGGCAGATGGATTTCCTCACTTCCTGCCTCTCATAGATGGGTCATCTGTATCTATCAGAGAAGATGACAATGTAACATCATAAAGAATCCGCTGTAAAAATACAATTACTGGAGAGAATAAGGGGAAACATATGAGGAGACAGAACGTGTAGATTGTGTGTGGAGTGAAATATAAGGTTAATATCCAGTGAGGATGGATCCTCGGTGATTGAGGTCACAGTGATGTCACAGTCACATGAGTTACAGCAAATTGAGGGCCACGGTGATGTCACGTGTCATACATAGTGGCATCACCGCTGTGACCAGTAACGTAGCTGCAGTGATGTCATCAGAGACTAAAGGAAACACAGGAGTATCATCCCGAAAACAACAGAATCGCACTTATATAATCTGCCTGCTGCGCCCCCTGAGTACTCTCCATAACAAGTTTTTCAAAGAAATATTCATAAAGCAGTGGTGGAGGAATAAGTCTGTATCTTTCAAGAAAACTGATATTTACTGACTCGGCTCCTTCCTCACCTGACCTAAATCCTACAGAGAACTTGTGGGCTCCTTTTCTAAGGAAGATTTCTGCTGAAGGAAAATAGTCCCATCTCTGAACAGTTTATGGGAAGTTATGGTTGGTGCGGCCCAACAGATTAAGAAACTGAAAAGGGTACTTTACATGCTGCGACATCGCTAGCGATTGCTAGCGATGTCGTGCGCGATAGCACCCACACCCGTCGTTGGTGCGACATTTGGTGCTCGCTGCCGTAGAGAACATTATCGCTACGGCAGCGTCACACGCACATACCTTGTCAGCGACGTTGCTGTGACTGCCGAACAATCCCTCTCTCAAGGGGGAGGTGCGTTCGGCGTCATAGCGACGTCACTGCGGTGTCACTAAGCGGCCGGCCAATAGAAGCGGAGGGGCGGAGATGAGCGGGACGTAACATCCCGCCACCTCCTTCCTTCCGCATTGCCAGTGGACGCAGGTAAGGAGATGTTCCTTGTTCCTGCGGTGTCACACATAGCGTTGTGTGAAGCCGCAGGAACGACGAACAACATCGTACCTGTGGCAGCAGCGATAATAAGGAAAGGAGCGACATGTCAACGATCACAAGTTTTTGAACGATTTTGAGATCGTTGATCGTCGCTCCTTGTTGTCACACGCTGCGATGTCGCTACCAGAGCCGGATGTGTGTCACTAACGTCGTGACCCCGACGATATATCGGTAGCGATGTCGCAGCGTGTAAAGCACCCTAAAGACCCGATGGATTGACGGTTTATAACTGAAGAGCGGTTATATTACTATACAATTTTTGCAAATTTTGTTAGTTGTCACTGTGCTGCTCACTGGTCTCTACAGAGATTTGAGCGGAGCAGTCATATCAATGTGGCTGCAGCGCTTAAGTCGCAGTAAATAGACAGTTCAGGAGTCAGCTTCATACATAATAGGATATACAGATCAGCCGATTGTATCTCATATGATAGGATAAGATTTATGGACTGTATCTTGCATAACAGTAAATACACAGCACAGCAATCACACATGATAGGATTAGATACATGGCTCTGGCAACTGTATCTCACAATATAGGATTAGATAGATGTCTCAGCGGAATGTATAACATGTGATTCGATACACGGACTGTAAGTAGATGCTGACTTTCCTGTTACTTTCTTTTTACTGCACTCTGCAAACTGAGCTCTTCTATGTCAGTGTAAAGCCTCATTCAGATGTCTGTGCTGCATGGGTTTCTGAATGAGGCTTTAGACTAATAGAGCAAAACTGATTTCAGAGCATTGAAAAGACAGCCATATTTACCAACAAAGGTCAC
This sequence comes from Anomaloglossus baeobatrachus, assembly GCF_048569485.1. NCBI lineage: Eukaryota > Metazoa > Chordata > Amphibia > Anura > Aromobatidae > Anomaloglossus > Anomaloglossus baeobatrachus. The sequence continues at coordinate 1,214,256 of NW_027441795.1, read as the reverse complement.
AATATTACCATTCATGGTGGGAATTGTTGCCAGTATTATAAATGTACACAGATAAGGCCTGTATAGGGTGTCATTCACTCAAATAAGTGTGGTGCACAGTGACTGGTCACCAGCCTTTTAGTGATGCTCATACTATTAGATCAGGCGGGCTGACCAGCACTGTATAAGTACATCCTAAAAGGACACCCAATATCTATATATATAATTGCCTTATTCTGTCTGTCTGTCTGTCTGTCTATCTGTCTGTCTGTCATGCTCCGAAATTGTGTCCTTACGGTGACACAAAGCTGATTGGCCGCTGGGCTCGCCATGGCCCCGCCCCCCCACACGGATTGGCCTCTCGCCCCGGCTCTCTGCAGGCCCCGCCCCCCTCACGCAATGCACGCTCGCTCTGGCCGCCCAACTGACACGGGGCTCCGATTCCCAGGTGAGTACACACACATCAGATCACACTCACTCTCACACTCACTCTCACACACACCTCACACATCACAACATGCTGGGATATCGCTTGCTTCTACACCGGCTCCGTCAGGATCCCGGCAGCGCCAGACATAACCTTGCGATGCTGGGATCTTAACGGAGGCCGTGAAAGCTGGTAACCATTATACACATCGGGTAACTAAGGTCCCTTAGTTACCCGATGTGTATCATAGTTACCAGTGTACACCGGCTCACACTCACTCTCATACACACCTCACACACACATCACATCGCATCCACACATCAAGGTCCTGCAGCTGCGGAACATACATAACATAACAGCACACACATAACAGCACACACACACACAAATCAGATCACACTCACACATACCTCACACATCACATCGCATCCAAATACTCACAACATCCTGGGATATCGCTTGCTTCTCGGCGGCAATACTGTGCTGTTGTGAGCTTCCAGGACCTGCCGGGGGATCACATGGCCAGAAGCATGTGATATCCCCGGATGTTGTGAGTATCAGCGCGTATGTGCAATATCGTCAGTGTGTGTGTCTTTGTGTGTGAGTGTATGCGATCGGGTGTGTGTGAGTGTATGCGATCGGGTGGGTGTGAGTGTATGCGATCGGGTGGGTGTGAGTGTATGCGATCGGGTGGGTGTGAGTGTATGCGATCGGGTGGGTGTGAGTGTATGCGATCGGGTGGGTGTGTGTGGGTGTGTGTGAGTGTATGCGATCGGATCTGTGAGTGTCGGCAGAGGAGCACGGCGTGCTGGAGGAGGCTGAGAGGAGAGAGGCTGAACCTGGGGAAGGCTGGGATGGGGAGGCTGATGCTGAGGGAGGCTGGAAGGAGAGAGGCTGAGCAAACGTGCTCCATCCGCCATACTGCGCACTCCCAAACGTGGTCCATCCGCCATGCTGCGCACTCCCAAACGTGCTCCATCCGCCATACTGCGCACTCCCAAACGTGCTCCATCCGCCATACTGCGCACTCCCCATCGTGCACCATCCGGCATGCTGCGCACTCCCAAGCGGATGGAGCATGATGGGGGGTGCGCAGCATGGCGGATGGAGCACGTTTGGGAGTGCGCAGCATGGCGGATGGAGCACGTTTGGGAGTGCGCAGCATGACGGATGGAGCACGTTTGGGAGTGCGCAGCATGACGGATGGAGCACGTTTGGGAGTGCGCAGCATGCCGGATGGTGCACGATGGGGAGTGCGCAGCATGGCGGATGGAGCACGTTTGGGAGTGCGCAGCATGGCGGATGGAGCACGTTTGGGAGTGCGCAGCATGGCGGATGGAGCACGTTTGGGAGTGCGCAGCATGGCGGATGGACCACGTTTGGGAGTGCGCAGCATGGCGGATGGAGCACGTTTGGGAGTGCGCAGCATGGCGGATGGAGCACGTTTGGGAGTGCGCAGCATGGCGGATGGAGCACGTTTGGGAGTGCGCAGCATGGCGGATGGAGCACGTTTGGGAGTGCGCAGCATGCCGGATGGTGCACGATGGGGAGTGCGCAGTATGGCGGATGGAGCACGTTTGGGAGTGCGCAGCATGGCGGATGGAGCACGTTTGGGAGTGCGCAGCATGGCGGATGGACCACGTTTGGGAGTGCGCAGCATGGCGGATGGACCACGTTTGGGAGTGCGCAGCATGGCGGATGGAGCACGTTTGGGAGTGCGCAGCATGGCGGATGGAGCACGTTTGGGAGTGCGCAGCATGGCGGATGGAGCACGTTTGGGAGTGCGCAGCATGGCGGATGGAGCACGTTTGGGAGTGCGCAGCATGGCGGATGGAGCACGTTTGGGAGTGCGCAGCATGGCGGATGGAGCACGTTTGGGAGTGCGCAGCATGGCGGATGGAGCACGTTTGGGAGTGCGCAGCATGCCGGATGGTGCACGATGGGGAGTGCGCAGTATGGCGGATGGAGCACGTTTGGGAGTGCGCAGTATGGCGGATGGAGCACGTTTGGGAGTGCGCAGCATGGCGGATGGAGCACGTTTGGGAGTGCGCAGCATGGCGGATGGACCACGTTTGGGAGTGCGCAGCATGGCGGATGGAGCACGTTTGGGAGTGCGCAGCATGGCGGATGGAGCACGTTTGGGAGTGCGCAGCATGGCGGGTGGAGCACGTTTGGGAGCGCGCAGCATGGCGGATGGAGCATGATAGGGGGTGCGCAGCATGGCGGATGGAGCACGTTTGGGAGTGCGCAGCATGGCGGATGGAGCACGTTTGGGAATGTGCAGCATGGCGGATAGAGCACGATGGGGAGTGCGCAGCATGGCGGATGGAGCACGTTTGGGAGTGCGCAGCATGGGGGATGCAGCACGATGGGGAGTGCGCAGTATGGCGGATGGAGCACGTTTGGGAGTGCGCAGCATGGCGGATGGACCACGTTTGGGAGTGCGCAGCATGGCGGATGGAGCACGTTTGGGAGTGCGCAGCATGGGGGATGCAGCACGATGGGGGGTGCGCAGCATGGGGGATGGAGCACGATGGGAGGTGCACACCTCCCCCCAACACACACACACGCACTGCACAACACACACACACTAGGAATCACAAACAACGCCCTACACAGACACCCACACACACAGACAACGCTGCACACACAAATATACGCACATACTGCACAACACACACATTGCTCAAAACATACCTCCCCCAAAACACACCACACACACAAACCGCACAACACACACACACACACACAACGCTACAGACACACAGCGCTCCACAAACAACGCAACACACGCAACACACATACAACACCGCTCTCACCCCCCGCGACACTCAGAACATGTACAGCGCCCTACACAAACACTTGGTAACTACACACAACAACATCTATATATATATATATATATATATATAACAAAAATCATACATGAACTACACAATACGTAAATTCTAGAATACCCGATGCGTAGAATCGGGCCACCTTCTAGTATGGTAATATTCATCCACAGATTACAAGTTGGACAGGCAATGAGTAGTTCTTATCTGAAAGGTGTGAGTCATCTGTGGTTTATACCCAGCATTGTCTAATCATGCAGGAGGTCAGACCAGGAGATCAGAGTTGTATATTTACATCTCACACACTGAAAAACCTAAGCTATGGTGGGAGGTGTTCGCACTCTAGGTTTTGGCTGCCTGCTTATGATTGGGTAACTCATACAGGCAGAAGACGCACAAGCCCCCACCGGAGAGTAACTAATACCCAGTTGGACATAATAAAAAAAAATGAACTCATTATGTGCCAGTACTTAGATTGCTAATATTTCCACAACAGAGAGGTGAAATTAAAAAAAAACAAACATTTTATTGCTTTTGTAATTCTATACGGTTTAACCCCTTTCTGACATTGGATGTACTGGTACGACTTATTTAGCAGTGCATTCACGCAAATGGATGTACTGATATGTCCTGGCTATGGTGCCTGTACTGTCCTTGGCTGTGTAACTGCCTAAATGCTACAATTAATTGCGATTGCAGCATTCAGGAGGCTGAGAGAGGGAATGCACTCTCTCCCACCCGATCGGGGCTCCCGCAACGTGATCACGTGGGTCCAATTATTGCCATGGCAACCCCAGGTGAAATGATGACCTTCAGATCTACCAGCTATGGTGTTGTGTTAGACCATGCCTGGAACATGTCTAACAGGCATTCTGTCAGCATCACACTGACAGGTGTAGTGTATTGCAATATGGGTGGATTGTAAAACATTATACCAATGGTCAGAGTAATAAAAGTTGATGCCCCATATAGGTACTAAGTAAAAAAAAAAAGTGGGGAAAAAGAGGATTTTTTTAAAAAAAATATAAAAAAAAAATAAAACAAAAGAAAGACATATTCTACCAATAATTACGTATATTTATGTAAAAACAAAAATAAAGAAAAAAAACCACATATTTGGTATTGCTGCATCCAGAACACTCTAATCTACAGTATAAATCTGTCACATTAGTTATCCTTCAGTAAACACCATAAAACAAAATTAAATGAATAAAAATGGAAAAAAGTAATGTTTTCTCATCAAACTGTCAGTGAAAAAGAGGAATAAACCACAATAAAATCCCATGCAACTGAAGGGTGATGAAACTCCAAATGAGATTAGGGAGCTTCCAACAATATGGCAGACGATTTTAACATGGAGAAGGATACGGAAATTGTGTGGGGCAAGCGCCTGGGACTCGCCATTCCAGCCTTTTATGGGGAACCCGAGCTTCCTTAAGGGCAGGACTCCATCACAATATGATACATTGGCGAGGCAGGGTGTGTCTATGTGGCAGACCTACTGGACCCTGGATATTTAATTCTCCCCTATGAGACACTGGCACAACGCTTCCAAGTTTTTGCTGGAAACCCTTTTTTGTTCCTCCAAGCTCGCAGTTTTGCACAGAAATGTATCGCTAATAAACCACTACTTGAGCGAGGGACAGACCTAGATAAATTTCTGAGACAAGCTAGGACGCAGATTTTCTCAACTAGTCATATATATGCAAGATTAAGATCATATTGGTGGTGGGAGACAGGAGTCAGAGGCCTTTTAAGTGGGGGGAGGTCATACCGGAATATAAAAGTGAGGATGTCTTGAAAGCAACATTGATTCAAAGGAAATTGATATCAGCTAGCAGTTACACCGACATGGCACTGATGAATTTTCATTGAGCCTACGTCACCCCCTATATTCAATCAAATATAAAACCAGCAACAAATTATGTATGCTCTAAATGTGGCGTGGAGAAGACAGAGTTATTTCATCACCTTTGGGAGTGTGCGAGGATTCGGGGGGTTTGGAGGAGCGTCCATTCAGTCTTAAACAACATATGACATTAAATTCCCATTGACGCCACAATGGGCCATCTTCAACATTCCTGAGGAAGACCAGCTAAAAATAACAAAACGTACTAAAGCAGCTCTTATTATATGGGCCACGGTCACTAGAAAAAGTATATTAGTATATTATATAAGTGGCTTAGTCCGGAACCTCCATCATTACCAAACATTCAAACAAAGGTCACGTTCATATGTAAAATGGACTGGCTTGGCGCTCTTTCAGACAAAGAAAAGCTGACAAGGAAATTTTTTGAAATATGGTCCCCGTTCATACCCATGTTACCAGATGTCACTAGAGCCAGGCTTAGATCTCAATATGAGTGCACATCGTGGTACCTGTTAGGACTTATAAGTGCCCAATTCCATAATAATAGACGGTATAAGTTAGAGGGCGCACGTAGAGAGGGGAAGGGGGGGGGGGTTAGGGACTGTTTGGGCTTATTTTGATATATTAATGTCTCAACTTTTGTTATTATCTTTGACATGCATATTGTATTTTGAATTTTAATAAAAAGAAGTTTAAAAAAAAAAAAATCACATGTAATTAAATATGGTATCCATGAAAAGGTTGTTTCATCCGGCAATAAACAAGCCACCATACAGCTCCATCAGTGGAGAAATCAAAGAGTTATAGCTCTCAGAATAGCGATGCAAAATCATTTTTTTTTCCTATAAAATAGTTTTAATTGTGTGAAGGAAACAAATCATGAAATAAATATAAATGTGGTATTGCTGTAATCGTACTGACCCGAGGAATAAAGCCGACTCATCACTTTTACCACACGGAGAAAGACATGAAAGATAAATACATTTCTGAATTGTTGGTTTTTGTTCATTCTGTCTCTCAAGAATCACAATAAAGAGTGATCAAAAAATGTGTCTGAAAATGATACAAATAAAAACGCCAACACATCCCGTAAAAAGAAAACCCATCCACATGACTCGTAGAAGAAATAAACAATTGTAGCTCTCAAAATATGAAAAAAACACCTTTTTTTAATGGTTGTTTTAGTGTGTGATAGTAGCTAAACGTAAAAAACCCGATATAAACCCTAATCACTTATACCTCACCATATAAAATAAATTCTTGACCTGCTGTTGATTTGTTTGTTCTGCCTCCCAAAGATCGCAGCAAGGTGTGACTCACAGTTATCCTGCTCTCTACACTGAGCACTTACACGGGGGTTAAATCTCTGAAATGCGAGATTCAGATGAAACCCTGAATGGAACATTCCCTATAAGGAGGCAGATGGACACACTATGTACTGTCTCTGGCCTATCATCCGGTGGTGTTCATTTTTTTTAAGTGTGCAGAAAAAGAATGGTTGGCCACAGTTTTGTGCATTTCTGAAAAAAGACAGACACCGCTGAACAGAGGCCAGACGGAGACCAGACTAACACTGCTGCTTCATTACAGTGAATGGATCCCTTGGGGGTTTCACCTGAATCTTGCCATTTGGAGATTTACATGTAAACCTATAACGCTAATAGGTCACGGAGAAGGGGCGTAGCCTCACTGCAGAAAAGTGAAGAGTGGACACAGCACCGAAGATTCAGTAATATTAAAATTTCAAAGTTTATTGGATATTAAAAATTATAAAAAGGATCCAAAAAGAGAGACCACGCATAAGGGCACCTTACGCGTTTCGGACAATAAATAAAAACAAGTCCTTAATTATAGGTGAATATGCATAGGTAATAAATGTTTTTAATACCCAAAGACAAAATCCCAAATGAAGCACAGAAGAACAGGAAAATGCCCATATCCTGCAATGGGGGGAGGGTGAAACAAATTAGCTAAGAAAGCTGGGACACGGTTGTAATAGCTATATAAACACTTGCATTTCTTTTCGCTGCACAAAACAGATTATACAAAGTGGATGAAAAAATATATATCTACAGTACATCCCTCTATCTTTCCTGTTCTTCCCTAGAGGCAGTAGTTCCCACCCCATCTTTCTCGCTGGGCACCGCTCAGCCTCTTGGTGGAATGCAACAACTAGGGACTGCCTTAAATTGGTACTTGGTGCCTACTATCTGCATAGTCAAACCTTATGGCTCTGGTGATGACTAGGTACTCACTTAATCATATCCCTTTGAGTAAGCCTGGTTAAGGTGCAGTGAGGCTACGTAAGAAAAACAAGAAAAAGATTTCAGCTTACCATAGGTCACTGTGCTCCAGGACTTGAGGGTGCTCATGTTCCTCCAGATCGGCCAGGCTGGTGTATGACTGGAGAAAAGTGAAGAGTGGACCCAGCACCAAAGATTCAGTAATATTAAAATGTCAAAGTTTATTGCATATTAAAAATTACAAAAAGGATCCAAAAAGAGAGACCACGCATAAGGGCACCTTACGCATTTCGGACAATAAATAAAAACAAGTCCTTAATCATAGGTGAATATGCATAGGTAAGACACGTTTTAAATACCCAAAGACAAAATCTCAAATGAAGCACAGACGAACAGGAAAACGCCTATATCCGGCAATGAGGGGAGGGTGAAACAAATTAGCTAAGAAAGCCGGGAGACGGTTGTAATAGCTAGATAAAGACTTGCATTTCTTTTCGCTGCACAAAACAGATTATACAAAGTGGATGAAAAAATATATATCTACAGTACATCCCTCCTGAGAGAAATAAATAAATAATGAATAGATATATGTATAAATGAAAAAATAATAATAATAGAACACCAAAAACATAAACAAGGGAAAACATATAAAGGTATATGTATAGGGAAAATACATATACATTATTTATATATATATATATATATATATATATATATATATATATATATATATACACATACATACACTAGCTGTACTACCCGGCTTCGCCCAGGTTAATAACTGTTGTTAGCAAAATAGAATGTATTAACATTCCCGTAATAGAATGTATAAATAGAATGCATTAACGCCCGGGATAGTAACTGTCTCTCTGTTTCTCTCCCATTCTCGGTCTGTCTCCCCCTCTGTATATATCTCTCTGTCTCTCTCTCTCTATCTCTTTGTCTGTCTCTGTCTCTTTCTCCGTATGTCTCAATCTCTTTCCCTGTCTGTCTATCTTTTTCCCTGTCTATCTATCTATCTCTGTCACTTTCCCTGTCTCTCTCTTTCCCTCTCTTTCCCTGTCTGTCTCTTTCCCTGTCTGTCTCTTTCCCTCTGTCTCTTTCCCTGTGTCTGTCTCTTTGTCTGTCTCTTACCCTGTCTGTCTCTTTCCCTGTCTGTCTGTTTCCCTGTCTCTGTCTTTTTGTCTGTGTCTGTCTCTTTACCTGTCTGTGTCTGTCTCTTAACCTGTCTCGTTCCCTCTCTGTCTCTTTCCCTGTCACTCTGTCTCTTTGTCTGTGTCTGTCTCTTTGTGTCTGTCTCTTACCCTGTCTGTGTCTGCCTCTTTCCCTGTCTGTGTCTGCCTCTTTCCCTGGCTGCATTGAGACACGCCAACATTCCATATAAGGGCGTGGCTGCGCATTCTTCTGAAGTTCTGGCTGCACTGTGGCTCCCAGCTCCATTCGCTTTAATGGAGGCAGGTATTTTGGCGAATAACTGTAAAGAGCAGGGTTAAAATTTCCCCTCAAAACATAGCCTATGACGCTCTCGGGGTCCAGAAGCGTGAGTGTAGCTGCGACGGTGCAGATGCCAATCCCGGACATACACACACACATACATACATACATACACACACACATACACACATTCAGCTATATATATATATATATATATATATATATATATATATATATACATATACATACACACACACACACACACATGCGTATACCTAGAATACATACATACGTATGTCCATACACGATCATAATATATATCGTAAATCAGAGCGGTAATTCAGGTCATTTGGATGTCAGCCATCTAGTTTCATGATCCACTTCGCCTCTGCATAGAGGAGTAATTGAAACCAGTTTCCCCCACGGTGTGGACGATTTATCCTTTCAATGCCAGTAATCTTAATGTGAGTAAAATCTCCATCATGATGTTCTTTAAAATGTCTTGTTAGTCCTGACATGGATCTATATTTTTTATTCTGATCTGAAACCGCATGATGTGCATATGCCGGAATGTTTTTATGTTCTGATATGCGTTTTCGGAAAGTTCTGGAAATGCAACCTATATAATATTTGTTACACAGGGAAGAAGTCGCTTTATATACGACATGCGTCGTGGTATAGTTAATGAAGGAGGTAATCGTATGTATGGTATCCTGATTATCCTTAAAGAAAGTAGTTTTATCCATATGGCAACATAGGTGACAACGGCTAGTACCGCATTTACAGTGCCTACAAGTAGTATTCAACCCCCTGCATATTTAGCAGGTTTGATAAGATGCTAAAGCCTGTTAGAGCCTGCAAACTTCAAACAAGAGCAGGATTTATTAACAGATGCATAAATCTTACAAACCAACAAGTTATGTTGCTCAGTTAAATTTTAATAAATTTTGAACATAAAAGTATGGGTCAATTATTATTCAACCCCTAGGTTTAATATTTTGTGGAATAACCCTTGTTTGTAATTAAAGCTAATAATCGTCTTTTATAAGACCTGATCAGGCCGGCACAGGTCTCTGGAGTTATCTTGGCCCACTCCTCCATGCAGATCTTCTCCAAGTTATCTAGGTTCTTTGGGTGTCTCATGTGGACTTTAATCTTGAGCTCCTTCCACAAGTTTTCAATTGGGTTAAGGTCAGGAGACTGACTAGGCCACTGCAACACCTTGATTTTTTCCCTCTTGAACCAGGCCTTGGTTGTGTGCTTTGGGTCGTTCTCTTGTTGGAAGATGAAATGATGACCCATCGTAAGATCCTTGATGGAGGAGCGGAGGTTCTTGGCCAAAATCTCCAGGTAGGCCGTGCTATCCATCTTCCCATGGATGCGGACCAGATGGCCAGGCCCCTTGGCTGAGAAACAGCCCCACAGCATGATGCTGCCACCACCATGCTTGACTGTAGGGATGGTATTCTTGGGGTCGTAGGCAGTGCCATCCAGTCTCCAAACGTCATGTGTGTGGTTGGCACCAAAGATCTCGATCTTGGTCTCATCAGACCAGAGAACCTTGAACTAGTCTGTCTCAGAGTCCTCCAAGTGATCATGAGCAAACTGTAGACGAGCCTTGACATGACGCTTTGAAAGTAAAGGTACCTTATGGGCTCGTCTGGAACGGAGACCATTGCGGTGGAGTACGTTACTTATGGTATTGACTGAAACCAATGTCCCCACTGCCATGAGATCTTCCCAGAGCTCCTTCCTTGTTGTCCTTGGGTTAGCCTTGACTCTTCGGACAAGCCTGGCCTCGGCACGGGAGGAAACTTTCAAAGGTTGTCCAGGCCATGGAAGGCTAACAGTACTTCCATAAGCCTTCCACTTCCGGATGATGCTCCCAACAGTGGAGACAGGTAGGCCCAACTCCTTGGAAAGGGTTTGGTACCCCTTGCCAGCCTTGTGACCCTCCACGATCTTGTCTCTGATGGCCTTGGAATGCTCCTTTGTCTTAACCATGTTGACCATGTATGAGTGCTGTTCACAAGTTTGGGGAGGGTCTTAATTAGTCAGAAAAGGCTGGAAAAAGAGATAATTAATCCAAACATGTGAAGCTCATTGTTCTTTGTGCCTGAAATACTTCTTAATACTTTAGGGGAACCAAACAGAATTCTGGTGGTTTGAGGGGTTGAATAATAAATGACCCTCTGAATAAACTTATCACAATTTAAAAAACAAAATAAAAAAGAAATAACATTCTTTTTTGCTGCAGTGCATTTCACACTTCCAGGCTGATCTACAGTCCAAACGTCACAATGCCAAGTTAATTCCGAATGTGTAAACCTGATAAATCTGCAGGGGGTTGAATACTACTTGTAGGCACTGTATATGATCCCAGTGTTGTAAGCCATGTGTCCTTAGGTTTTTCCGATAGGTATAGGCTAGGAGATATAATATTGCCAATGATTTTGGATCTTCTTGCCACTACATTAACTCCTTGAGACATGATTGTAGCCATCACGGGATCTTGATATAGCATGGTAGTAAATTTGTAAAAGATTTTTTTAATATTCTCAAAGTTCTTGCTCTATGGGGTAGAAAAAGTAATTTCATTTTTCCAGTCTCTGGAATCGATTTTATCCTCCAATGATGTTGCTCTAGATCTGGTATTCACAATACTAATAGCTCTATTTAATGATTTATTGGAATATCCTCTTTGTTGAAAACGTGTTCGAATACGATTCTTCTTCTGTTCATAAGTGTTATCGTCAGAACAGAGGCGGCGGGCCCTCAAGAATTCCCCGATAGGTAGACTGTGTTTAGTATGAATTACATGGCTACTATGGGCGTGTAGGATACTGTTCCCACTAATAGGTTTTCTGTATAACGAGGTGTGTATTTAAAATAATAATAATTTTATTCATTTATATAACGCTATTAATAGCGCTTTACATACATTGGCAACACTGTCCCCATTGGGGCTCACAATCTAGAGTCCCCATATGTATGTCTTTGGAGTGTGGAAGGAAACCGGAGTACCCGGAGGAAACCCACGCAAACACAGGGGGAACATGCAAACTCCTTGCAGATAGTGTCCTTGGTGGGATTTGAACCCAGGACCCCAGAGCTGCAAAACTGCAGTGCTAACCACTGAGCCACCGTGCCGCCCATTAGATCTGTTTCTGTTCCCATTTATTATTTATTTCTCAGGAGCGATGTACTGTAGATATATATTTTTTCATCCACTTTCTATAATCTGTTTTCTGCAGCGAAAAGAAATCCAAGTCTTTATCTAGCTATTACAACCGTCTCCCGGCTTTCTTAGCTAATTTGTTTCACCCTCCCCCCATTGCAGGATATGGGCGTTTTCCTGTTCGTCTGTGCTTCATTTGAGATTTTGTCTTTGGGTATTTAAAACGTGTCTTACCTATGCATATTCACCTATGATTAAGGACTTGTTTTTATTTATTGTCCGAAATGCGTAAGGTGCCCTTATGAGTGGTCTCTCTTTTTGTATCCTTTTTGTAATTTTTAATATGCAATAAACTTTGACATTTTAATATTTCTGAATCTTTGGTGCTGGGTCCACTCTTCACTTTTCTCCAGTCATTCACCAGCCTGGCCGATCTGGAGGAACACGAGCACTCTCAAGTCCTGGAGCACGGTGACCTATGGTAAGCTGAAATCTTTTTCTTACGTAGCCTCACTGCACCTTAACCAGGCTTACTCGAAGGGATATGATTAAGTGAGTACCTAGTCATCACCAGAGCCATAAGGTTTGACTATGCTGTAGGCACCAAGTACCAATTTAAGGCAGTCCCTAGTTGTCGCATTCCACCAAGAGGCTGAGCGGTGCCCAGCGAAAAAGATGGGGTGGGAACTACTGCCTCTAGGGAAGAACAGGAAAGATAACCTCTGTCACTTACTCTGACCAACCCTGAGCTCCTCGATGTTCCAAGACAGGTTCTCTCCCCTTGTGTGTCGATTCCGTGTCTATCTCTGTCTTACCCTAATTACAACCGTGTAGTGAGCAGGGCAGGAGGAACACTAGTCCTGCTTTATGATAATGACACAAAGGGAAGATCACAGACAAGTGAAAAAAAACCTGCATTCCAAAAGAACCGGTGGGTAAAAGGAGAAGGGAAGCAAAATAAGTCAAAAGGGAGATACTGAATACCACTACACCAAACAAACTTCCAAGCAACAATCTCTAGGATCAAATCCAAAATGTGTTGTCTTCCTGGCGCTCGAGTTCGGCACATCGCTGATCGGGTTGACAGATTACTGGGAGGGGCTGGGGAGGACCCAGCGGTCATTGTACACATTGGCACAAATGACAAAGTTAGAGGTAGGTGGAAGGTCCTTAAAGATGATTTCAGGGAATTAGGTTGTAAGCTTAAAGCATGGACCTCAAAGGTGGTATTTTCGGAAATACTACCTGTGCCACGAGCCACACCAGAGAGGCAAAGAGAGATCAGGGAGGTTAACAGGTGGCTCAGGAATTGGTGTAGGAAGGAGGGTTTTGGGTTCCTGGAGAATTGGGCCGACTTTTCAGTTGGCTACAGATTCTATGCTAGGGATAGGCTGCATCTTAATGGGGAAGGTGCAGCTCTGCTGGGGCAGAAAATGGCTAGAAGGTTGGAGGAGTGTTTAAACTAGGAGTGGGGGGCGAGGGTATTCACTTTATAGAAGGGGAATGTAGTGCAGATAGTGACCAGGGCACAAGTAATGAAATTGGGGGTGGTACGGGGGGAAGGGTTAGGACAGTTAATACAGTAAGCAGGAATACAGGTACAGAGTCATACGTAACGTGCATGTACACTAATGCCCGAAGCCTCACAAATAAGGTGGAGGAATTAGAATTAATATTGTTGGAAGAAAATTATGATATTGTGGGGACATCAGAGACATGGCTGGATGAGAGCTATGACTGGGCTGTTAATTTACCGGGTTATAGCCTATTCAGGAATGACCGTACAAATAAGCGAGGGGGAGGTGTGTGTCTATATGTAAAATCATCCTTAAAACCCATCCTGCGTGACAACATATGTGAGGGTACTGAGAATGTAGAGTCCCTATGGGTGGAGATAAGGGGGGGGGAAATGAATAATAAAATACTGATAGGGGTGTGTTATAAGACGCCGAATATTATGGAAGAGGTAGAGAATCTCCTCATAAAGCAAATTGATAAAGCAGCGAGTCTCGGAGAGGTAATTATTATGGGGGACTTTAACTATCCTGATATAAATTGGGGAACAGAAACTTGCAGTTCCAGCAAAGGAAATAGATTTTTGATATGAAAGATAATTACCTTTCACAAATGGTACAGGACCCCACAAGAGGGGGAGCACTACTAGACCTTGTACTAACCAATAGGCCAGACCGCATATCAAATATACAAGTTGGGGGTTACTTGGGGAATAGTGATCACAAAATAATAAGTTTTCATGTATTCTTTAGTAAGATGTCTAGTAGAGGGGCTAC